>NC_139353.1:83715539-84283039 GCF_055883805.1 Amblyomma maculatum
CTAGCCGCAACATCACCTGCACGCATATTTGCGCTTTCACAATGTGTACGGCCCGGGCCGTCCTAGACAAATATACCTTGGGCCCGGGCCCGGCCGGAGCTCGAGTCAGAAGAGGGCATGCGAGGGGCCTGGCCGCCAGGCCGGTTCTGATATGGGCTTTCGGGCCGGACCGAGCCCGTGCACTGCTCTATTTTGAACAGCTTAGAAAAGTGCCGAATGTGTATAGGGGTTGCTTTGATCCATACACTTTGAACTGTATACCGCCTCCATGCGCTCCATGCGCTGCACACTAAAGAGAAAGTTGCGGCTCTTTCTGGGAGAGTGCTGTGCTCATCACTGTGTCAGGAAAGCCTTCTGGAAAGCCGCATCGCAGTCCTAGCCGCAATTCAGGCTGCTCTCAACTCCACCTCTCTCTATCTCTCTCCCTCTGTGTTTATTTCCCAGACTCGGGCTGTTCGCGAAACTGAGGTAAACTACATTCGTACCGGTGTTCAGGTGTGTGTTTGACGGGCGAATAAAAACGCTCGTTACGCCGGCAAGACTGTGAACGCACGCTGCATCATCTCTGTCCGTATTGCACACCGCGTGTCGGGTCGCAAACGACTTTGATAGTGCGAATTGGCTCGGCCAGTTCCGCTTGCCGTCCATTGTGTCACCGCGTCCGCACACAAAAGCAGAAAGAACTACGGAGCGTACTGCGCGTGTCACGTGTTCACCGCGCGCCTAATGGGAGGCCGAAAGCGCATACGCTTGGAACGTATATGTACCGCGGTGGCCATGACGGCGCGGCACCTTTTGTGGAGTGTGTGGACCCGGCTCCCTTTTATGTGCTCCCGGGGCGGAAATGGCGTATACCCCAAACGCTGCGCCCGCAATGTGGTTCTTCCTGGAGACCTACGGGACCGTGTGCTGTGCCTCTATCAGAGCGCGGGGTATTCTTTTTTTTTTTTTTCTTTTTTTTTTTTTTTGCCTTTATCCATCATTCCGCGCGTGGGTTCGCCTTTTATAATGTGCGCTCGGCCGTGGGCGCGCCATGACCTTCCCCGAGGCCTTGCCATCTGCCCCTTTCTTTTTTCTTTTTTTATCTCTGTCGGTTCATTTTTGTCGCCGTTCTTTTATTCGCACTCTGCGGCAGTTCTCTGTTGTCGCCTCCCGTTCGTCGTCGTCGTCTGCAATGAGCGACGCCGGCGACCTCGGGGTCGTCGAAAGACGGCCGAGACGCGGAAGACGCCAAAATGGCTGGGCACACTTTTTTTCGCATATTTTTATGCTTTTTGTTCCCTCAACGTGATGATTTCGTTATCCAGTTTCCGGTTTTGCTCGTTGCGTCGGGCATTTATTTTCCGCCTGGAAGGAAACGACGAGTGGTTATGGCCAGTTACGTAAGTCTCTCGCGGCTTCTCTCTGTTGTTTTCGAGTTTGCCCGCTAGATGGTTTTGGTCGCGCCCTGTTGATCGTCTGCGCACCGAGCGCCAATCTTCGTTGCCTGGAAAGAAATGGCCTCCTCTCATCTACCCGGCATTATTTTCCTTTTTTCTTTTTTTTTTTTCGTTCAAACAAATTGATGCCGTACGTTGCACCTTTCTTGGCCGTTGATTTTTCACGCTTTTATATATATATATATATATATATATATATATATATATTTCTTTTTAATAGCATTTTTTCATCTGCAGATAAAACGGTGAGTCTCAGACTCGCTCCGTGGCTCTTGTTGTGCCTGGCCAAAGCCGCCTAGAAATTCAGCCGGACGCCAAACTTCTTCGGCGAACGCCTCCTTCACAAACTTTGGATACTTCTCTGCAAAGCACCAATGCACTGGAGGCGAGCCGTACCAAAGGGACAGAAGCGACGTGTTTTAACATGCGCTGAACGTCCAGACAGCACGGCGCGCCGTGGCCCTGACGGTGAACCCCTTCTCGCCCCGCGGCATATTTGAAGCGAGAGCGCAGCAAGCTCTCCCATTGGCCCTGCGAAAGTGCTGCCGTCGGATTGGACCATTTTGAGCGTCAACGGTTCTCAGCAACGGAGCCTCAAGTGCTTCCGTTCGAGACTCCGAGTGTGAGTTCGTCACGAGCGTCCATCGGGAGCAGTTCGGCCCCTAGGCCGCGCTTCCTGCAGTGACTCCGCGTTGCTTACCTTCTCTTGCTTCGCGACGGACTGTTATGTTCGCGGGCAGACTGGGAAAAATTAAAGGACCTCCTTGCTTCCTCAGTCATGGTCTACGGTCCAAGTGATTTCAAGGAGACTCTTTTCTATTACTGATTATTAATCTTTTTTTTGCTATTTAATGTATCCTTAATGCGCAAAATTGTTGTTTGAACCTTGTGTACTGCATCCTATACACTTGTCTCTTGTTGTAGTGGGAGCAAAAAGGGGACAACAATTTAGCTAATTCAATTTGAAATTTTGCCTCTGTCTGGTGTTTGACGGGTGACCGAGGGTACTTGCTTGTGTTGGGTGTTGCCTGTTGTTGGTCGGTTTCGCAAGCCGCAGAACAGTCTACCGTTACCAGTGGCGAGAGGCAAGGGCATCGGAGCGACCCGGGCGAAGTTGATCGGCGTGCCCCGGCAACAAGGCTGTCGGCAGAGATCCTGACCTGGCGAGTGGAACGTGAGGCTACCTGGCGCCCGGACACTGTACGTGAGCTTGGAGGAACCTGGCGAACGAGCGCGCCTGGCATCCGAGCCACATGCGAGCAGCTCGTCTTCCCGGCGCATTGTCTGATGGCGGGGGTGCTGTTGTGCCTGGCCAAAGCCGCCTAGAAATTCAGCCGGACGCCAAACTTCTTCGGCGAACGCCTCCTTCACAAACTTTGGATACTTCTCTGCAAAGCACCAATGCACTGGAGGCGAGCCGTACCAAAGGGACAGAAGCGACGTGTTTTAACATGCGCTGAACGTCCAGACAGCACGGCGCGCCGTGGCCCTGACGGTGAACCCCTTCTCGCCCCGCGGCATATTTGAAGCGAGAGCGCAGCAAGCTCTCCCATTGGCCCTGCGAAAGTGCTGCCGTCGGATTGGACCATTTTGAGCGTCAACGGTTCTCAGCAACGGAGCCTCAAGTGCTTCCGTTCGAGACTCCGAGTGTGAGTTCGTCACGAGCGTCCATCGGGAGCAGTTCGGCCCCTGACAGTGCGGACGCGGCGGAATCTCCCCGGCCGTCGCTGCGCGAGAACAGTCGCGTATGGCTATGTTAGCTTTCGGCCCCAGAGCCGATCTTGTTGTGTAAATACATGTAAATAGTGTATAAAGCCTTTTCTTCATCTCACCAACGCCGACTCGGATTCATCGCTACCGCCCAGGAAGCTGACAGCCCTCGTTCACGAAACGGGTGACGAGCGCTGCGTTACCAGCTCCTTGGCACAACCCTGTTGACGGTGGGCTACTGTGTGATAACCCCACCGGCACAACACTCTTCTGCGCCGTGCCGTTGACGTAATGGCCCGTTCCATCGTGCCGGTAATTGCGGCCGTTGCGGCTGCTCCGTGTTTCTTCGCAGGCAGGAGCGCGGTTGAACCGTTTCGAAGACGCTTTTGTTTTATTGCTGGAACTCTTTCTCTGCTCACCGCTGTGCAATCCCCCCTTCCTGCCTTCCTCGTTTAAACGAATCCGCGCGCTAAACTGCGTGTTCGCGAGAGGCGTCCGTTTTGGCGGCAATGTTCGCCGCAGGTTGGGCTCTCTCTAACTGCGCGATCACGGCTGGGCGAATCCGAAATTGGACGGAGAGGCATACTATATAAGATCAAATATATAGCTCTTGGACGGCCGCATCATGTTTAGGGCGTTGCTGATAAAGAGATGGTTGTGTGTAGAGAGGGGCCGGCAATCCGGTCCTCCAGAAAGACTATGCTCTCAGGAGCTGTAGTTCTTGTTATACGCGCCCCCTTTCTTGCAGCTCCTTGTGTGCGGAGGGGGGGGGGGGGGGGGGGGGGGGTGATAGCGGTGTTGGGATGATAACGGTGTATTATTTCATATACTGTGCCGCACATCCCGTTGTGAGCGGCTGGCTGTTTCGAAGTATAGCGAGGGGAAACCATCTTCGCCGTCTTGGGCGATTGATTACTTGGCGGACGGTCATGAAATCGGGTCAGTCTTCGGTTGGAACGTTTAGTAATAATTATAATAATTATCGGAGCACTGCGTGTTAGAGCAACAAATGTGGGGGCCATGACTCGTATACGTATCGTATATAGTTGTGGGCTTCGAATTAATGCAAGCGCGAACTTTGTCGAGATTCCTGGAGGCCATGTGTATATACACGCATAGCAACAGTTGGCGAGGCCAAGGAATGCGTGGAGGATTATTTTATTTCATTCTTGCTGCTCACCTGAATTAGTACCATAATAAAATTAGCGAAAGCCTGAGTGCCGCATTATGCTACGTAAGTGGCACCAATAAGTAAGTATTTATTAATTAGTCAATGATTAGTTAATGAATTACATAATTATCCATTAATTAGTAGTTTATCATTGATTTCCATATCGCCATATAAGGCACGCATTCGCGCATACTGCGGTAGTGCTCTGTGATTGGTCGAGACCTCTATGACGTCATCCCGCCTCGGCCAATCAGAGCCGCCGCAAAAGCGGAACACATTTTGTCCACGACAGTATGAGCCATTAAAGGCTTTCGCCTGAATACAATGTAGAAGGAAAAATAACGTGAACCGAACCCACGACCTCCTCCGAATATCGCGTCCGGTGCTCTTACCAACTGAGCTATATATATAATCTTCGCCGGTTTTGTTTGGAAAACGGTATACATTGGAGAGTTTTGGCGAACGAGGTTAAACGTTTTCGACGGCATTGCATTTGCAGGACTCTTTTCACTTTACCCCCGCAACTTCCTTCTCGATCAAGAATACTTGTGAAAAAAAGAAAAAAGAGCCTGAATCGTAGCTTAAGTACTTTCTCCTGCCTTCGGTCAGGGTCCGAGATGCACGGTGTGTATACACCTCAAACATGCTGAAGAACACGAACATATAGAAAGGGGGCTCTGCTATTGTTTCTCGTCGGCACAGGGCGCTAATAATATTCCGTTCGTTACCGCTTCCCTCGGCCCTTATCGTCTTCCGCACCGGTGCATGTGCCACGGAGGAAGTGCATCGGGCAGCCCGTTATAACGAAGGCTGCTTAGCGATAACAATCGACTTCCTGTTCCGGTATGCGCGTTCATCCGCGGACGCTTTTTCTCTCTTGCTCGTCTCTCCGCGCTCGAGTGGGCAGCTAGACCGATGCAGCTACAGGGGACGGCGGCGAAAGTGGTTATTGGCGCTTGGGATGTCGTCGGCCCGATTTGTTTTTTTTTTTTTTTTTTGCCCTTTCCCCCTCCCTCGCGTCCGCATTGAAACATCGTTGCTCGCTTTTCCCGTATGTTACGCCCTTCCATAGAGCCGCCCACGTGGGACACAGGTGGTGGTGTCGCTACTTTTTCGTCGCGTATGGTTGTCGCGAATATGTTTTGTTTGACGCGTTAGTCGGGCCGAATGAGTTCATGATATACGTCCACTTCTGGGAGCAATTAGATGCTCATTATATTCGCGTATATACTGGCCGTGTTGCGCGCCCTCGTCTTTACAGGTCTTTGTGTTGATTGGCCGGCTTATTAGTCTGCTGCCTAGAACTGTTGGGTCAAACAAAGAAAATGAGATTGGCGACCCGATCTTCCTGGAAATCGCTTGTTTCCTTTTTCTCTCTCTCTCTCTCTCTCTCTTCAGCTTTACGTCAGGGATAACCTCCAAGTCATATTACACTTCCGCATTTACGAGACGTACGTATGCCACTCCTCCTTCGCTTGTATAGTTCATACACATCTGTCATGGCGTAGAACTCGATGATGTCATCACTTCCGCCTATTGGTACGTGGTCACTTCGCAAGCAGTAACGCTGGGAGCATACAGCTCCTACACGCATGCGCCTAACGAGCGGTGAGATTGGAACTGCCTGGCCCGCCATTGTATTCCTGTGGTCGCGAGGTAATTAAGTCGTAGTCTTATGATCTATAGGCCATCAGTTCGAGCTCTCGAAGAAACAAGTGTGTGTCGTACCAGACGTGCGCGGTCCGGGGGCCTAGCCTACGGACCATACACGTATACGTTGGTCGTAAGAGCTGCAGCCATCGCCGTAAAAATCGTTATTCGAGATTACGTATATAGTTTGGGTCCTATGTTAGCGCAGATCGTGGAGTCTGATTTGGCTGCCATATAGCTCGTTGTTATCGAGCAGTTCCCGAACGCTCGCTCCTGGTTTCGTTTCCCTGCAGCGTGACCTTGGAAGGCCAGCGCGTAACACTCTGGCATTGTGTTTCTCGCAAGAAAGGCGAAGGTTATGGTGCTTGAAATCGTTCCCTTCTGTCGCCGGTGAAACTCTGAGACTCGTTGTTAATTCGAAAATAAGCTTTTCGAGCCTCCACTCGTGGGTGTCAGGTATATGATAGCTACTTAATTAGTCAGTCTGTGCCCGGCGTCAAGGTAGGATGCCGATGGGGAATTGGAAGTAATTAAGAGCGCCTGTGTGCACCTCAGCTCGATTCGACTGGAATTTTGCGGCATTTTTCATAGTGTCGCAATATCCTGCGGAGGAGATGACCTCCGCATGACGCTTCTGGACGCTCATGTCGCCAAAGTCGGCCGCTATTCCGAGCCGCTTGTTGTTCACGCGCGTTTCGAAAGTCCTTCGCGGTTAATGCGTTGCAAATTTGAAGTTTGAAAAAAAAAACCCGTCTGGATTTTGAACGGTTGCACGTAAGTACGCGGCTTCTAATATTTTGAACGGACACGTGGTCGCATATGCGAAACTCTCCATATACGGACACGTCTTAATTAGAGGCGCCTTTGTTTCTCAGGGTATAGTAGACTATAGCGCAAGCAGCCTGGTTGTTGTTGTGGCTGTCGGAAGAAGGAAAAGAAAATGCACGGGCCTGCTACTAGCTCTGTAGCTGAGCCACCTCTTCTGCCTCGTGCAGATAGAAGAGAATATAGATAAGAAAAAAAAAGGAAGAGGGAAAGAAAGACGCGCGCCGCAACAACAGCCGTCGTCCACCACCGAAACGGTGGCGGGTGCAATGACGGCCTACAACAGATAAAAATCAGTGACAGGCTAGCCCCCGCCGCAAGCGGCGGTGACCTACCTGTCCCAGCCCGATCAGGGGAGTACCAGATAGTCATATATCTGACTATATACCGTAGAGATGTAGTTGTATTTCGCACTCCCATCCCAGCATCACACCGCTCTCAGCATACCGTGGGCGGAGGTCTGTGCATCGTCGCGTCTCCTGTGACTGCTGTATTATATCGTCCAATCCATTCATTCATCATGCTGAAATTTGCCGGCATGCACTTTTCCGTGCTTGTGAGCGCACTTTCGCAACTGGCGCGCAATTAAACGACACTGCCGGAGTGCGGTGTGTCCGCGAGCTCAGGGTCTTCCCGTCTGCACAATGGTTGAGTTGAAGAATAGGCCGACGCCGCTGGCTGTTCAGCAGCAGCGGCCGCCGCGACAAGGAACTTCCGTTTCCTGTCCTTGAGTCTTTTGCGACAGGTACGCGAAAGCGTCGTCTGCTCGCTTGAACGCGCTGTGCGCTGAAAGCCCCCCTCTGTGCTACACTGCTCGCAGCAGACGAGACTTCATAAACGCAGCAGACGACACTTCATAAACGAAAGTGGCGTGTGCAGAGTCGCGTTCGTCGTATGGCCAATGTGCGCATGCGCAACAGCGCTTTGTAGTCTTTTTCCCTGGGCCGCTCACAAGGGCAAAAGATGAGGTGGGGGGGAGTGACTGTGGTTTCGGTTTTTGTTTTGGTGCCAAGGTCGGGTAGGTCGTCGTCGCTGCCGAGCGCTATGCGACGCACGCGCTCGCGCGTGGTCTCCCGGAGGAAGGGCCGCCGCGTAGGTTGAGGGTCACCACGCGTGGTGGGGCGCCGCCGTTACGCCTTCTTCTCTGTGTTGTGTTTGCCTTGCGTGTGGAGGCTTAAAAAGGAAAGGCGGCAGGTAGCGGCGCGCTGGCTTGGCTCGATTTCTGCCTTTTATTCTCGTACACGTCTTCCCAGTTGCGGAAATCCGTTTCACCTGGACCTGTTTCGAGACAGAGCGGCAGATAAGGTTCGTCTTTAACTCGGAGCCGCGGTCTCTCTTCACGAGTTAATTTATCCGCTTTCTGTACGATAGTGGAGCAGCTTCGCCACCTTGCATGTTGGAGATATGGCCCGTAGAGAGTCCCGCAAAATTGCTTACCATCGCGTGGTATTCACAAACGGAACTTATACTTACGCCAAAAGTGCTACTTTCAAAAGTGTGCCACAAGTATAAGATTAAGGAAAAGTTTAGGTGTGTTTCGAAAACCTGCCTAAATGCAGGAAAAGAAAGCCTTATGAAAGTTCCACTTATCGGGGGGCAAAACGAGCATGGTAACGAGGCTACAAATGATTTCCACGTTAAAATGCAAGTTTTTTTTCACAATAAACAGCTTCCAGTGGCCGCAAAACATTAATATGTTTTCATTGCTGCATTCACGCAAGCTGAACGCAAAATGTAGATGCACAGGCGCTATTTTTAACGAATTCCAATTTTCAGTCTGGCCACACTTGTTGCCGTTTTTTTTGTTGGTGTATTTTGTCATTTCTGTTCTTCGTTTTCCGTCGCAGTTAACACGTGTTTGGTATTTGGAGCTTTCTTTTTTTTTTCCTCTCAAACTAGCTGATTTCGTCGCTTTCTTGTTTTTGTTTTTTTACAATGACATCAGAGAGGAAAAAAATCAATTTTACGGAGGAGGAGCGGAGTGTACTCATTGGTTTGGTGACCGAAATGAAAGATGTTGTTGAAAACAAACGCACGGACGCGGTGTCTGTAAATCACAAGAAGAAGGTGTGGGAGGAGATCGCGCTACGTTTCAATAGTCGGCACGGCGTGCGACCTCGTAACAGCCAGCAGCTACGAAAGTGCTGGGAAAACTTGAAGGAAAAGTGGCGCAGGTGCAAGGCGACTGACACCAAGGAGTTGTTCCGTACAGGTAAGCTGCCTTTTCATCGCATGCCAGCACCGCGACAGTAAACTTGCTTCACTGTGGCGTTCCACGTGTGCTGCAAAGATTTCATAACTGAGCATTCGCTGAGCCGAATTACTGTCGAGTGCAGTTGTGAGTATTGCCCACATCAATAAAATTTGCTATTGCGTTTTCAGGCGGTGGCTCAGCGGTTCAGTCAACGCTGACAGAAGAACTTGAAAGGGTTGGCGCTGTGGCATCGCACATGTCTGTGCGCATACCGAATCCCTTCGACAGCGACCGCGCACGACACGACGCAAGCGACAGTGCCAACGGCGGAACATACGCCGACGAATGCACAGCAGCAGTGGCGCGGCTCTTGGCGCCGATGCAGACTGCACCAATCGCTGCATTGCACGAAAACGAAGGTAAGGGGTTTGCTAGCGCACTGCGCATAATGGGTGCTTTGCAATGTTTTGCAGGAGGTATGAATGTCTGGCTAAAAAAATGAAAGCTTGATACTATGCATGTTTCGCCGCGGCAAGTATACCGCGAAGGTCCACGACCGGTTTGTAATCGCTTGCATGGTTCCCTGTGTAGATGTCTTCGCAAATATCGTTGTTATAAATGCTAAATTGAATTTCATAGTTGGACCGCTAGGTTTAGAAATAATGTGAATGAACATTTAGAATAAACAGGAAGCAGTATAATCCCGCGTAAGAGCTAGAGCGTCTAGTCGTCTGTGACGAAACGTGAGAAATTAAAAACGCATTACAGGCTGACTTAACAGTATTAATATTTATGTTTATATCGTGTGGTAAGGCTGTTACCTGAATGAGAGATCGCCATATGAAAGGCGGGGCTATTGAAACACTTATTTGGAGCCGTATTTAAAAGCATTAAATGACAATGTTGTCCGGGCAATTTTTTTTTTATTTATTTACCCTAAAGGCCCGATGGCCCATTACATGGGGGGGGGGGGGGGGGGGGGGGGGGAGCATCGAGCAAAAAGATGCGATGAACAAGCGCAGCACTAATGTGAGGACGTAAGAGGAAATAAATGAATACATCAAAATCCTGCACATAACATTTTCACTGACAAGAATAAGGGCACTAGCATATGGGAAAATGCGTTACACACGATAGGCAAAAGGAAGTAAAAGGGAAAAAAAATTTAGGTTGTTGCACAGCAAATATTCTCTCATAGCATATTATACCTCGTGGGATGTTTTTATGTTTGATATCCCTAGACTGCTGATTGCATCATGCTTATTATGCACTCTCAATGGCGAAGAGAAATAATGCAAAATGCTTCCAATGTTTTACAGATGCAGACGAACTCCCAGATATATATGAGGGAGATACAGACATTTGCCTCAGCAGTGAGGATCAAGCAGATGGATTTTTACCACCACCACGGCCCCAGTCTCCGCAACCTCCCGCTCCGGCGCCAGGGTTACGACAAAATGCTGGCAGCAATGTTCAGAATGGAGCCCCTCATGGTAAAGCTAGCCGGCGTCGGACAGCACTCGAAGAAGAGCTGGAGGCTCGTTTACAAGCTGTCACTGATGAAAAAAATCAGAGGCGCAGAGAGCATCTCCTCCGAATGCGCATGATGCGGGCAGAACGAAAAGAAAAAAAAGCACTCAATGAACAAAAGTTATTGAATGCCAAAGCAAAGGCTAGTTTATTGAAAATTCAAATGCAGTTGATGCAGAGGAAAGCATAATAAATGCAGAAAAAAGTCAGTTTTGAAGTATTTGATTTGAGTGCAAATAAATTGTGGCAGCAGCAGTAATGCTGACAACAAACCATACGTATTTGTTCAATCTCTCACTTCAGGACACAGCGAGCATGAGAAACGTGCTATAATATACATCATACACTAAAGCCTGATGTTTCCAGAGGTCTGTGGTGGAGATTTTTCATCAATACTATTCATGTGGGATCAGTCAAATCCAAGCTACCTGCAAGGTTTTCTCATGCTAGATGGACAGTACTGAAAACCTATTTACCATCCTCTACCTCCTGTTGTATTGGAAGGGTTATGGTATATATAAGGCTACTCCACACCTTTAGCCCTGTGTGATTAGTGGCATAAACTTGAAATGATCATGATTGTGACGAAAAGTGCTGATTAACAATTCGGTTACGGACTCTGAACCCATTTTGAGTGTCCTGAGGCTGTGGCTGTGCAGCTGTCCCCACTGTTGCTCCAGCAGGAAGCAGAGCAGGAGGGGCTAGTGTAATGGGGGAAGGCTGGATGCTGGGAGGGATTGGATCTTGTAGGCGCAGGCTCAGGTTGTGCAGAGCAGCACACGCTGTGATCACCAGCACCGAAGTGGTCATCTTTATCTGCAGTTTCATATCAAGGCACGGAAAGCGCCTTTTCCAAATGCCGAACACCCTTTCTACACTGTTGCGAATCCTTTTCTG
Organism: Amblyomma maculatum; assembly: GCF_055883805.1. NCBI lineage: Eukaryota > Metazoa > Arthropoda > Arachnida > Ixodida > Ixodidae > Amblyomma > Amblyomma maculatum. The sequence continues at coordinate 83,726,956 of NC_139353.1, forward strand.
TGAGGTGTTGAATCTAGAAAAAAAAATATGGTGCCAGATGTACTGCAGTTGTCAATATAACATTAAATGTTCAGAACGTTCTATTCCAGTTACAGCTTACCTTCGCTCTCCACTATTTTTAGGGTCCTTGAATGGAGTCATAAGATAGTGGCGACAGGCATAGCCAGAATCTCCCAACAAGATTCCTGGCACAACACCATCTTCGCACAGGATTCTAGCACGACTGTTATCAAAGATGCGACTGTCATGAGCTGAGCCTGGCCAGCTGGCGACAACATCCAGGAATTGTAGCTGAGGCCCTGTGATTGCCTGCAACAGGAAAGTGCCAATGCGGTCAGTCTTTTTCTAGCCTAGTTCAAGGGTAAGCAGCACACCTCAACACTGCTACAAGCAACAAGCCACTCTCAATACAGACAATATATGACATCTTTATCAATAGCACTCACAATATTACTGCGTGATTTGAACATTTGTTTGCAAGCTGGTTACCCCACGTCGAGCTATAATTTCTAAAGTTATACAAATGTCTGATGCTTGGTTCACCAACAACAAAGTGAAGGAACTGTTGTCGACGTCCAGTGGCTGCTTGTGAAACAAAGATGCCTTTCCTATTGGCCTGTTTCTAGCTTTCATTTAAGGTTAAGGGACACATCTCGACACGGCTAACAGTAACAAGCCACTCTCAACACAGACAATATATGACATCTTTATCAATAGCATTCACAATAGTATTGCGTGATGTGAACACTTGTTTGCAAGCTGGTTAACCTACGTTGAGCTATAATTTCTAATGTTATACAAATGTCTGATGCTGGTTTGCCAACAACGAAGTGAAGGAACTGTCGTCGGCGTCCAGTGGCTGCTCGTGAAAAAAAAAAAAAAGTACTTGCTATTGGCCTCTTTCTAGCCTTTATTTAGGTTAAGAGACACATCTCGACATGGCTAACAGCAACAAACCACTCTCAACACAGACAATATATGACAACATCTTTATCAATAGCATTCAGAATAGTATTGCGTGATGTGAACACTTGTTTGCAAGCTGGTTAACCTACGTCGAGCTATAATTTCTAAAGTTATACAAATGTCTGATGCTGATTTGCCAACAACGAAGTGAAGGAACTGTTGTCGGCGTCCAGTGGCTTCTTGTGAAACAAAGATGCCCTTGCTATTGGCCTCTTTCTAGCCTTTATTTAGGTTAAGAGACGCATCTTGACATGGCTAACAGCAACAAAGCACTCTCAACAAAGACAATATATGACAACATCTTTATCAATAGCATTCACAATAGTACTGCACGATGTGAACACTTGTTTGCAACCTGGTTAACCCACGTCAAGCTATAATTTCTAAAGTTATACAAATGTCTGATGCTGGTTTGCCAACAACGAAGTGAAGGAACTGTTGTCGGCGTCCAGTGGCTGCTTGTGAAACAAAGATGCCCTTGCTGTTGGCCTGTTTCTAGCCTTCATTTAAGGTTAAGGGACATATCTCGACACGGCTAACAGAAACAAAGCACTCTCAACAAAGACAATATATGACAACATCTTTATGAATAGCATTCACAATAGTACTGCACGATGTGAACACTTGTTTGCAACCTGGTTAACCCACGTCGAGCTATAATTTCTAATGTTATACAAATGTCTGATGCTGGTTTGCCAACAACGAAGTGAAGGAACTGTTGTCGGCGTCCAGTGGCTGCTTGTGAATAAAAAAAAAAAAAGTCCTTGCTATTGGCCTCTTTCTAGCCTTTATTTAGGTTAAGAGACACATCTTGACATGGCTAACAGCAACAAAGCACTCTCAACAAAGACAATATATGACAACATCTTTATCAATAGCATTCACAATAGTATTGCGTGATGTGAACACTTGTTTGCAAGCTGGTTAACCTACGTCGAGCTATAATTTCTAATGTTATACAAATGTCTGATGCTGGTTTGCCAACAACGAAGTGAAGGAACTGTCGTCGGCGTCCAGTGGCTGCTCGTGAAAAAAAAAAAAAAAAAAGTCCTTGCTATAGGCCTCTTTCTAGCCTTTATTTGGGTTAAGAGACACATCTCGACATGGCTAACAGCAACAAACCACTCTCAACACAGACAATATATGACAACATCTTTATCAATAGCATTCACAATAGTATTGCGTGATGTGAACACTTGTTTGCAAGCTGGTTAACCTACGTCGAGGTATAATTTCTAAAGTTATACAAATGTCTGATGCTGATTTGCCAACAACGAAGTGAAGGAACTGTTGTCGGCGTCCAGTGGCTTCTTGTGAAACAAAGATGCCCTTGCTATTGGCCTCTTTCTAGCCTTTATTTAGGTTAAGAGACACATCTTGACATGGCTAACAGCAACAAAGCACTCTCAACAAAGACAATATATGACAACATCTTTATCAATAGCATTCACAATAGTACTGCACGATGTGAACACTTGTTTGCAACCTGGTTAACCCACGTCAAGCTATAATTTCTAAAGTTATGCAAATGTCTGATGCTGGTTTGCCAACAACGAAGTGAAGGAACTGTTGTCGGCGTCCAGTGGCTGCTTGTGAATAAAAAAAAAAAAGTCCTTGCTATTGGCCTCTTTCTAGCCTTTATTTAGGTTAAGAGACACATCTCGACATGGCTAACAGCAACAAACCACTCTCAACACAGACAATATATGACAACATCTTTATCAATAGCATTCACAATAGTATTGCGTGATGTGAACACTTGTTTGCAAGCTGGTTAACCTACGTCGAGCTATAATTTCTAATGTTATACAAATGTCTGATGCTGGTTTGCCAACAACGAAGTGAAGGAACTGTCGTCGGCGTCCAGTGGCTGCTCGTGAAAAAAAAAAAAAAAGTCCTTGCTATTGGCCTCTTTCTAGCCTTTATTTAGGTTAAGAGACACATCTCGACATGGCTAACAGCAACAAACCACTCTCAACACAGACAATATATGACAACATCTTTATCAATAGCATTCACAATAGTACTGCACGATGTGAACACTTGTTTGCAACCTGGTTAACCCACGTCGTGCTATAATTTCTAATGTTATACAAATGTCTGATGCTGATTTGCCAACAACGAAGTGAAGGAACTGTTGTCGGCGTCCAGTGGCTGCTTGTGAAACAAAGATGCCCTTGCGATTGGCCTGTTTCTAGCCTTTATTTAGGATAAGAGACACATCTCGACATGGCTAACAGCAACAAGCCACTCTCAACACAGACAATATATGACAACATCTTTATCAATAGCATTCACAATAGTATTGCGTGATGTGAACACTTGTTTGCAAGCTGGTTAACCTACCTCGAGCTATAATTTCTAATGTTATACAAATGTCTGATGCCGGTTTGCCAACAACGAAGTGAAGGAACTGTTGTCGGCGTCCAGTGGCTGCTCGTGAAAAAAAAAAAAAAAAAAAAACCTTGCTATTGGCCTCTTTCTAGCCTTTATTTAGGTTAAGAGACACATCTCGACATGGCTAACAGCAAAAAACCACTCTCAACACAGACAATATATGACAACATCTTTATCAATAGCATTCACAATAGTACTGCACGATGTGAACACTTGTTTGCAACCTGGTTAACCCACGTCAAGCTATAATTTCTAAAGTTATACAAATGTCTGATGCTGGTTTGCCAACAACGAAGTGAAGGAACTGTTGTCGGCGTCCAGTGGCTGCTTGTGAAACAAAGATGCCCTTGCTGTTGGCCTGTTTCTAGCCTTCATTTAAGGTTAAGGGACATATCTCGACACGGCTAACAGAAACAAAACTCTCAACAAAGACAATATATGACATCTTTATCAATAGCATTCACAATAGTACTGCACGATGTAAACACTTGTTTGCAACCTGGTTAACCCACGTCGAGCTATAATTTCTAAAGTTATACAAATGTCTGATGCTGATTTGCCAACAACGAAGTGAAGGAACTGTTGTCGGCGTCCAGTGGCTGCTTGTGAAACAAAGATGCCCTTGCTATTGGCCTCTTTCTAGCCTTTATTTAGGATAAGAGACACATCTTGACATGGCTAACAGCAACAAACCACTCTCAACACAGACAATATATGACAACATCTTTATCAATAGCATTCACAATAGTACTGCATGATGTGAACACTTGTTTGCAACCTGGTTAACCCACGTCAAGCTATAATTTCTAAAGTTATACAAATGTCTGATGCTGATTTGCCAACAACGAAGTGAAGGAACTGTTGTCGGCGTCCAGTGGCTTCTTGTGAAACAAAGATGCCCTTGCTATTGGCCTCTTTCTAGCCTTTATTTAGGTTAAGAGACACATCTTGACATGGCTAACAGCAACAAACCACTCTCAACACAGACAATATATGACAACATCTTTATCAATAGCATTCACAATAGTACTGCACGATGTGAACACTTGTTTGCAACCTGGTTAACCCACGTCAAGCTATAATTTCTAAAGTTATACAAATGTCTGATGCTGGTTTGCCAACAACGAAGTGAAGGAACTGTTGTCGGCGTCCAGTGGCTGCTTGTGAAACAAAGATGCCCTTGCTGTTGGCCTGTTTCTAGCCTTCATTTAAGGTTAAGGGACATATCTCGACACGGCTAACAGAAACAAAGCACTCTCAACAAAGACAATATATGACAACATCTTTATGAATAGCATTCACAATAGTACTGCACGATGTGAACACTTGTTTGCAACCTAGTTAACCCACGTCGAGCTATAATTTCTAATGTTATACAAATGTCTGATGCTGGTTTGCCAACAACGAAGTGAAGGAACTGTTGTCGGCGTCCAGTGGCTGCTTGTGAATTAAAAAAAAAAAAGCCCTTTCTTTTGGCCTGTTTCTAGCCTTTATTTAGGTTAAGAGACACATCTCGACACCGCTAACAGTAACAAGCCACTCTCAACACAGACAATATATGACAACATCTTTATCAATAGCATTCACAATAGTACTGCATGATGTGAACACTTGGTTGCAACCTGGTTAACCCACGTCGAGCTATAATTTCTAATGTTATACAAATGTCTGACGCTGGTTTGCCAACAACGAAGTGAAGGAACTGTTGTCGACGTCCAGTGGCTGCTTGTGAAACAAAGATGCCCTTGCTGTTGGCCTGTTTCTAACCTTTATTAGAGACACATCTCGACACGGCTAACAGCAGCAGGACACTCTCAACACAAGGAGAATAAGCCAATGACCTTATAAATTATGTTCATTTGTTGCTATGATTAATGTTACAAGTGTATAAGTTACTTGGCTGCATAAAAAATTGTAAGCAAGGACTGTGACTACTGCTAGTTCTGCAGCAAAAATAGAGATTGCATTCAACACAGCCAATTTGCTGGCTTTTAGAACTGGGACACTTTGATACTGCTTGGATTCATATCATTCAATATGACGGTCACACAGAATCAGCTTCAGCAGTGAGTTAAATACTATGCTTGTCAACCGCAATTAGAAGGCTGACTGGTAAATATAACAATTGAGAATGTATTATCGCTGTTAATGATTTCAAATGATATTTCGCTGTGCTTTATATAAAAGAACAAGAGTTGGAGTTTTTCCGAGTAATGTATACTCAACAGAAAAAAAAAAAAAAAAAACATCTCCGTTCAAGTTTATCCTCTGTCACGAACTGGCGGGGATTAAAAACACGTACCTGAACGTTGATCGAAAAGTAGCCTTTTCTGTTCCTGAATACTTCGGCGTCGTCGCCTCCGGGACTCTTGATACGGACGTGAGTGCAGTCTATGCACCCGATCACTCCAGGAAAACCTCCCATCGTATAAAAATCCTGCATTACTTGCGGTGCTCGCGTGCAATCAGGCAGTTTCACGAGTGCCGGAAACAGTGTGGCAGCGATCATCGAAGTAACGCGCTCGACGATTCGCGACACCGTGGGCTGTGAAATGTTCACCAGGTCCCCACTCACTACCTGGAAGGTTCCGGCGCCATAGAAGCGCAATGTCACTAACAACTGGAGAAGCGGCGGCACGGGGCAACCACGGTCATCTGTGTTCGCTTTAAGCGGCAGCATTGCCAGCAGCTGTAGAATGGCCTGCTTCGAGAACCGGTATCGGGAGAGAAACTCGCTGTCCGTGTACTCTTCCACCGGGTTGGTGCGGTCCCTGAATATGCGCCGTAATGTTGTGACATATGGGCGGCCTTCGCGGTTTTCAATTTCTCTTACGAGGGCGACGAAGTCGACGAACGCCGAGAAACTTTCGTGATGGGTAGCCATCTTGGACGCCAAAAGGTGCGCGTTAAGATAGCTCCCAAGCTACCTTTGGGAATGCTCACTTATCATTAAGTTAAGATCGCGAAAAAGTTCGGCTTTTGTACAAGTTTGGATTCTGAAACACGTTAAGCCGCTGTTAAGTGGACGAAGGGATAAGATAAGTATAAGTTCCGTTTGTGAATACGGCGTATGTCCTTTACGGCGAATGACTCTCAAGCACTCCCTGTCGATCCATTTAGTGTTGCATTTTTCGCCGAAACGTTTCTGCACCGCAGAGATAAAATGCGTGCTACTAGGATATCCAGACATATTGTATACGCTTATTTCTCGTTCCAGCGGTACCATTCGCAACCCTTGGCCTCGTAGAGACTTTTGGTGAATCACTGTAAGCATGGCTTCACCACCTTCGAAGGTTGTTCGCTTTGCTGCCGTCTCTCCTCCCGTCCCTTCCCACTTTGCTTGTTTTGGTAAGGTTACAAACACGCACAAGGCTTGCATGAGGCTGCCGTGACTCCATAACCCCCAGCTGGTCGGAATTCCCCCCACTACGGCTCCTCTTTTTTTTTTTTTTTCATCTTTTTCCCATCACCTGAGGTGCTGTTCAGGTGTCTGCAGAAAGAAGTGTGACATATACTGCGTCTTCCCCTTCCTGTGAAACAATTATTATTATTATTATTATTATTATTATTATTATTATTATTATTATTATTATTATTATTATTATTATTATTATTATTATTATTATTATTATTATTTAGAAGGACCTGAACTGGGGCGGCGTAAAAAAAGAGATAGTGAGGAGATAGAAACAGGAAATCAGAGATAGGAAATTGGGCCCAATTGCCCTGACCTTATTAAGTGTAGATGTCCACTGAAAAGTGAAATACTACGCCTTCTTTTCCCCAAAGAATAAAAAAAAAAAAGAAACGCCGAGCGAGAAGGTGGTGTCAAAGGCACTGTCGCGCGTATACGTCCCCCTAATTCAAACCATCAAACCGTGAACAGATTTACTTTCGTTCTCATCACTAAAGTTCAAGCCATGCTACCTCCACCATTTTTTTTTTTTTTTTTTAACCACGTGGCGTGGGCTGGGACTTGTGCACCGATGCGCCATAGACAACCAGGCCTACATGGAAGCTCTCATTCTTCAACCTCCCGGAAACCCATATATTTGGACATCTCTTGGGGGGTTACGGAGTCACGGCCTCTCCGTGTCGCCTCAATGGAAACTGTCGCCGGCTTTCCGGATCGAACCCGGGTACCCCGGCGCAGTAGTCGGGCACCACTTCGCCACCGCGGTGGGGCCGCAGGTCCTTCTGACGATTTGATAGCAGATACGCCTGAGCTGGCAAACATCTTTTCACTTTCTTTACGCTTATTTTGCAATAAATAACCGCACGCTGCTATATGTAGTACACGCACACTCGCAGGCTGTGGGGCTGGTCCGGCGATTTCTATATATCCACGAAAGAAGCAAGCGCTCTGGTGGTCGCAGCATCGCCGCGCACTCGCGAGGTCGTGTCCCATGCTTGCCGACTCGTGAAACGCATCGAGAACTGTGCGGCTCGAATATGCATGAGTAGTGAGTGCCCAGGGGTATTCGCACGGAGGACCGCGAGTGAAGTGAAACGGGCAGGCTCTCGGCATTCAAATGAGCACCCAAAGGACGCGGCCGGAGAAAGAGGAGGCCGGCTCGTGATCGCATTGTTTGCACGCGTCGTCGTTGTGTGTGTATGCGTTTCTCCCGAGGCACGCGCACGGCTGGCCTAGTATCTCTTAATTTTTAATGGCTGAGGCGCCTCATGCACCCGACCGCTTTCTCTTTCCCTGACCCACTCTAATGAAAGTTGTGCGGGAATGCCTAGTCTGTGTTTGCACGCTATATCGTGCCATTTTTCATCCTGCAGCCCTGAGCCAAGGTCGGCCGTGCTCTCTCTATAGCTGCGCTTTCGGACCTAACGCAAAGACCCACGAAGCACTTGTCGGGAGCTCAGTGTCAGGGGATTAGAATTGTACAAGCAGCTGGCCCGATTGTTGTTGTTGTCTTTTTTCGAATTTTCCCCCTGTCTCCAGATCGGAGCGCCTACTTCGAATTAAGCGCGCGCAGATTCTGTGGGAGGTGAGTGCCTAGAATATATACTGGATAGTGAAACTTTATGAAAAAGAAAGGGTGATAGCCATAGAGGACGGGGAAGTGACGAGCTGGTTGGTCACTTAAACCAATTCGCTGTCTTTAGCTGTCTCAGGTCCAGGTGGGCGATCCTTACCTGAACGTCCAAGGCCTCGCTGGACAGCGCCATCTCCCACTACTCGTGTATGTGTGTTGTGCTCCAGGAGAGCTTGGTTGCAATTCTTTTTTAGATCGCGCATTCTCCAGTCCGCATTCAACTCCGTGAATCAATAAGCCCCGTGAGGCAGCACTGTACTATTGGCTAGCAGGTGAAGGTTGGAGCGCAGTCGCGGAAGGCATATGTTCAAGGTCTGCAGGCAAAATAGAACTTTGCCAAGGGATCCAGCAGTCACTGGAACCGCGCAGGGTAACGTTTCGATTTGGTTGGTTTGGTTAATAGGGTGTAACGTCTCAAAGCGACTCAAGCTATGAGAAAGGCCGTAGTGGAGGGCTCCGGAGATTTCGACCTATGTCTGTTTTCATTTGCGGTGTTGTTCAAGCGGAAAATAGTAGCGGGAACATTTTTTTGCCTGAAAGGCAATTGATTAGAAAGTCGAAGGGATGTGGGGGCCAGTGATTTAAGGACAAACTTTGGTCGAAAGCATTGGGAGTATATTGACATGTGCACGAGTACAGAGAGGATTCCGAGAGGGAGCAAGCATAGCAGGAGACGTCACAGGGTCGGGTGGGCTGTTAGGAAATTTCCGGGGATAAAAGGGCAGAAGCTGACTTCAGGACGCATAGATAACCGGAGGGAATAAGCGTTAAGCCCTTATCCTGCAGCATTCGTAAAACTGGGCCGATGGTGCCGTCGTTATGGTGCCGTCGTTATTGCAAAGGGAAAGCGCTGGCTGCACAATGTGGCGCATATGCTACTCCACTTTTTCCTGGTGACCCAATGTGGCGCCATTCCAGGTGGCTCCCTCTCATTACGCATTGTGTCTCGGGTGACCGGGCGGCGGTTGCATTGTAGTAGTCTGCGCGGCTCATATATCGACTGAACACAAGGCAACCCTCGCAACGCCACAACCACCGCCAACAACAACAACATTCGCAAGGCCAAAGTTATATACAATGGGGGTAATGCAATCGGTAAGAATAGGAAAAAAAAAAAAGGCCCAGCTAGGCCAGCAGTGTCGTATACAATGCGGAGGCATTTTATTTTTTTTTTCCCCCGCATCTGGGACGGTCCCAGTATATGGCGCTACTGTCCCGTCTCTCTCTTCTTCGGTTCGCGATCCCATTGCCTCTCTGTCCTTGTCTTGGCTGTATACCCATATGTTTGGATTTTCTTTCTTTCCTTTTTCGGCCAGGCGCTCGTGTCAGGGTTTACGTGCAGCCATACATATGCGTTGCGTTTCTCCTGCATAGTGCGCCTTTATGGAAGTGATAGCTTGCTTCTGGAAGCGCGGGGTCTACGCGCGTGCGCGGATGCTTTCGTGCATACAGGAACGATCCGCCGCTGGGGCCTTTGATGGAATGGTCGGCAGTCGACTAGCCGGACAACGGCCTGTCGCGATTGGCGGAGCACTGAAAAGAGAAGAGCTTCCGCCCCATTTTTAAGGCGAAAGCCTCTTAGGCTTATCGGTGTGTGTGTACAGGATTCGTGCGTCTGCGGAGGACTTCGCTCCGTCGTTGTAGAAAAATTAATTGATTGATGAGTAAAATAATACTTGTATGAAATAGAGGGTTAAAAAGAAACATGTATGTGTGCACAATTCTGTTGATGGGGAGTAATTAGTTAATTAATTAGAGCCTGTTTGGTGTTTGTAGTCCTTTAAAACCAACAGTTTCAAACGTTTATCGTGTGACAACTTACAAGCGAACAGGAAAATACTTCTCTAACCGTGCTGTCGTCTTTTTGCATCTTATACTTTTCTCTGCGCGCGTTGTTCGCACGATGCGTTGAAACCTATATAGCTGTTGCCTGGAGCGTGACTTTGGTTGACTATGCGCCGATACCTCTCCCTCTCACCCCACGTAACCAGCCGCTTAACGTTGTCGTACCTGTATGTGTAAACGTGTGCGTGTATTAGGCTCCCCCGTCCCGTTCAGGCGACCCAGCTCCCCGGCTTCCTCGGCGGGGTTATATAGGGCGACGGTGTACACAAACACAATACGCTGCAGGGGCGTCTCGGTGGGTAGAGCTCTGTCCCCGCAGCACCGACGCCTCCGTGTTATGTATATATTTCCACCCATATCGCGCGCGCCTGCGATAAACGGCGGGGCGGTCTTAGCGGCATCGAAGCGCGGCGTATAATGCGGGCTCCCCGGTGCGCGTGGACGGGCTCCCCGGTGCGCGTGGACGGGCTCCTGGAGACGGTGTCAAGGATCTTCTCCACGCTCCAGCCACCGTCTCCGCGTACACCCCAGCACTGTCAAACACACGCACCATGACAGAGACGGATAAGCGGGGACAAAACTCCCGCAGCAGCTTGCTATATCCGGCCTATTCTCGACTGAAGTACGGTGCAATGGTTGCCCTGACACCCATGTAAACGGCCCCTTCTAATGTTTCGCGTCGCCCTTACTAACGTCTAAGCGTCTAATGTAAGAAGACTAGTACTGCTGGCTGAGATGGGCGTGGCATCAGAGCCAGGCAATTTCGCTGGAATAAGAAATTGGACGGTTGAGGGCTGGAATCAAACCTGTGTCACTTTGATACGGTACCTGCCGTGGAGCGCTCTTCGAATGGGAAACATGAGTGGAGAACTGCTTGAGGATCATATGCGTCTTCATTCCAGAACACCAGTGGCCCGAACCGCTTCGCAAAACTGGTCGGCGAGCTATATAGCTGGCCTTTCAAGGGTGATATATAGTCACTTGAGCCTCGTCTCCAAAGGTTCAGGCTTGTTCGCACACCCCGACCAGGGTGTAGCTCTGGCGTCACATCAGGCGCATGCGTGTCAAGGTATTATTGAATAGGATACATTTCACTCTGGTTACGTGTAGGTTTAGAGACTAGTTTATCTGTATTGTTAGCTTAATGACGGGGTTCGGAAGGACCGCTCGGTCAGTGAGCGCTCGAGCCAGGTTATATATGAGCCGTCTCGTTACGCAGTTTCGAATTTCTTCTCCAACATGGCGCTGAGTACAGCGAATATACCGCCCTATATTGTGCCGTGCACTGCGCGCTGTAAGAATTAAAAATGTATGTCGAGGCTATAACAATAAAGCGGTAATTGGGCCTAGTTGGTACAGATTTTTTTTTTCTTTTTTTTTTTTTTTTTTATGCCCGTGTTCCTTTGTCCCTGGTCGTCGTGTAAAAGTTAGTGCAGCCTGCTGAAGACAGATGATGAGAAAAAAAAAAAAAAAAAAAAAGCTCCCAAAACTATGTCGAGGCTGTCGGCTGTCCTCTCCTATATACGAAGAGCTGTGTGGAGGTGCGGTTTCCTTTGCAGTGTATTGCGGGCGGCGCCTCCACGACGCCGGTGACGCCTCTCTTTTTCCGGCTTTTCCGCCGCTTTCCAAAATGCCGCGGCAACGGGCTCTCACAACTGCGTCGTCCCACGCTTTTTCTATGGCGTCCGATAACCGAGCACTCGCCGCGCCGGCTGAAGTGGAACACGCTTGTAGCGGGACATCGCTTAGCGAAAGACTCGCGAGGAAAGCGCAGAGGAAAAAAAAAAAGAAAGAAAGAAAGAAAAAAAAAAAAACTCGTGCGTTCACTCCGAGTAAAATAACCGACAAGAGGGGGGCACCTTTCGGGGCAGAGTTTGAAGTTCCACGATTCCGTCACATGCACGGCGTTGCATCTACAAAGAAATAAGCTTTGGTCTAACAACTTGTGGAGGAAAAGTTCACTATTTCCGGGCAGAATTATAACTAAATGTAGGCAAGAATAATTGCAAAATGTATTCGTAGTCACGGCTAGGCGGCATGCATGTGCGCCTCCGCCCGATTCTAAGGTAATGTTCAACAGCCTCGGGAAGGAACAGCAGTTTACATTAGGTAGCGAAATACTGGAAGTAGTAGGCAAATATGTCTACTTAGGACAGGTAGTAACCACAGATCCGGACCATGCAAAGGAAGTAACAAGGAGAATAAGATTGGGATGGAGCGCATTTGGCAAGCACTCACAGATTGTGACTAGCAGCTTACCGGTATCGCTCAAGAGGAAAGTATACAACAGTTGCATCTTGCCTGTACTCACCTATGGGGCTGAAACGTGGAGGCTAGAGGGCTATGGAACGAAAAATAGTAGGGGTAACATTAAGAGATAGGAAGCGTGCAGAGAGGGTCAGAGAAATAACTCAAGTTACCGACATTCTAGTAGAAATTAAGAAAAAGAAATGGACATGGGCAGGACATGTAGTGCGAAGAAAGGATAACCGATGGTCGCTGAGGGTAACAAACTCGATTCCAAGGGGAGGAAAGCGTAGCAGGGGGCGGCAGAAAGTTAGGTGGGTGGATGAGGTTAAGAAGTTCGCAGGGGTTAAGTGGATGAAACTAACATGGAACCGGGTCAACTGGAGAAGTATGGGAGAGGCCTTCGCCCTGCAGTGGGTATAGTCAGACTGATGATGATGAACAAGAGGAGGCCGCGGCGGCGCGACTTCGGCGGTTGCTAAAAATCACCTCCTGTTTGCAGTGGGTGCGAAAGACGTACACTGGTTTGCCACTGAAAACACTGCGCCGCACTTGGTCAGCATGTATATTCTGCCATTTGTCCATCAGGCACCCACGGAGGTGTCGGGGGTCTAAACCGAGGAAATTAAACACCACATGCGATACCTTACTTCTCCTCGTTCATTATAGCATTGTTTTTCGTCCAAACTCCGCATGGAACCAAGTTATCGAACTGAAAATTTGATGGCCTTTACAAGATGCAAGGTCCAAAGCGAGAGCGGCCGAAATCGTTGCACCTGCTTTCCGCAACGCTAACGGCGGTGTCTGCTATAGGCGTATATATATGACTTTTTTTTTTTAATTTTTGTTAATTTTTGGAGCGCTATGACGGGTGAAAGATACCAACTGACGGCCAGCGTCATTGTTCTCGTAGTTGTGTACCGACGAATCTGCTTTTCTTTTTCTGCTGTTCCTTCGTGCTCCTCACTGTCGAGTCTGCGCTGTTCAGAAGAGCAGCATGCGAGCCGTTACACCTTGCTGCTCAGATGTGGGGCACGGTGTGCGTGTGCAGTGCGGATCCGCGGCATATTTTACCGGATCATCTCATCTTTCTGGGGTTTCTCCGTGACAGGAGCCTGGTCAGTGAGAGAGACAGAGGGAGAAAATAAAGAATACGAGGAATGGACCGCGGGCTTCTCCGCTTCTCTTCACTAAGCCAGTCGTTCGCCGGGAGCGGTGGCAATCATTCGGGATTTGCTTCTCCAAACTCTTCATATATGGAAGCATTCTTGGGCGGATTGCGGGCGCCTCGTCGTCGGCACTCCTTCAAAGAGAACTGCACTCAATTTTTATTTTATTTCTTCTTCGCGGTCGTTGCGCCCGTTATGGGCGAGCTGTATGCCATTTCGCTATCTTTTTTTCTTTTCACACGCATGGTTGTGGCGCGCGGGATCTTCTCTTTGCGGCGGCGAAGTCACGTCCGAGCGTGCCCCGCGGCCTTCTCTTTTATCTGCAGCGCTTACAAGGATATCAAAGCTATGACGGGAAGCCGGATTCCGACTTTTCTTTAAAACTCCCTTCTTCTCGGCTTGCTCTCATCGGGCTCCCTTTGTGCTTCTCCTGGCCGCCCGTGCGTATCTTTCAAAGGAAATGTCGAGCCAGACCGCACAATTTTGATGGGAAGCGCGCATTTTGTTTATTTTCATTTTTTTTTCCTTCAGTCCTCGGGAAAATTCACCTCTGGACGCTTGTCTCGACAGCTCGCTGGTAAGATGTGAGCGGTAGGGTGGCGTAAAACGCGAGAATTATACGACGGCGCTTTTCTCTTCTGCCAAGTGCAGACCGTCGAACGCGCACGGGTGTACACCCGTGAGCAAAAGTGTAGATACCAGTACAACCGCTACGATTTGATTGCTTTTTTTTTTTCTACATAGAAAGATGCGACAGACAAAATCTCTTAGATAAGAGGACAAGTAAATATAGGAGGGTACCTTATGCATATCTCAGAAATTACCGCTTCACTGTCAGAAAAATTCTCACGGGCAGTTTTCTGAAAGCGCGTGGAGTATACCACTTTTGCTCACGACTGAGGAGGAGAGGTGGTGAAGGGTGGCAGTTCCTGGCCCTACGGGGCTGGGATGGTAGGTCAGCGCCGCTTGCGGCGGGGGCTATAGCCTGCCACCGAATGTTTATCTGTTGTAGGCCGTCATTGCACCCGCCACTGCTTCAATGGTGGATGACGGCTGTTGTTGCGGCGCGCGTCTTTCTCTCCCTCTTCTTTTCTTTGTTTTCTCTTCTGTCTGCACGAGGCAGCGGAGGTGGCTCAGCTATAGAGCCAGTAGCAGGCCAGTGCATTTTCTTTTCCTTCTTCCTGCAGCCACAACAACACGACTGTACTTGTGTATGAGCACGGGCAGAGGCTCTTTATTTTTAATTTCTTTTGCATGCCTCAACATAATAATATATGTACTTGTGTATGTGTGCTTGCGTTTGCTAGAGCTTTTGAGAGAATGGCATATATATACGCAGCTTGTTGGGCTTGCTGTTTGAAAGCAAGCCCAACCGGCTTGCTTTCATACAGATACACATGAACACAACACAAACGAACACGGGGTATACGGGACGAGATTTCCTCCACTCCATCTTGTGCAGACTCAGGAATCCTGACGGTGCACCGTGAAATAGGCTGGCTGCCTTCCTTCGTGTGTCACGTACGCACGCACGTGCGTATGTGCGAGTGCTTGCTTGCGCGTGCCCAGAGTGACGGAGGTACTTAACGTGCACCACTAATGAAAAGGTTGTAGAATTCGTTTCGCTAGATCAAAAAAGCAATTAATTTCGGGCCAATGTTGGCATCCTGTCTGGGACTTATTTATGCTGTCACTCTTGAGTGTGCGTGTGTGCTGCAATATTAAATGAGAAGCAGTGTCCTCTGAATGCAGCGAAGCTTGGTTTCTTCCCCAAACATGCGCTTTCAATCAGTTCGCGACCACGAGCATTCGTGTCTAATGGTTAATCACCTTGCACTAGCCAGACGCGTGCTATACGCTATTCGATGCAACCGTACGATGTCGTGTGACAGTCAGTCAACGCCACCGGCTTGAACGCCTCCTTTGAGTTACATTCGCTGCTTGATTGGTTCAGTAAAGACTCGAACATTCATGCATGTTGCCACCGCCCTGCCCCCACCGCCCTCTCTCTCTCTCCTCGCCTCTTATTTAACGTTTGCGGTCGCGTCCCGGTCATTAACTTTATAATATAGGACTCGTATTGTCAGGTAGCACATCTCATTTGGCGCGCCTCATCTTGTTGGTGTTGTTGTTTTCAGTATTTGTCGATTTTTCTTTGTTTGTTTTTTAGTTCCTTCGTCTTCCGCTTTAATCCCGTTCGTAAATTGCGCGCGCCGACCGCCAACGTTTCTCGAGAATTGCCAGGGTCATTAAGCCGACGTCGCTCTTTCGTTCTGCCACTCCTTTGAGGAAAATAAAACGGTAAAAAAAAAAAAAAAATCTTGCAATCGTATAAACTACGTGTCGCACACCGAATCACGCGGCTGTCAGGCTTTCGGGGGATTTGGCGCCGCGTAATTTAGTGTCACACGTTTTTTTTTTTTTTTTTTTTTTTGTTACAATTAAGTAACCGAATTTGCGGCGGGGGCGCCTTCCTCGAGAAAAAAAAAAAGCCAAGTAATACACGACTTCGTTCGTTATTTAAAGAATTGCGCTCGCGCCGGCCGCTTCCTTGATTGCGACGCAGTTTTAAATGGAGGCTGAAATTCGCACCAGGCACCGTCTGTGATATGTGCAGCTCCTTTGGAGACTGCAACAGTAGAAAAAAAAAAAATTTTTTTTCGTTTGTATCATTAGCGCTAAAGTGTCCCCCCTTTTCCTTTAATTTCTCACTCCATTCTCAGTAGCAGAGTCGTTCGCAGCCTCTAGCCGCACGACTTGCCAAACGCTTCCGATGTGTCGCGCTGTGAATTTGTTGACTTAAATTTTTTGGTTTCAGATTTCACAAGGAATGCTTGGTGACCATACTGCGCTAGGCAATTGTCGCCATACGTTTTGTACTCGGGAGAAACCCATCTGTGGAGATTTTGTATCGAGACTGTTGCAAGCTGTCTTTATCATTAATGTTTAACTGAATCTGATTGATTAGCAGCGAAGCATGTTCATATTGTAGGCATCGTTAAGACATTCAGTATTAAGGGTTACATCATTCAGAAGGCGTCGTTCGGCGCTGTACAGATTGAGCATGTCCATTTCCGAGGATATGGACAGAGAAATTTCCGCTCCTTATTGACACCCGAATATTTTCGAGAAATTGCCTGCTTGGGCCCGCATCCGTGCAAGCCGGCAAACTTACGCTATTCGTCCGGGAAATCGCGGTGTACACGCGTCCGCTTGTCGCCTGCATTCAGTGCTGCCTGTTGTGAGCTGGCAGCGTGGCCTTGCGGCGAGCTTCCCGGTATGATCGACCCGCGTGTTGAATTCTCACGCCCCGCGTCACCAAATTCTCGCGACGTCAAATTTCTCGATAATGCTGTCGTTTGGCGGTTCCGCTTACATTTTTTTTTTCTTCACATCGCATTTAGTAGGATATATAAATCCATCCGGGTAACAAATCATCCCGCGAGCTTTCAAATTTTTATTTTCCCTGTTAATCGTGGTGCGCGACTGTGTGTGATTTTGAAACGAGCGCGCCGGCCATGTGTCACCCAAGGTCCAACCGGCCGACCGCTTGACCTTCAACGCGCCAGAGGTCACAGTGTGGCTGTATGGCTTAATCAATGGTGTGCCACCACTTGACCGTTTACGGCAGATATAATGTCACGTGTTCCCTCTTGTAGTTGACGGCGTACTCGTTTCCGTAGTCTCGCCAATTTAGTCGCTAGTGTCTAAACATAAGCCTAACCAAATCATGCAAAACTGAGCAAATAAACTACGCTTCAGCCGGTTTTTTTTTTTTTTCTCCGAAAGGTATATTAGTCAGCATATTCGATGAAATTGAACTCTTGTTATTATTCCCGCTCTATATTAACACATTTTTGGCCATAGCCCACGACTCTTTGCATCCTATTGTAAGCAAGCGCGCCCGTTCTTCTCTATTCTGTGTTCTTCTGTCAGGAGCATTTCGTGAATGAGGTTTACACCGCCGCGTGCGCGCCAGCGCGTAGTCTGAAAGGGTGCCGCCGCGGCAGATTATACGCGGGCGTAGCCCTCCCTCCACTTTACGCGCGCGTGTTGTGCAAATGTGCGCGTAGTAAAGAAACAAATAAATCATGACAAAAAAAAAAAAAAGCTCTCTGCCCGCCGTTTATACATTCGACGCGGCGTCGCTATCGCGCACCGGACGCGACGCGATATGTGACGCCGCTCGCGACCGTCAAGCACGCTGCCTTTTACGCTGCCTCAAACGAACCGCGAAGAGAAAAGCGCGAGCCAGGAAAAGATCTCGGCGAGCCTTTTGCATTTTTTTTTTTTTTTGCTCGGTGTGGTGTTGGTGATGGTGGTGGTAGCGGCGCCTTCAACCTTGAACTTCTCGGCGACCCCCTTGCTAGGGGCTTATGTATTGCTTCGCTCGAACGACGCTGCTTCTTGGTGTTGCACCCGTCCTCCTCACTCTGGCGTTTTTTCGTCCTTTCATTTGCTTCCCCTTTGCTCGTAATAACCCCCTTCGGCGAGAACACGCGTTTGAAAAAGCTGCCGTCTCTGCTGCGTCGGTGATATTTAATAAGGCTCTCTGCGGACAGGTGCGGTGGCGCTGTCCAGTCGCGCACTCGTTGCTCAAGATTTTGGCCGTCGTCTCTGCGCGCCAAGACCTCGTTCTTTCCTCGTCATCTCCATCTCTTTCTTTGGGCGTGTCCACATATCTAATCTTCGGTCTCGTTTCTTAGCAATGCTTGTCCCGCCAGCTGCCATGTTTTTCTTGCCTTTTTTGGTTTGCCATACCTTTCGACTTTGCTGCTGAGCAATTTTATGTCATCCTCAGTGTACGCCAAGAAAAGTGAACTGTACGCGACTTATCTTTCTCCACGCGACAAGGTGAAAAAACTACGAGGGACTTTAGCGACTAAAGTAGTGGAAGGCAAAAGCCTGAGTGGCGCATTCTACTACGCAACTGGCGCTAGTTAGTAATTAATTATCAGTTTATTCATTAATTAGACGTTAATTATTAATAAATACTTAATTAGTAAATATTACTAAACATTGCTTAATTGTTTAATTAATTAGTAATTGATCGTTGATTGGGATATGGCCATATAAGACACGCATTCGCGCATGCTGTGGTGGTGCTCTGTGATTGGTCGAGACCTCTATGACGTCGTCCTGCCTCGGCCAATCAGAGCCGCCGCAAAAGCGGGACACATTTTGTTCACGACAGCATGCGCCATTAAAGGCTCTCGCCTTAAAACAGCAACTGTGCGCGTCAGTTGCATCCCCCAACACAGCCTTAGCGCCGTCTACAGTTGGTAACGGCGTTCGAGCGGCACGCATGGTCGGGTTTGCGGTGGTCTTGGGCTTCCTGCGCGGTACAGAAGAAAAGGAAAGCTAGAGGGTGTTCAAGTAGTAAAAGTTTTCACCTTCAGAAGTGCTCCTGTACACTTCCTAAACACGGGCGTACCACAAGGCTTGCATACGTGTACTTGGAGGACACCAGGGCTCCTTGGAAATGGCGCGTTTTAGCTGTAACCGTGCCTTTCTTCCATATATGTTTGATCTTAGTACTATCGAAAGCTCTGACATAAAAGAAATGTTCAGTTTTCTTTTATGTCCCATTTAAATGCATATTAGCATGCACGCTGTAGTGTAGTGGCGTCCTGTAGTTGCAACGTGTGCATATTATATAGTGCTAGCCATACACTGGGCGCGCTAATCTGCTGCTTCGCCCTCGCGTATTTATGCGTATAGCCTTTGAAAGCCGCCCTCCTGGAAATCTCGTTTCCAGCGCCCATCTGCGCAGAGCTGCCGATTCGACGGAATGGTGTTCGTTTCGCTGAATCCCCACATAGCGCCAGATGCGTATACGCAGACACCCTCCTTTCTATCAAAATGTGCAAGACAGAAATGCGCCGGATAGACCGTTTCAATCTCCTTCAAGCGCCTGCTGTGAGCCGTCACGACGGTCTCTCCGCTGTTTGGACAAGGCGTGCGACGCGCAATCCGGCACTCGGTCGTCGAGCGGAGTCTCCGAATTCTCTTCTCCCTCCCTGCTGTCGCGCCGGGGGGAAGGGGTGCCCCGAGCAGAGGAAGGAGGAGAGAGATCGACACACTTGGGAGAAAGATCAGTAATCAGATGAAATAATGCAATAAGAATTGGATAACCAAGTTCACTTTTGGCAGGCGCAGATTCCGACGAAACAACTGTCTTCGTGCCTCTGCCCGCTTCAATGGCTGACACACGCGCGCAGATGGATTTTCTTCCTAACGTTGATAATATATATATATGATACGAAGACATGCACAATACAGAAGTACACGCGTCGCCGTTTTTCCTCTCTCCACAGATGGGCCTCGTCTGATCATCGCCGCTCTTGACGGCGTCTCCTGCGTGGGTTGCTTTCGCGTATGCCTTATCGTCTGTGCCTTGTATGCTATGAAGCCTGTTTGAACGTCGTTAATGAGCACATTCTTTCCTCCCCCCATGCTTGCGCAACATTTGTGATCTCGTGCTTGCTTGTACGTATTGACTATCTGGCGGCGCCACCGACGAGATCGGTCGTGTATAGTCTTAAGATTGCCTCGCGTATCACTTGTTAAACGGGTTTCATGTGACTCCTTGCATCATCTTATGCATCTCGACACACAATAAAACGGAGGAGTACTTGGTATTTTTGCTTCCCTTTATCTATAAGGTTCGGCCTTTTGCTCCAGACCTCATTAGCGCAGATGCTTGGAACTTTAAAGATAAGAATTGAACGCAGTCATTTTTTGTTTTTTCAAACCGTAAGATGTAGTCAGCTTTGTCTTTTCGAGATGACACAGTGGTGCGCAAGATTCCGAAGAAATATGGCGTCGCGTCACTAGTTAAAGTGCGAATATCGGTGCGCGTTATACAGTTGACCATCTATTTACAATGTTGTTGTTGTGGCGGTAGGAAGAAGGAAAAGAAAATGCACGGGCCTGTTACTGGCTCTGTAGTTGAGCCACCTCCGCTGCCTCGTGCAGACAGAATAGAAAATAAAGAAAAAAAAAAAGAAAGAGGGAGAGAAAGACGCGCGCCGCAACAACAGCCGTCGTCCACCACCGTAGCGGTGGCGGGTACAATGACGGCCTACAACAGACAAAAATTCGGCGGCAGGCCAGCCCCCGCCGCAAGCGGTGGTGACCCACCTGTCCCAGCCCCATCAGGGAGTAGTAACCTGTTTGAACATACACCACGCGGCGCGCGGACAGACTAGTCACGTGCATTGTATTTCGAAAAGTACCAGTATATACGATAGCGTTAAGTATTGCGGGTCGCCGACTCCGTCTACCTGTTTGCCACGTATGAAGCGGTGATCATTTTTAGGCGTGTTTGCGAAATCGGGGCTATACTACTAAAGAAGTGCAGTATCCGGCGGACACATTACGCCCCTCTCGTATCCCATGTGATCCTATTTTTCCGTCTACACCGCTTGCAGAACGCACGCAGAGACTTGAAAACCATTGCCTTCTGACGTCATCGTTTTCTTCGTATACCTTTTTATTAGCAGCCTTAAATACTCAGGCTCACAGCAGCTTACGCCTATCATTGCTCTCAGTATTACTGCTTCACAGACCAATGTAAGCCTGCGTTTGAGAAAATATGATCCGGGGTATTGTATGCGGTCTTCTCGGGTCGTCCCCTTGGTCTGTTCACACCCATCTCGTGTACACGTTTGCGGGAGTGAACACAGAAGGGTCCTAAAAGCCGAGGCTGAGGCCTGATGTTGGGCTGTAGTTCCACTTTTAATATGCACCAACCAGCTCAGATTCAGATTATCCTAAAAGCCGTTGGGTGCGCATATTATTTGCTAGTCTGGGATGCTGCTGTCACCAGGCAGCGCAGACACTTGTTCATAGCTGTATAGAATATTATATGTACCGGCCCCCGCCGCACCTGACGTATATACATATGCCCGTGCGTGTCCAGTACGTGCGACTGACATATTTTCAAAGACGTCTTTATGTATCAAAGCCGGATATATCTATATGATAGACGAAATCTTGTCGGGGATGCTGAATCATGTCTCTTGGACTCACGCCTCTACTCGATTGCAGAAGGCAGGCGTAAAAACAAAAAACGATGTCATTTACTCTTCCCTCTTTTTATAAAATTATTGCCATTCTTCCGTCACTGTGCGATCGGCACTCAGAGACGCCTAAATACCGCCGTGTACCGATGTCGTCTGCTTTGTTGAGTACCCTCGTAATCATAGTACGGCGCGCGCCTTGTTGGAATATTGCACCCATTCGTCTGCGTGGGCCGCAGTTTGAGTGGCAAGGCACGACGCGGCCGCCATTTTCGATCGGCGCGCGTGCGTTGCTTGATGGGCAGCTCATGTGGCGCTGGGCCACGATCGTCGCCGCTGCCGCCACGCCTGGTTAGCTTTCGCGCGCGCCTCGCGGTCGTGACGCTCGTCTGTCCGTCATCTCCGGGGAAGCCAGCTGCGCGTCGAACGCCGCAAAAAGAAATGGTTGCAGAAAAACAAAGAGATTCGGACAGGTGGTGGTCGTGCCGAGTCCTTTAATGGCTGCGCCACTTGCAAAAACTGCGCCCGCGAGGTGCGGGCAATCTTCTTTCTCGTAACGAGTTGTGCTCGAGCTGGCCGACGCACGCGCCCTCCTCTGAGCATGCCGATCAAAGGAGTGCGCCTGGTTTCGGCGTCTTTGTTCGAGTTTTCTAGTTTCTCTTTCCGCCCGTAGATGACGCGCCAGTCGGTAAACAGCCCGATGTCGGGAACGAGCGTCGTGTCGGATTTTTTGAAACTTGTGGAAGCCAGTGGCAAGTTTCGCGGCTAGCACGATGCTCGGGGCCGTGTTCTTGTCATCTCAATGCCTATAATGGGGCACGAGAGAGCTTTCTGACTGCGCGTGAGGAAGAGGGTGTGATATATCTATGAAAGGGCCGAGCAGACTTGACGGACATCGAAGTACATCGCTGTGCAGGTAAGGTTGTCTGACATCCCTGACCTCGATGCGTCCCTCGAGGAAGCTACGCGTCTGGTTTCGAAAAGATGATCATGGAGGAGCTTCCAGACGTAAGTGCACAACACGTTTCGTGTAAGTCAGTGGCTTGCAGAAGTACGTGTAGACGGTCAGGCGAGATTGTACGCGACGCTAATCAGCTAGTGGAAGAGCGTGGAGATCGCATTTGAGTGCTGATGTGAAGGTAATGCAGGAAAAGGCCTACGTTCTCTGGTGACTAACCATTGGCTGGCATAGTTCGATTCCAACGTCCTATTCACGTGCAGCAACAACCGCACCCATGAAGTGCGCGTATTGCTGGCGCAAAACTCGTTCGCAGGCTGTCAGGTTCACGCGAGTGTGACTCATGAAATGGCTAGATTGGAGGATGATGAGCTCGAATCCCGATGCAGCCCCGTCTCTGCTTGAACCTGACCTGCTCCTTCCTTCGCATGTTATGCTTCATAAACCTGCTCACAGAGTCAAGGCCCATTCACACTTGCTAGTCGCTGAGGGCGTGCGACCGGCACGGTCGCAATGCTGGAAAATGGGACAGTGTTGTATACCGCCCTGCGACTGTCTGTTTTCTACCTAAACAGCCGCACAGCCTCTGCGATTCGCAAGTGTGAACGGTCCTTTAAGCACCCGAGATCCGGGTCAACTGAGCGCATTTCCAGCGGATAACTATCCTGAAATTTGGTATCGAGCGGAATGTCTCGCAAGAATAAAGCAGCCTTACGCGTCGATTGATCCAAACGCATGTGCTCTCCTTGCAGTTCCACAATGAAAGCAATAGACGCCACGGGAATGAAACTAATTCGTTCCACTCGTCGGATTGCGCACGCACATGTAATTGTTTGGCGTTGCTTGCGCGTCAACGCTCAAAACTTCTTCACTATACGTCCGTTCAGAGTGGGCTGTCTAGAAAGGCTCCCCGTTCCCGGTTCTTTCTTTCTTTGTTCTTTTGTTTTTCTGGATTCCGAGTATCAACTTATGCTTACAGAACCCACCCAACTTCCGGTCTCTTTCATCCTTCGCGGTTCCTGGCATGCCGATCGCGCAGGGATCTGCGGCGCCGGATATCTCTCCCAGAAGGCGCGCGATCGCAAGAGGGTGGCTTCGCTCACTCCGCGCCCGCATGACGTGTTGGCGGCCTCACTTCGCCGCTAGGCGTGGACGATTGCGTTTATTTTCCTTCGAGGGAGCCCGTCTACTCTCCTCGCTGACGGTGCTCAGCCGATGCCAGTCCTCGCGCCACGCGTGGAGTGGGAGGCTCTTTGCCTGAGCGGCAGCCTGTCAGTGCAGATGGCATTTTCATCTGTAGCTTGTGAAGCTGCAGATGGCGCTGGTCGAATGCGTTGAGCTGGCTCTCGAGGTAGCTCCGACACAGAGCGACACCCTTTTGAGCCTCTCGCCCCTAGTCCACCTGTTTGAAAGAAGATCATTATACAATAGGTGTGAACTCTTGGGCTTTGAGCCTGGATTCGCGGACGCCACGCCATCTTATATACTGCCAATTAAGGAACTCCACTTTCCAGCCAATCGCAGTGAAAAGAGTAGACCAGGATAAGTCCTATGTGCAGGTAGCGCATAAGCACCGTCTCCCCGCCATCTCCCCGTCAGTATAGTAACGACAGTAATGAGAAGAGAGGAGATAGTCATCATAATCATCATCAGCAGCAGCCTGACTATACCCACTGCAGGGCGAAGGCCTCTCCCATATTTCTCCACTTAACCCGGTTCCGTGCTAGCTGCATCCACTTGGCCCCTACGAACTTCTTAACCTCATCCGCCCATCTAACTTTCTGCTGCCACCTGCTACGCTTTCCTTCCCTCGGAATCCAGGTTGTTACCCTAAGCGACCATCGGTTATCCTCTCTTCGCACTGCATGTCCCGCCCGTGCCCCTTTCTTCTTCTTAATTTCCACTAGAATGTCAGTAACTTGAGTTATTTCTCTGACCCACTGTGCACGCTTCCTATCTCTTAATGTTACCCCTACCATTTTTCGTTCCATCCGCTGTACAATTCGAAGCAAGTGGCTGAACAAGGTGCGTGCGTGGGAGCGTGCCGCCGCCACCACCTTTAGGCGAGATAGGCCGGGCCCGCCCCGCCCTCGTCGCAGCATCGCACGCGAAGCTGCTCCTCCATCTCATCTCACTTGTCACGCGCTTTTCCTGCCTCTGATTGATTGATTTATTTATAGGAAGGGAAAGGCGCGGTAACTGTCTCACTTGTTTTCTGTGGACACCGCAACCGCGCCGTAAGGGAAGGGAGGAAGGTGGAAGGGAGGAGGGTGGGAATGAAAGTGGAAAGAGAGAAAGAGGAGCCGTAGTGGAGGGCTACAGAGTAATTTCGACCACCTGGGGATCTTTAACGTGCGCTGACATCGCACAGCACATTAAAGATCCCTCGCCGGTCCCTCGTTGACGTTGAGAGCGAGAGTGATCAGTGAATCCCGCGTGTGTTATACCAACCACGTACAAGGCCGGTTGCGCGTGGGCAGGAAGCTAGGCGCCGCGTTTTTCCTCGTTGCATGTGTAATCGCGCGTATGCACTTCGTCCGCGTGCTCCAGTGGCGGTCTCTAATTGACCGGTGCTCCGTGGCGGGATGCGGCGGCTTCCGTGCGGCTTGGTTAGCAGCCTATAGGCTGCCCTCATTCATTGTTGCGCCCCTGCTGAAACAAAGGGAAATGCGAATTTCGCAGATGCAGCCGCATGCGTGCTTGTGGAGCCTTTCTGCGAGATAGGCTGTGACGAGCTTTTAGCTTCGCATGTCGTCGGCTAAAACTCCCTTCTCCGTAGCCAGGTGGCCGCCGAGGGTCTATGCATTTATGGAAGACTGTTGGTCGAAAAAAAAAACAACAACAAACAAACAAGAAAACAAGAACAGGCGAGATTTGACACTCCTGCTGCGGCGGTGCGCGTTCCTACCAGCCGCAGCTGATCATTTTTATCCAAATAAATAATTTCATTCCCTTGAATAGTTTGTGCAGACCTCAGGGGAACTAGATAGCTGTAGAGTGCACAGCGCCAATGGTTGGTTTACTGCTGGCACGTGTAAAACTTTGTACAAAGTAATGGTTGGGCTGATCGACGACTGGGGTGTCGGCTCTCGCTACCTATATCACCCTCTACCCCTTCTGCCTACCCCCGCCGAGGTCTGTACACACTTGTGTCGGTCAATTGAAAGGGTTCAACAATAATCCTGAAAAAAAAAAAAAAAAGTTTGCGCTACTATTGCGGGGGTTTCGACCAGTTTTGATAAGGCAGCACCACGTACCTAAGGATACAGGGGCTTTACACGTACCCTCCGGCGAAGTGAATAAATGGGGCGTTTTGTTTTTATTTATTTCCTGTAGTTTCTTTCTTTTTATATTTTTTTTCTCGCTCTCTCATGTACGCGGTGTACAGAGGGCCAACATGCAGCTGCTGGCTTCATTCACAGCCGGTGAAAGATGGAGATGACGTTGGCTGTATCCTGTCGACCTTGGCCACGCAACCTATTGTCGCTAGCGCAATACTCTCTTTTTATAGGGGGGACCCTCCTGCGCGGAGCACCTCGTTATTGTATCGCGCGCGTTCATTCAATTTTTGGCGGCGATGTACGTATGTGCGCCGTCAATGTCTAGTAATAGCGCCAGCGTCGAAGGTGGAGATAGAGTGATATTGGAGACGGTGGTCTGACAGGGCTTTCTAATTGTCCCGTTTGTACGGTGCATCACTTTCTTCCACACTGGGTCGTGCAGGTGGTCGCGATGATCGCTCCATATATAGAGTTCCGGGCCTCGCTAACGAATTTCATTTGTTCCTGCGGTCGTTTCGGTCGAGCGGCCTATGAGCTTTTTTTTTTTTTTTTTTTTTTTTATGTGGCACACGTTTCCGTCGTCTGTCGCGGAGTTCTGAAAACATGTGTTTGTCGAGTGAGTGGCCTGGAATCGCTTGCGCTCATGCCAAACACCGTCATGTGCTTGGGATGAAGACGGCGGCGTCTTTTGACCGCTCCTTCGCTGCGCCACACTGTAAATATTTTTCTTTTTGTTGCCTCTACTGTTTCTTCTCTTTTGTAGCTTTTTTTTTTTCGTTTTCCCGGGGCGTCACGTGCTTAAGATTGGGGACACCTTAGGGTGGTCTGCTGCTTGTGCGATCAGTGTTCGAGATGTGAAATCTGCCTCCAACTTCGGGCCGTACGCCTTTCAGGGCGATCGGCGGAAATTTTGGAAGCAGTTTTCACGCGCATCTGTCAGAGACTAGCGGTACCAGACGTGGTATCCCCTGTCATCGGGACCTACATGGGGACATCTTATCCTAACTGGGTCCAAACGCGACGGGCCTATGTGTGCGTGTGTTGTGGGAATGAAGTGGGGGAGTATGACGATGTGCCCTAGCAGCAGGTATACACATGGGGAGAACCGGCAGAGAAGAACGCAGATGGAAGAAGGAAAGAGGAGAGTGGCACGCCACACGAGATGTGGTAGGCGATGCGAACAGGATTCGACTCTTCGAAGGACAAGGACAAACCGTCACGTGGAGCGTCGCGGGTGGTCGGTCCGTGGACCGCCGCCGTGGGACTTCTCCCCTCCCCGTTTCGCCGTTGGTACTTGCAGCAGCTGCGAGCTGTTCTCTGTTCCTTTACCTGCATCTATACCTTGACCTCTCTTTCTCAGTCTAGAGCTGAGGGCTTGCTTGGTTTTGTGTACAGACCATCGTGTTTGTTTATACGAAGACTTCTTCGCACGTGTCGCCGGCCACGGTACGCCACTGACTGTGAAATTCGGCTGTCAGGTATGCAAAGGACGCGAAGTGGAATGCCAGCCACGGCCGTCGGGTTATCTCGATAGGGACGAAGTACAAGAGACGTCCCTGTGTGCTGTACAGTGAAAGAGGTGGTCGAAATTATTGTCGGACATCTTCACCGCTGCGGTATACGTCCCCCTGTACATCTTCAACTTCGGGAACGAAACAATTACTTTTCCTCGTACCTGCATTGGAGAGGAAGTGCCACATTGCTTCATATTCAAGGGTGCCTCTTACGCTCTGATGAGCTGCTGCTGCCTGCAAAGACGACGATATTCTCTCTCTTTGCCAATATTTCGTTACACGGACTCTCGACTGGGGGTGCACACCGGGCTGCTGCTCAAAGCGGACGCATGCTCTCGCTGGCGCTGTCACGAAAGCTGCTGCAGCGGCGGCAGCGGCGGCAGCATCGGCAGAACGGCTGCTTGCGCGGCTTCACGACGACGCTGAGGCACATATCAGACCGGCGGCGAAAGTTTGAGCGGACGGCGGCGGCGGGGCGCCGAGTCGTGCACCGTGTGCTGCTCAGGGGAGCCACGAAGAGGAAGGCAGACCCAGTTCGCCACGCACCGAGGGGATTCACCCTGCGACACCCGCGCGCCGTCGTTTGTTTTCTGGGCAATAACCTCTGGCTCTCTTGACATTTTTTTCTTCTCTCTTACAAGTGCGGTCGGGGTTCACCAGCTGCGCGCGGTGCCGAACGGCCTTTCAAAACCGAGTCCCCGTTACTTTGCGTCTCTCGACCGGTGACGCAGGACAGCGTGTGCTGGGCTGACGATGCTTAGGTAGATCTATGGTATGGCCCGAGTATGGCATTGCGCTTGTGGACGTTTCCTGATTACCTGCAGTAGTATACGTGTCCCTTGCACCCGTATCGTTGACTTTCGAGCGCGGTCATGCTGATCACCAGTGAAACTCATCGATGCGATTGCTGCCTAGAGATGGTTTGAAGCGCTGAACGAATTCCAGTTCACTTCTACAGGGGGCTGCGTGCTGTTGAGAGCTGGAGTGTCACGGGGGCCTAGAAAAGTGCATGCGACTGCAAGTGAAGCTCTCCTAGTAGTTCTCCTTCTGTCCGCGGACACGGACGGGGTCCGTGCGGCAAAGCCGATTCGCGCGCTAGTGCTTTTGGCGGTGCAGTTTGATCACTCCATCGGTCGGTATATCAGCGAAACGAGCGGTCAATCAGTCAACCAACTGGTCTAGACTTTTATGCCGCGAGTGGGTCGATATGTCTAAGTCGAGCGATTGTCAAAAACGTCGCCTTTTACAAAGGCACACTTGGCCGTCCTTGTTCAAGATTGTAAGCTAAAGATTTCGACAGATTTGCCTGTCTGGTTGGGTTGATAACTAAGTAAAATTTGAAATTTCTCCAACCAAGGCTTTCTTATTTTACAAACCCGGCTTTTAGCTGCACGCAGCCCCGCGTCATGCACCCTTGAAGGAGCCGAGCCGGCTGCGAAACGTCGGGTTTTGTAAAATAAGAAACTGTTGGTTGGAGAAATTTCAAGTTTTACTTGTTCAAAATTTCGCTTGCAGGTTTTCCCAGACACTTCATTCGACTGGGACAATATGGCCGGGGCGACACGATCGAACCATCACAAACTCAAGAACGCGAGGTCCTTTGCTTTAGCCTCCCAAAATGTTTCGCATTGTCTAGCCAGTCACATCTCTACCGCTCATCTTCTGGACTGCGAAGCTCTTCTGTAGAGAGAGCAAGCGAGCTCCGTCATCTGGTTAAGTCGGTGTTGTCACGTGTAACCGCGACCTCGGGACAGTTTTGAATGAGGTCCAAAAAAAAAAAAAAAAAAAAAACCGGTCCGCTCGATATCTAATTAGTGCTTTGGCGGTGTTGTATACAACGCTAACAGCCAGCGAAGCGGGTGCAAACGCGTCTGTTTTAATTTTATTTTGTCGCTGTTAAAACAACGGCGGTCGCAAATGAAGAGCAGAGAGGAAGACAAAGAAAAATGAAAGGGGAAAAGTGGCTCTTACTCTTACACCACCACTCGCTGCGCCGAGGCCGTCGCTCCCGTGGCCGGGGCTCCCATGGCCGGGGCAAGAAAGCGAACGTGAAACTCGCAAGACACGCGGCTGGGGGCCGGTAGCTCTGGTACCCTCGAAATGAGATAGTTTTTCTTTGTTTTGTTTTTTTTTTAGGCGATAGACAAAACGGAGGCAACGAGGCATGCTCTCCTCTTGAGAGGGAGAGGTTGCTAGCGACACTCGTCACGGCTGGCTGCCCCTCTTAGGCTAGGCCTCCCTTTTCATTATCGCTTCCTTGCTTCTTTTTTTTTTTTTTTCATTTATTTTAGGATATGCGGGCGTTCGCAAGTACATCCACAGTCGTCGTCAGACCGGACTTGCCCGGAACTGCAAAAGCCTGCAAAGTGCGCGCCCTATCGATGGCCTTCCGAGCGCAGTAACTGTCTGCCGGTGGTAATTTACTAGTGCGTTCGCCCCGGTACTTCGCGTGTGTGTTTATATGTGCTTCGATTGGAAGAGTTCGTAAACAGACTTGCTTTTTCTCCGTCCCTGATAGTTGTCCCTGCGTTGAGTGCACCTATTTTCGTTTTTTTTTTCTTTTTAATTGCGTAGCCTTCATAGGCGCCTTGAGCAAGATTCGAGTGCCTGCCGAACAGGCGCGCTCCACCGGCGGGCACGACTTATGCAACTGGTTTCCTGACTTGTACTTATACTTGAAAGCTTGTGATGTTTTGTATGTATGTCTTAGTTGTTTATATTTTATACCTACATCGTGCATATATTCTAGCATATATTCTGTACATATATTCTAGTTATCTATGGTATTTATACTCGCTAAGGTAGAGAGAGAGAGAGAGAGAGCAAACTTTATATAATGAAAAAAAAAAAAATAATGTAGAGCTCCCGTGGCTGGGTCCTCATTCCAGGACTCCCGCGGCCTTTGCTGCCCGGCTGGCCCGTTCAATCAGCCAAAGCTGGTCTTTCGATTCCGAACTTAGCGCAACCTCCCACTGCTCCGGTGTGGCGTTGTGAATTATAGGCACTGCATCTATTTTCTGGCAGGCACAGGTAATATGATAAATTGTTGGTTTCTGTCCACGCCAGAGACATATGTGTCCCTGTATACGGTCGGATGTATCTTGCTGTATAAAGACAGGCATAGATAAGAATTTGTCTGTAGCTGCCGCCAAGACACCGACTGTTCCCTTTTTAACAACTTGTGGGGCGGAGGATACCGTCTTCTGGTCCCCCGGTAGCGCACCAAAATGTCTGCATAGGTATTCGCCGCAAGATCGACCTAGAGGTGGCGCCACCGTCACTCCGGTAGTGTGGATCGGCAGCCGGCGGCGCTCGCAGAAACGCACGCTGCGTAGGTCTGCTCCCGAGTTTACGGCGGGTTTGTTGGCGGTGAAAACGTGTCTTCTGCAGTATTTCTGCAATACTGCAGAAAACATTATAAGGATTTCACCAATTCAGCAGAAGAAGAGCGGATTTGAGGAAAACAATGCACGCAGCCACCAGACTTCTAGGTTTACTTTGCACGTTTCTTGCGCTTGTACCGCGCTCACGCGCCTAATGCTTGGGCCTGCCTAATGACAGCTTTGTTTTTCTTATCGACTTTTAAACAGTTTGCGCGTGTCTCATGCGAGTGAGACTGGCGAATTTAGTGTCAAGCCCACGCAGATACCTGCAGTACTTTAGATTGAATCGAGAAAGCTGGTTCATTATATCGTACTTGACTCGAGGATTAAGCAGATTAAATGTAGCACTGGCAGCGCACTGCATGGCGAGTTGCTTTAGATTGAGTGCACATCAACTCTGGCCCAGACAACCACGCACAAGTATTCCCCGAAAATGAGATCACGCCGACACTATACACGAAACCTCGCCGCACAGGAAAGCTGATTGTTCACGTGTACAGCGCTGAGTGGATTGAATTTGCCGAGATATGCTTTTTGCGGCCACTGTCATAGAATGTGATAGTGTATTAATGCATGCGCCACTAACTGTAAATGATTTCCTGAAACCGAGGAAAGTATAAGGGAAAGCAAAATAGCGCACTTCAAAACACAGACACAGGAAGGGAACGACAACACAGCGCTGTGTTGTCGTTCCCTTCCTGTGTCTGTGTTTTGAAGTGCGCTATTTTGCTTTCCAAGATGATTTACCAATTAGCCCGTTCTTCCACCCTTGAAAGTATAAGGGATTTCTGATGTATGTGATGTTAATATATAACGGTAGATTAGTACTGTAATTAATTTGTTCTGCAATGCCAATAAATTTCAACGTGTGAGAGAACTTTTACACACTTGACAAAATTTACAATAATCAGCGATTAATTTTCAGTAACGTTAAAGTGCAAGCTACAAATTATTTGCTGCGAAGACATCGTTATAAACTGCGAATGGGCACTGTCATGTTCTGGGAAGCAATTTTACAGGCTGAAAATTTATCACTAATTATTTAGCAGTGACTAAATCTTATGCGAAGTAAAATATTAGGGTTGCTTCCAAAACAGATGCCGGATATAAAACTATTCCGAAAGAAATGGAGGACATCTTATCATGCGACTATAAAGATGTATTTATAGCCGAACTAAACACTGATATTTAAGCCCGCATGAAGCTGTTTTACTCCCCTTGTCAGAAACGACGAGTTTGCTCGGAAGACGGCACTTGGACGTAAAGGGATTATAATGATTATAATAGGCTACCAGTAAAGTACATTAATCTAGGTGCATTATGTAATATTTAGGGTAACAATTAGGCGCAGGGAATATGTTTCCCAAACATTCGAGCATTTCTCTAAAGCAAAATGTGCTCACTAAAACTTTTACGGATGCACAGGAGTCTTCAACAACAATAAAAAAAAAGAAAAGAAATGCATATTGGCCCGGGTTTAACGCATGAAAGCGGCATCGGCTATGACGGATGATTGCAGAGGCTGGTTTTGGCGTCGTCTTTTTTTTTTTTTTTTTTTTTTTTTTCATTATTAACACCACATTTACCACGTGGGGTTGTTTATTGTGCAGTCAAATCCTACAGCAGAGGAGCGCCTTTCGAAACGGTTGTGATTGAATCCCCCGTTCTCGAAATCAGCAGTCGAGCGCCCTTACCATACAGACACCGCGAGAGAGGTTTAAAAAAAAAAAAAAAGTACTCACACAACTCTATCGTGAATGCAGAAGGCATAGTAGGCATAGAGTGGTCTGTTCAAACTGCATTCTGCTATATGAAGCAGTCTGCGGTGGCATATGTTTTAGTAGCTGCGGTATTCCAAACAGAAACGGGAATATGCGATTTCTGAGCGTTTGCATTAACTTTTATTGACGGCAGCGACCTGTATTGCTTTGACACGGCGGTAACGACAGTACCACCTCGTTTGAGACATTGCATGTCAAAGGATCTCAAGCGCCGAAGACCGCGATGGATGATGTCCTTATCCAAGCATGACATGCTCGATACGGACAAGTATATATATTTTTAATGAAGTTTGGGGTTATAGACTAGTGTTCATATTTATTTTGCAAGAGGCATATAGGTAAGAAAAAGCTCACAGGAACCGCGAAACAAACAAAAACACTCGTGTACACGCCGCATGCGCGCGCGTAAATCACTGCGGGCTGGCACAGGACGCGAAAACGCATCCACATTGAGTAAGTTTCGCCGCTGAGTCGCAAGGTGGCGACTCTGCTCGATCTCGAGGCCAATACGAGCCACTGCCTCGGTCTCTTCGGCTTCTGACCTCCCTCGGTTTGCATAACCTCAAGCTATGAGATCGGCCTGCCGGGCCTGGAAGTTCCCGGCATTGCCCGCGTGTCCCTGAGCCCAAAGTACGAGTTGTTTTGCGTCGCTTATCCCGCCGGCCTTCAAGATGGCGGCCGTTTTTTTTTTTTTTTTTTTGCCAAACTTGCCGATGGTGAATCCTCGGCAAGCGTCTTGCGAATCGGTCATAACTACCAGCGAACACCCGGACCTATTGCCCTCAGCAACCGCTAGAGCAATAGCGGCCTCTTCAGCGGCAGACACGGTGCAGTTCCGTAGCGAGGCGCTCATTTTCTCCTTTAGCTGGAAATATATCACCATCACCACCGACAATTTATCATATTACATGGGCCTGCCAGAAAATAGATGCAGTGCCTATAATTCACAACGCCACGCCGGAGCAATGAGAGGCTGCGCTGTCCAGTTCGGAATCGGAAGATCAGATTTGGCTGATTGAACGGGCCAGCTGGGCAGCAGTTGTTTCTTCCCTACCTCCTTCCTGCAGGTTTAGAAGGACTTGTAAAAACTTGGATGGTTTGAGGCTGTCACATTCAGAGTTCCTCCGTACACCGCAGGAGGACGCTGTCAAGCGAGGCAAATTAGGCAAATACGCGGGATGGAAACGCCGCATTGCGGCGCATTCGCGTTCCTGGTAGAGTGGTTTCATTATGGCAGTGCTGGCGGAAACTGTTGAGAGTTCCTTGGACGGCCAGAAGATCAAATCAGTCGATATTGTCGACCATAAATCCTGACTGCTCATTGGAGGGTCAAATTCTAAAGTTAAAGCTCAGCTACTTTGGCCATCTGATGAGAAGAGAGGAGTCGCTGGAGAAATATTTGATTGGGAAAGGTTGAGGGTCGCCGGAGAAGGGTTAGGCAGCGAACGCGATGGTTAGATGGCATCCTCGAGGCGCTGCAGATGAAGTTATCTGGTGTTAGGAAGATAGTGACAGACCGGAAAGCGTGGCGTGATATGGTCCATAGGGTTACGAAGAGTCGGACACGACTGAACTGGCTGACTGACTGCATGATAAGCAAGAGCAACATATAGGTCGCGGTCATTCCTTGCGAAGTTGTCGGAATTGACTTATTTAGCGCACTGGGTTTCTCTTGAGTATGCCAGATGACCGACGCATGATTTATACATGCAAGTGTTTGCTCGGCAATCGGCAAGACTTCATATTATTACAGGCCACGGGTGACGAGCTTGCTTTTTTTTTTCTTTTTTTTTTTTTTAAATCTGTGGCTCATTTTACGCATATGGTGCCCGTCGGATAATACTGAACACCGATTTAGAAGCGTGCACGTGCATTCTGAAGAGAGCAGATGCTCTTGGCTTATGATGATACTGCGCACAGACTGCGTGGGAACATACACTGTGCAGTTTGTGCAAATGCTATGTAGATGGTATTTGCAGATGGGATGCTATAAAGGATGGTGAGCCGAACCCGCGCTCAATCAATCGCTTTCTCGCAAACGCAGTCCACGTTCTGCCATGTTGATGTACCGCTGTTCCTGACTGTTTCTCCACTCCCCTCTCTCCCTGTCTCGCTCACACACCCACCGGCAGTGTGGCGTTACGTCGGACGCGAGCGTGGGAACGTTGTTCTGAGCAGAGGCTTTGCACTCCGGTATTGACGGGCTGTGTCGTGAGAAACTGGGTTGTCGATCGATGCTCCTGCAGTTTAGTCCGAATGACACGATTGACTGTGCGCGTGGAAGGGGGCCGGATATTCATGTTTTCATTCAAGATGGACACCGCTGTAAGGCATATATACTATATGAGCAATCCCCCCCCCCCCCCCCCCCCCTTCCCCCGCGACTGTGCATTGCACTAAGAGCGGAGAGCCCTTTTTGTGATGATTTTTTGCGTTCACCGTATAGTGTGGTCAGCGTTGCGGGAAAGGAGTTGAAACAAAAAGAGTGAACGCATTTTTACGACAAAAAAAAAAAGAAAAATCGCATATATGCATACAGAGTGTGCTCCGGTCCAGCCTCGCGATCAGCAAGCGGCGTTTGTTTAGTCTCGGTGCAAAGTAAAGCCCCTTTAGTACAGGGCCTTGCTGGAGTTTAGCAGAGGTGTTTTTGCTGACGATGCGCAAAAGCCACCGGACTTCGCGTGCTATAGGCACATTCCGAGACGGCGCGCCGCAATGCGGGTGCGTGGTTTCGAGTCCGTTTTTTTTTTCTTATTTTTACTACCGTCTCGTACGCGCGCATATTTTTCTTTCTTTTTTTCTTTTTTTTTTTTTTACGCGAAAGCGTTAAATTTGGTTAAAGGCGCCGTTCTCCGGATAAATCGTGGAAACTGTTAGGTGGCATGGCCGCGGTACAGATTGGTCGGCGCATTGGGTGACGACTCACTTCGACTCGCGACTCATGGGCTTATTTGGGCTCACTCGCTCATTTCGACTCACGACTTATCTGGACTCAGTCACTGATTTTGGCTCACTTATTTCAACTCTAGAGTCATTTGGACTCACTCCCTCATTTAGCTGAACAATTTCGTTAGCCCAAGTGGCCCTGATCAAGTCAGGGCTATGCCAAGATCTTTAGGTACGAGACATTACTTTTCGCTTTGATTTGGTTGATTGTTTTTCGTGTTAGTGAAGTTCCACAGAGATTAATTTTTATTTTGTTATCGAACACAAAGTTTAATATATATATATATATATATATATATATATATATATATATATATATATATATATATATATATATATATATATATATATATATATATATAATGAGTTGTCAGCAGACAAACAAACAGTCTGAAAGGGCGTGACTATCCACATTAAGTTGTACATCAGTGGCAATCATTCATCGTGTGCGAAATGCACAAGCTCGCAAGCGTTCTTTGTCGCGGTAACAATTCTTTTCTTCCCTCCGCTGTCTCTGAATGAGAGAAGAAAAGGCGCCAGCCACATTTTCGTCAAGAAAACACACCATGATCTGAGCCTGAGTCCAGACTCACCACTAGGATTAGGATCTGAACGGGAGTCCGGACTCACTCTCGGCTCAGATCATGGCCTGAACGTGAACGTGAGTGGACTCGTGATTCCGCCGGCCTATGCACATTACCCAGAGGAGGTTTGTACGGGGACATCTTGGGCCGATTTTGCGCGTTGTAATGTGACTGTCGAAGTTGTTTCAGGGGTCCCTTTAAGCGAGGAAAAATAGCTGCGTATGGCTGGGTAGCGAGATAGGTGAGCACTTCTTCGCAGGTTTCTCGTGTTTCTGGGATAATTGAGAATTCGTCCTAGAGTACACGGGGTGTATGACTCCGAGGTCACGAAAGAGTTATAGCCATGCACTTTCTCTACGTACCGATAATCGCAAAAAGCGAGCTTGATAGAGTTGCTAGAGCAGTTGGATTGCATGATTTTATTCTGTGTATACATTTCACTCTGAACCCAGTTAAACTTTAACCCAGTCTTCACGCACTGCAATTTTCTGCCGTGTCCATACGATAGAGTGGGTTTGGTGTGGTTGGTGGTATACTGCACCCAGTCGAAAAAAAAAAAAAATATCTGATGGTCTGGAGTCTTGTATTTTTGGCCTGCACTTTGTAGTCTGTTGTAGTTCTGTAGTCTATTGGTCTGTTGTCTATATAGTTGTGTGTTGTGTTGTGATGTTGTGTAGTCTGTAGTTCTGTATTGTGGCGTTCTGTAGTCTATTCTGTATTGTGACGGGCTGCATTCTGATGTCCCGCAATCTGACATTCCTTACCCTGATGTTCTTTAGTCCGACGATGCATCACCATTTCATATACTGGTGGTAAAAAAAAAAGGAAAAAAAATGAAAAAAAAAAAAGCTCAT
This sequence comes from Amblyomma maculatum, assembly GCF_055883805.1. Classification (NCBI taxonomy): domain Eukaryota; kingdom Metazoa; phylum Arthropoda; class Arachnida; order Ixodida; family Ixodidae; genus Amblyomma; species Amblyomma maculatum. The sequence continues at coordinate 83,763,953 of NC_139353.1, forward strand.
TGGACAGCGCTCGGTGTATCAAGGGCGGCGGTGGAGGAAGCCTTCACTCACCCAGGCTTCGCGCGGATGACACCCGCATTTTCGCCAAGTGTCTTTGGTGCCGTTATCGCAAGAGAGAGAGATAAAGAGAGAGAGAAAAGAAAAGAAAAATCTTGCAAAATGGGCTGGCGGGTTTCACCTGTAGAGTAGGTTCCGCGTTACGTCGAGTGTCTGTAAAGACAGCTGGAAGCGGAAACTTCCTTACCGAGAAAAGGGTAAGAAAGGTAAAATCTATGAGCTCACAACATTATATGCTGAGCTCGCGCTATGCCCCTCTCACTTGAGGATAGTGATGGAAATATGAAGTGGGGAGAGGGGGAGACCTCATGCAACAGGTGCAGGAAAGGTCGTCTCGGAAGTATGCCCATCTGCGACGCGGCTGAACAGCCCCAGGTCCGGGCTACAGTGAACTAGAATAGTGAGTGGAGAGTGAAATTTCTTACCGTCGTATAGCGCGATCGGAGATCAAAAACAAAAATATTTTTTTTTCGACGTTCTTTCTGCTTCAGTAAGGGCATATCCGCTGCGTGACTCGCCTCTTCGGCTACCGACCGTTTCTGCGCTGAGGCGAAATGCGTCAACAACCGCGCAAGCCACGCCGGTAACAAACAACAGTTCACACTGTCGGTGTTTGCTGGGTGCCCTCCCACCCTCATCTGCATCTCGCTTCTTCTAGAGGGCACACAACGCGCGGCTGGCAGGCAAGCGGTGTCTTCTCATCGTACTTTGGCTGCGACTGCGTGATGCCTCGTGGCTCTGTAAAAACAAAACAAAAAAAGAAAACTGATTTATACCGATAGGCACGCTAACGAATCCCTATAGAAAGGACAGAAGAAATGCAACCAGAGACGAGGCAAGAGGTAGAGCGGAACAGGAACGCATGCGGGATTGTCGTCGTCTGTGGTCGATGCGGCTGGCTGGCTGCAGGATAGGTTGCGACGGCGGTAGCGGCCAATTTTCGTCGTCGTACCCAGTGGGCCGAGAAGGGGCACGCGCTTGGCGGTGCGTTCCGGTAGCCTTCTGCTCCTGCTCCTCTCTGGTCTGTGCTGTTTGGACTGAACACCGCTCTCGAGAGGTTATATGCGTGCCCGGAGGTCTTTCCGGTTCGTTGGATATGCCGCCGCCACCGCCGAGTGTTTCCTCTCGATATCATCTTTGACGTGTTTTTTTTTTTTTTCTATTCGCTCCACTCTTTTTTTGCCGTGCATTTGGTAGCCTCTATATGTCCCCCAATCATATTTTTTTTTTCATTTCTTTAGTGTTTTTTTTCCACTACTATTATTTCCCCTCGCACTCTTTCTGTATAGACTTCTCCATCGTTCACTTACGAAAGTCCGGCCGTTCACTAGACCCCATAACTGCATCCTCTTCATCTCGGATGCTTTGTGAAAACGCCGCAGTTCCGCAGTATCTGCGAGGGACGGTCTTTGTGGTGGTATCTCCGTCATTCTCCTCCGAGTTCGTTAACCTTCTGCGGTGTGCGCGCGGATGAGTTCCCCGAGCGCATCGTCGATTGAATGCGGCACCGGCTTCCGCGCCCAGAACAACGTGTGGTCTTTCGCATTCTCCGATTGCGTAGACTGCGTTACGGCTGAGGTTCGCGTAAAGCCCAGTTTTCACAAGTTAAGCATTCGTCGGTGCTATGCCGTTTAGCGAAGACTGCACGTCGTGTCGATACCGAACGGGGCTAGCTCGATTGTGTGCAGCCCAGCGGATCAGGAGACATGACTTCTCAAATTAATAATAATAATATTAATTGGTTCATTATTATTATTATTATTATAATCATCATCATCATCATTATTTCGAGAAGTAATAATAAAATAATTGGTTCACATCCCTGCCTCGGCGGCCGCTTTTCGATGGAGGCGAAAAGCAAGGCGCCCGGGTACTGTGCGATGTCAGTGCACGTTAAAGAGAACTCCAGGGGGTCGAAATTTCCGGAGTCCTCCACTACGGCGTCTCTCATAGCCTGAGTTGCTTTGGGACGTTAAACCCCACAAACCAAACCAGACCAAACCAATAATTGGTTCACAGGAAAGGAAAGTCGCAGTATCTGTCACACTTGCTCTGTGAACACCTCAACCGCGCCGTAATTGAAGGGAGGGAGGTGAGAGTGAAAGTGGAAAGAAGGAAAGAGGAGCCATAATGGAGGGCTGCGGAGTAATTTCGACTACCTGGGGATCTTTAACGTGCACTGACATCGCACAGTACACAGACGCCACACATAGTTTAACCCATGCACGATGTTTCAACTGCGACTGGGCACTCAGTGCCTTTCGAAGGGGCTAGGCCGGTGTGTGCGTTTATGCGGCGTCTATTGGTTTAGCCCAGCCTCCAGACGTCTGTGCCGGCAGACCCGATTTGCATCCGGCCAATCAGTTACCAATCATTCGCTAAGAGACGCGTTGAGTGCTCGAAAGTCACATAAAAGTTTATAAAAGTTCACGTATAGGCACGAGGTCAGAACTTGTCCTTGGCATCGGCACATATTGTCACTCTCGCAACGTGGCCGTGGAGACTTTCTGAATAGTTTGACAAGCGAGCTTCACATAGCCAGCTGACAGTGACGCAATCACCACAAGCCAAGGTCCAATGGAGCGCGCACACTTCGCACTGTTCTTCCTTCTTCCTTTGCCTGTCTTTCCTGAACACTTCTCCTCCGTAACAATATTATAAATAGGGGAGAGGGCGCTATTCGACCGTGCTGCAGTTGTGTGTACTGCGGCGCGCAATTCGATAAGAACACGGAGTGGAAACGCACTGAAAGGTTCCTGACCCCGCACCAGGAAAGGCTCGAGGTGCAAATCTTTAAGCGCACTCCCCATACGTGGTTCAGGTACTCATAGGAGCCATTCTCTCTGGGTGGGGACAAAAATATGTGTGTAGGCTGCGTTGCGCTAAAACTCTTTACCTTGTTCTATATAGCCCGATTTGGCTCCCATGTCGGCTCTCGCACACACGGCGTTTCGCAACCCTTCGACGCGATCCGGCCGGGGCTCGCCCCCACGGGGTCCCCACGAAAGCGGTTCTTCGCTCGGCGAGTCGTCGCCAGTGTTTGCCCTGCGCCGCTGTACGCGTATAAAAATAAGCGGGGACTATACGGCTGCTGTTCCGGGGCACCGTAATTGCTCGTGTGCCGTATTAGCCCGACTATAACACGCACACACGTGGTGGCCCACTCCCCCTTTTGACGAGGGACCGGAGAAGTAATGGGAATCTATGCAACGATTTCTCGTACAATTATCTTGCATTTGACTTTGCTTTTCACCGCTCGCAAGTGTGGGCTAAACAGGCCCGCAAACATCTGGTAGGGTGTGACAGAGTATATACCAGTATTCTTTTCCGAGGCACGAGCACAGTACAGCGGGCTCGGGGGCTGGTACAAGTGGGTAACCGCCGCTTGCGGCGGGGGCTATCCTGGCACTGAATTTTTATTTGTCGTAGGCCGTCATTTCACCTGCCACCGCTGGTGGTGGATCCGACGGCTGTTGCGGCGCGCGTCTTTATCTCCCTCTTCCTTTTCTTTCTTCTCTATTTTCTCTTCTGTCTGCACGAGGCAGCGGAGGTGGCTCAGCTACAGAGCCAGTAGCAGACCCGTGCATTTTCTTTTCCTTCCTTCTTCCTACAGCCACAACAACTCGGATGCACAGGCCTGCCACGAGTTTGGCCGCTTCGAAAGACGGCGGTCGCACGCCCGACTACAAGCAGTGTATATGTTCCGTCCTCCTTGTGCTCGAAGCAGAACGGTGGAAGAAATGGCGCTTTCGCCGTCCGATACATCTCGTTCATTCCCCGAGACGAAGACGTGCTCAATGGCACTACCATCACCCTACTCTCGGGCCGCACGCTGGACCCCCCCCCCCCACCTTGTTTTTTTTTTTTTTTTTTTAATACGCCATTACCATGAAATGGCTCACACGCTCGCCCATCAGGCAACATGCTGGCTGAGTGTAGTGAAGAAAGAAGACTGCCAGCAGATGCAGGAATTGAGGGCTACGCTTATGCACCACCAACAACCGCATGTACTAAATCACCCTGCACAGAACCACACGCAGCACAAATCCTCGTCCAGAGCGGACGGCATTGTGTGGCGATACCTGTACGATTACTTCGCAGTACCACTCGAACTACTAGTCATGTTGCAATTCTAAACCCACCGATATATGCATGACATCAGTGCATCGACGTGCATATGACATGTATGGGCAGCTGTTTTTACGCTGCTTGCAGAGTGGGCGCGTGCTCTACCTGGCTCCGACTGCTGTGTACGGAGCGGAAAGTTGTTGGCCGTTCGATACGGCGCTATATGCCTGAGAGGGAAGGAAAAAAAAAAAAATATCGGACGAAAACCTTAATAAGCCTGTACGCATCGTCGGCTGTGCATACAGGGAGGGCGGCCGTGTACACAGGGCGTATTATGGATAAGCCTTTGATGGGCGCTTCGTGGAGGCGATCATATCTATAGCTGACCTTTCGTGGTTCGCTTGGCTTGGCAGCCTTGTATCGGGCAGTAGGGGACCACCCTAGTGGTGTGCGTGTCCCTGCCTCAATACTATGTAGAGCGCACGCGCGCGCTGTCGTGTCCGAATTCCACCCCCTAACGGAGCGATGGGGGAGCGGGGGGGGGGGGGGGATGACATATCGGAACGCGCCCGTATACATGGCAGATGCCCGCGCGACCGCATTCCGAGTGTGTGCATGTGAAATGTGTACACGAAACGACCGAGTGATTGGTATCTTCTGTCCCGCACTGTGTCGTCTTCGCCGAAGATCCTGGTCGTCATTCGCGCTGGCGCTGCAGGACGCTGCGTGTATATACGTGATACCGTTTGAAAAGCACTCCGTGAAATTCTTTGCTTGTGACGGCATTGTTTTTGTTATTGTTTACAAGTCTAGTAATGCATCGTGGGCGGAATACGGAGCTTGCTCTTCAGGGGCTTCGTAGAATAAGTGACTTTCCTCTCTCCCCTTCCTCTGACTATTTCTCTCACCTCATGCATAGTTTCGTCAAAACCTGATCACTAAGCTTCTTTCGTTCAGTAGAGCGATTGGTTTGAAAAGACATGGTGTACAGATCAAGGTTCGATCGCCTTTAATTGGTGGACTTCCACCTGCGCATGACAGGGCATGCTTTCACAGCATAAAGTGGAAAATGATCGATGGGCCTCGACACGCGTCGCTGTGTTCACAAATTTACGCCGCGCTAAAGTGAAGGAAGATCTTAGTTGAAGGAGTAAGGAAACTACCAGGTGTTAAAATAATTATGGTGTCGTTAGTGGTGGTGCATTTTTGTTTGTTAAAAGATAGCACTGTTGACGCCGTGCCGTCGTCAGAGGTGTTTTCTTACCTCTACTCAAGAGTTCTAAAAATGTTTTCTACAGTGATGAAAACAGCCTTCGACTTGAGCGAGCGTCGTTTCAGTCACGAAAACCTCTTATCTTTTTTTTTTTTTTTTTTCATTTTTTTTTTCACGACAAGAGCTGGATGGAGTTGTCTTTGTCCCTATAAGTTAATCGTGGGTGGTGTAATATGGTTTATACTGCTCGAGTGGTTTTGTTCCTGGCCACTTTCTCTGCGTCCTTATCTGGGAGATTAGTGGCGGAGAAGAGAAGTGGGTTTCTACCTTGGGAGGGGGGGGGGGGGAGCGAGCGTATTATTTCGTTATAATTCACTTCAGCATGCATACTCATAACACTCGCGCTCAACAGCGTACGCATGTTATAACGCACAATACGCGTGCGCGTGTGTGACAGAGGCGACGACCCGGTTTTGTTTCGTCGCCGTCTTGTCTCGCTATTCAGCGACCCACCGGTAATGTGTATACGTTCCCCGCAGATGCATGGCTACCGACGAATACGCGCGACACATTACGTCACAACGCGTCCGCCTGCTGACGGCTGTTGTGTGTATATGTATACCATCCGTCGGCTATACGCATTTCTTGTTCTCTTATTTATTTATTTTTATCCGCTTTGTGTGTCGCGCTCTCCTGTGCCGTACTGTGCCGCGATCACGCGCGCGCTCAAGCGGCGGGCCGTGCCCGGCATTAATAATTAATCGCGTCGTTCGCTGTGCGGCCTCTAGTCCGTTGCGTGTGTGCGCGCGTGTCCCAGTCCATATGGGCGCCCAGCGTTCGCGCCTGTAGTGTCTGCTCTCCCGTTGCGTAATCGCGGCGGCGACCGGGCGTGACGCGGTCACGCTGTATATGTAGCGCTCGTGCATATGTCACCGTGCAGGCTGCCGGCGAGCGTGTTCGCCTTTGGCGTCTACATAATCGACGCCATCCCAGGGCGTACACTAATTGCGCCGCCTATAATAAAGTATACAATCTAGCGCGTTTGGAATGTTTTCACGTTTGTTCGGACAGCACGGACCAAGAAACTTTATCTGGCTCGACACTCACTTAGTACGCGACAAACGTGACTGTGCAGGAAAACGAGATTCTTCGGCCAGCTAAGCTAGTGCATTCGTTCCTAGCGTTCTTGAGACGATAGACGTTTAGTTTACTGCCGCCGCTTACCGCTACCGTCTACCGCTACCACGCGAGCGTCAGTACGCATGCGCAGATCACATCGAGGGCGACAGGTGTCGCCACGTTCCTGTCAAATTCTTGCGGACGCCACACGCAGGGAGAGAGTAAACTTTAATTGGTTGACGGAATTGAGTGGGTGGTTTCCTCAGTCCAGGATACCATTGGCTTGGGCTGCCTCCCGGGCCCTGGTGAGCAGGCTGCGCTACTCAGAGAGACCCGTGTGGGCCAGCTCTGCCTCCCACTCCGCTTGGCTGAGTGCTCGAGCTTTATATTTCTCTAATTGATATTTGCAGTTCCATATCATGTGAAGGATGTCCGATACTTCACCGCATGCAGTGCATGTGCTATTTTTGAATTTTTCGGGCCAGATTTTGTGGTACTTTGCTAGGTTTGGGAATGTCCTAGCCTGTATGTTCCTCCAGGCTGCTACCTCCTGTCTGCTGAGGTGTTTGTGTGGTTCTGCGTGTCGTTTTCTTTCTAATTTGAAGTATTGTATTAGTTCCCCGTATGTGATAGGGGTTAAAGGCTCTGGGGCAACTGGCGCAGGTGCCCGGAAAGTATGCCCTCGGGCTATCCTGTCGACAGCCTCGTTGCCGTGGATTCCCTCGTGTGCCGGTATCCACAGGATTGCGCGCTTCATGTTGCCCGTCCTTTTTTACCAATCAAAAGACTAATACATCGTGCTAGAGCGGTTTACTTCGGGTTAGGTTAGCCCTGAAGCGTCCACTTTCAAGGCGACTGTATGTTTAAACCACTCGTGTCGATACTGCGCTGCATTTTCTATTTCCTTCTTGAATATTCGAGAGTAATGTTTTGTCTTGGGTGTGATAAGCTGCACATCATTAATCACCTTTTTGATCCGAAAGGTGTTCGAAATACATTTTGCTGCGCGTTTGAAACTCCTCTCCTCTGCTCTCCCTTCAGCGTGCAAAAAGTTGCGTGATTCTCGGAGGGCAAATGAAAATTAGTCCTTGTCGTCGAGTATTTACTTTGTATTGGTTGTAGTGTAACGAGTGGTATTATTAACCGCTTTTCAGAGTTTGTTTCGAGTTTAGAAATGGACGTGAATCCGTACTTCATTCATTTTATAATTTAGCCTGCCGCACTATAGTGTCACCTGGCGCACTCAATGTTATCTTTTTGAGGGCTCCCGAAGTAAGATGAAAAGATACCACTTTTATCACGCCCACTAAAGTCCTTTGCAACGAGGGCCTCCTGGGCGTCGCCATATTGCTCGCTGGGCTGTTGTATGCGCCTGACGTCAACACGGTGGAGGCGGCGGCAGAACCGGTTTGCAACAGTCCAGAGAGGAGGCGTTTCGACAACCTCCTCGCCCGATGCAAAGGTCTATATGGCAGCGTAGAGCCCCAAAGTTGCCGGAAAAGAGCCCCTCGTTTCTTCTTTCTTTTTTTTTTTTTTTCTTCTTTTGCGGCGCTCGACTACTGTGCCCAAGGATGCGGGGATCGAATCCCGGTCGCGGCGGCCGCTTTTCGATGGATACAAAAAGCAAGACGCCCGCGTGCTCTGCGATGTCGGTTGCACGTTAAAGAAACCCAGGCGGTCGAAAATTCCGGAGCCTTCCACTACGGCGTATCTCATAGCCTGTGTCGATTTGGGACGTCAAACCCCATAAACCAACCAACCATCTTTTGCAGCCTATTTCTTACTGTCATGTCTGCAGTATAACTTTTCACTGCCAGTTCGCGGGTGGTCAAATAAGCGCGGCCTGTGCGCCGTAAAACTATAGTATATACTACGCGCATCTTTACCGATGTAATATGAGACTGTTGCCTGGATTTTGTACATAATCTGACTTCCGTTTCACGCCGTATAAAATCGCTACTAAGTCGCGCCGATCCGACAGCGCGTGCAATTACTCAGAGCTGCTTGAAAGCGACACGTGTTTTCTCAGAGAACGGTGGAAGGACAGCTTATTGCGTCATGGTAGCGGGAAGGGAGGACGGGTTAGGTGTCTAAATTTGAGTACGTCGCTCGCATTCCGAAAGCCACGCGTACCGCCCCGTCGCAATTTCCTTGACAAATTGTGCACTAACGTTTTCTCCCAGGGCTGTGTTCACCTATACTGCCTTGGGCTTACTGTTTATATATATGTTAAGCGCTCCTGAAACGTCGTCAGTTTTCGGGACAGACCGGTCTTGATCGAACTCAGCGCCAAGTCGACAACGCGAGCAGTGCCCGAAATTATTTCGCTAATTAAAAAAGATAATAATATAAAAGAACGAATACAAGAAACGAATTGAGAATCCAGATACAGGACGGCCGCGATATTAGATCAAGCAGCGGCTTCCACTTGCGAGCAACCGCGTTGCCGAACCTGCCGTGCGAGCATTTTTTTTTTTCTTGCCGAAAATCGACGATTAATAGACGGTTCCCGATTCTTTCTCGCTCTCTTCCTCACGCTCTCACCGTCGCTCGCGCCTCGCCAACGCGATGTAGCGAGAGTTGAAATCCCCCTGCACCACCGCCTGCCTCCCTGTCTCGACCTTGCGGTCGTGGCCGACAGAGCACGGCGTGCGCGCGCGCTATTAGATCGGGCTGATTTGCATACTATTTGCATTCCGCTCGCAGTCACCGCGCCGCCTCAAGAGAGGGGCGCCGGGCACGTTTTCCATCTCTCCCTTTCTTCTCTGCAGCCAGTCTTCCTGTTCTGCCTACCTGCGTCGCGAAGACTCCTTTACGGTATCAGCCCACAGTGCTACCAGGCCCTGGCGCGCAGTCGTTTGCGGGGCAACCGGATCCTTAATGAATCAGCCCGCGGGCGCGACTGTGGTGCGCGCCACCGCCGGTCGTTATCTTATTAATTATCTCTCCCCTCCCATGCATCGTTATTCGTTATCGTCGCCTCCTAAACACGCGGCCCCCTTCCTAGTGCTCCGTGGCGCGTGGTAGACGCGTTGGCCGAAATTTTTTTTTTCTTTTTTTTTTCTTTTTTTTTTTCTTTCCCGACACGCGAGCGTGGTACCTCGGGAGAAAGTGCGTGGCAGAGGACGATCATTTGACCTCATCTTAACTGGCGCCAAATAGGCCCCCAAATTGGCGCTTTCTTCGCGGAGTCGCTAACTAAGCTATATATACCTATATGCTGCCGAAGGAGACTTCGTCCTCCGATCGATTTTCGCTGTTGACGTTCAGGACTTATACGCCTTACACTTAAAATAGTATAGTTGTCTAGCTCGCGACCTCATCTCTCCCTTCGTTGGTCGAAGCGACGCTTTATTTATTTTGTTACGGGGCGTCGCGCTCCTACGACACCTACAAAGCTTAAGTGTAGCTGAGTGCGTGTGTGTAAGGGGGGGGGGGGGGGGGGTGTAGCTCGCACGCGTATAATTAATCGTGTGCCGACCGAGTTCGCCGCACCCTAGCGATACGCGTGTCGCTTTCTCCTTTTCTTGATTCAAGCACTGCTGTGGGGCGTATTGCACTTCCTGCTAGTTAGCCTGTAGTCTGTCGCGTTTTTTAAATCTCCTTTGACTTAATTAGCTCTGCCAACCGCCAGCACTGCAAGCATGTATGCCCGCTCCTTTTTCGGCAGACCTCTCCCTGATAGCTTCATAAACCACCCGTGTGTGGCTCAGTTTCTAGTACCCCCCTTTTTTTTTTCTATCGCGGGTACGATGGCAGTGTTCCGCATACAGCGAACCTCCCCTTATAACGAATAGAAGCGCGCACCTCAAGTTGAGTTCATACGCATTTTCGGGCAAACAAGAATAGGGAAACACGAGTGGTTTATAGAACGTGATGAGTGACGCTGGATGAGTCTGTCGTGACAGATTTCATCGATAGTCAGCTGCTGGTGGCGCTTCACAAGGGCAATGCACAGTGTTTGTCACACTTCTTTCTGTGGCTGAACCGCGCCGTAAGGGAAGGAAGGAAGGTGGAAAGAGGGAAAGGGGTGCCGTAGTGGAGGGCTGCGGAGTAATTTGGACCAACTGGGGATTTATTACGACTACCTGGGTATCTTTAACGTGCTCTAACATCGCACAGCTCACGGATGCCTCTTCATTTCGCCTCCTACACCCAGCTTTCTCAGCGCCGTTTGTACAGCACCGCGAAGCACGTTTGAACCTCATTACGTACGGAAAACGACGCAACGGCAATATGTGACGTTTCTCATCACTGCTCTAAGGGAGAAAACAAATAGCGTCGTAGACGTAATCCACATAAGAACTATGTATACCGAATGATCGGGCGTGCGGGCCACGGGCTGGCCGTCATCGACTCCGCTTACTTGTGCTGTAAGCGGCCGTGTTTGCCGCGCTTCCGCGGTCCAACTCTCGTAAACTTGTCATCATGTCCCATAACGCAGCCTGCGCTGTCACCATTCTTCGCCTCCTACAATTCGTAATTTCACGTTGCACGCCTAACCGTATCAATTTCCATTTGGCTACATGTGGCTACTTCAACGACAAATACGAAACGCAGGAAAAGTATTTTGCTGGACATTTTGGGCGTACGGTTAAAATAGTCTAGGAAGTGCATCCGACGTACCCCAGAAAAATATATTTCTCCGATCCGTCTGAACTTTCTGACGTATCCCGGAGAAGAACGCGTTGGGTCTTTCGGACGTACTTTTAGCCACAGCCATGCTATAACGAAACTATAGTGAGAAATCTTCGTGCACAAAACATTTTCCAAGCAGGATGCCCGGAAGAGGTGTACCACAGTTAGTAGGTCTTCGGTGTATACTATATAGTTGCTTAGGGTTCCCATCACTGTCCAGTAGCCGTCGATGCTGAAGCCGAGCTCACGCGTGTTGACCTCGATGACCCTCGGGAAAACACAGGAGACCACAGGAGACCATACCAAGGATGCTCCTTCTCTTTGCCCAACGTGTTCTCGAGCTTGACCTTCAAGTTCTGCCATCGTTAGAGTTAGTTAGCAAATACGCCGCCGTGCGCGTTCGTTTTCCTTTCCGTATCTGTTTTAACTTTATCCTGCCCGCCTTCTTCCTCGTCGAGTTCTCATTTCTACCGAGGCGGGTCGCTGCTATCTTTACGTGTCGCCCGCCGCGCATTTTATTTTTTTTTTTTAATTTTTTTTTTCGTTTAATCTGGCCTCTTATCGCGCGGTTTTTGCGTCGAGGCACAATTTAGGGAGGCCGTGCTCCCTCCACTCGTGCCTGGCGGACGCCGGGGCGTTGGATCGCCCTCGCCGGCGCAGGAGGCGGTCGCGATCGTCCTACTCGATGCGGGCCAGAGCGGAGGCGCGAAAAACGAGCAGCGCGGTGGCGTTGACATGTCGGGTAGCGGTGTGCTTGGTGTGGCGGCGTTCCAACAGCCCGAGCAGACAGGTGAGACGGGAACACTCGCACATGTCAGGTGGCATGCCCCTGTTCATGCCAGCGGGCGTGCGCATGTTCCCGTTGCGTTGTCCACGTAATGGGAGAAAGCAGTGGGAGAGGACGCCAAGCTCAGATTGGTACGGCGTGTTGCAAAAGTGGTTGTTGCCTTCCTGCATTGACGTATTGACCGGTGCTTTAGCTCCTTTTGGCTACAGCTGCCACGGCACTGAGAAAGTCGCACACGCATTCCAGCTGGGTCATTCCCTTCTCTCGATGCCTCGCTTGATTGTGCAGCAGTGGTGCTGACACATACTCACCTGTGTTATAGCGACATGTCAGGCAGACGTCACGAGTGACATCTGTGCCGGGCGTTTGAAAAGCAGAGACGGGCACACTCACTCAGAGATTGTTTCTCATTAGTGCAGTAGCTGAGGGACCAGGAGCCTGTAACAGTATGTCTTTGTCTCTGTGCTTTCTTGTGTAAAAGAGGAAATAGAATTGTGCATTCACAGGCAGGTATTATTTTGATGTGTGCTCGCTTGTTGTGTCAGTTTTGTGCTCTGGCCGTTTTGCGCTTCTATGTAACATTTCTGGAAATGTAGTGGTATTCCTTGTCATGCATTTCAGTAACTCTGTACACTTGCTGTGAGTAATTGACAGCATAACCTTGGCATGTATAAACTGAAGGATGACCGAGTGCTCCTTTCTCTGCCATAGTTTTGCCTTGTTTTACAAGGTAACCCCACTGGCTGCCATGCTATCTAACATGGAACCAAGTCTTTCTGCCAGTTGGACATTGTCAGCCTTGCGTGCTGACAGAACAAACTGTTGGATCACTCCTTTGGTGTTAGCTGTGTTACCAGTGCAGTTAATTCCCCCATTTCATTCCAAAGCGCACATTTATTTGCTTTAGTTTTTCTGCGCTGCTTTATGCGGCATCATATCTCTGTAAAAACATTTGCTCTCTTCTTGTTCTACTGCTTTGCTTCAAAGCATTTGAAAGTTTGTTTGCTATGTTCTCCTGTTGATGTGGGCTTGTTCAGCCAACCTGCAGTTAGTGCATCTGACAGTTCAATTCTGCTTTGCACAGGCAACGTGGCACGTACAAGGGCCACAAAAATGCACAGGCAGGGCTGAATCAAAAATGTTGTTTACAAGAACATCATCTTAACCAGGAATGGCGGTGCAATGAAGAGAGCATTACACAGGCACACACTACCAACTGTTAATACAAACACAGACCCAAACCTCTCCTTTCCTTTGTGTTTGTATTAACAGTTGGTAGTGTGCTCCTGTGTTGCGCTCTCTACGTTGCACTGCTAATCCCTTGTATCATGCGCCAACTAGCCCAGAATGTTATTTTAAGGGCATCTTCATTCCGGCCGAAAATTGTTTTGCCTGTATTCTTAAAACTCTGTCCTCACAGATGCACAAATGAATGTTTGGGTTCATTCCATCTGCAGCTATGCGACATGTTTTTAAAGCTGTCTCCCATCTTGTTTTTTTCTCCTTGCAGAGGACATGCTGAACCATGACGAGCTGTCGCTGCAAGAGCGGGTCAGCGACCTCGAGAAGAAGAGCCTGGAGCAGGCGGATGAGATCACCTGCCTGCGGAGCACCATCGCCGACCTGCTCAGGCGCATCAACCAGCTCGAGGGGAGGGGTAAGAGCAGCACAGCCTCACTGGCTCCCTCTTACCTAGGGGTGCTGGCACATATTGTGACAACAAGTGTAACTCTCTCACATTCTCTCTCCTTATGAGGAAGGCCCCCATCAGGCATCTTGGATGGAGGACAGCCTTACGAATCTGTTCATCTCGATCGCGAGGTTGTGAAGTTCATGCTGGACGTGCCAGATTAATCTTAATTGCGACATTATGCCTGAAATTCCGAATAAGGTGACGATGTGTGTATATGTGTGCTGCACTTGTAGTCAGACAGCACAGTGCCCTACTAGTGTCGTTTTGTCATCGATCGTAAGAGCTACTACGTCCCGTGTCGGATGTTCATGGTTGATGCTTGATGAGATCCTTGCTTCACAATCTTGAAATTGAAACTTCAGTTTAGGATAATAGAATTGCTTTGCCGTGCTGGCACATATAGTTTGAACTGCCGCAGTGGTCGGGAAACTGTACAATAATATTTTGTGCATTCGCTTTTCTTTCTTGCACGGTGCTCTTTTTTTTTTTGTGCAAAAAATAAGCATTATGGTTTTTTCTTGCACAATGCTCTTATTTTTTGTGCAAAAATAAGCAATAATATGGTTTGAAAATTTTCGTTTGCTGCTTTAATAGTAATATATAAATTAAAGAAAGAGAACAGGGATTTAGATGACTAGCTTTGTCATTGTTTACTTTGCATCCAGGAGTATTAAGGTTAGTTATGATAATGATGCAGTTTATTAATAAGAAACTTTAGGTTGAAGGAAGTTTAAATCATGCGAGGTTTATGCTAACAAAGCATTTTGTCTTTAAGGTCTGTTTAGATTTTTTTTTGTTTTATTTTTCGATGAAAAAAAAGCAATTCACAGGGCATCAGTATGTACCGAAGCAGACAAAAGTAAATGGACCACGCTATTTCCTTCTAACATTTTTCACGCTTTGCATAATTGAAACTGGCAGTAATGGTATATGCGAACTGGTAGTAGACACCAGTGCCCTTTCACTTGGACAGATGTTTTCTTATTTCCGATACAGAATGCGCAACTTTAATTTCAACAGAAATGTGTGCTCCGTTTACTTATGTCTGCACCTGTACCTGTACAGTACATGGGTCTCATGGTTAGGTGCCATACACTTTGTGCAACTTTCCTGCAATTTTCTAAGGCAATAAATAAGAATTTTGATTGTCATCTTTTGTTTGTTCTTGCCCTCGGAATATCTCCCTGGAATCTCTAGATGGTAAGTAAACTTGCAGCTGCTCACATCATAACTGCTTGCATGTTACCACTAGCATATCTCTGAAGATGTGAAAGCTGTGTGCTTAACAAAGTGAACAGGTGGTCTCACTGAGTGTTGTGTTCATGGCTTTGAATTGAACGGAACATTTTTGGTTTGACGTGTTGCATACCCGTGACCTTTTGTTCCATTGGCATCAACGCATCTTTATTGCCCGCTATGCACTTGCATCTGGTTTGACTTCGCATGTTATGACCACAACAAGGGAACCAAGATGATTGGATGTCTGGTTTGATGCAGCAGCAGTTGCCCTGTGCTGAGCTCACGTTGGTAGTAGTCAATCAGAAAAGGGCATGTAAAGAAACACAATGCATGCACTTAATACTGCAGTGCACTCCTAAATTTCCTTTTCCTTTGTGATGTGCGTATACATTGAGATTTTTAGAGGGAGGCCTTTGTGACCCATTAAATACTATGCCATTTTTGGCTTGGCATTGTCTCGGTAAATTTAAGAAAGGGTGATCGCCCGAGGTTCACGACCACCCTTAGTGCGAAGATTGTTGTGTGCAAAAACCATGCAGGCATCTTTTGTTCAAATTTTTGTGTTTGCAAAGAAGTTCGTTTTCTTAGACCCCTGTGCACAAGTCTCCTGACCCCTTGATCTGCCCTATCTCATTCAAAAGGGGGGAGGGGGGTCAGAACGGACCTCGGGGCATTTCCATTTCTCGTAGGTTAGAAATGGGATCATATTATTTGATGGTCCATTTGCTGTGATTTTTGAATCTGTCTCTATATAGCTACACCCAAAAATGCAATTAGTGTCCAGGAATGAAAGCTGCAGCTTCAGCATCTCTCAGCTGAGCTTGTTGCTTGCACCAATGTTGGCTCACTGTTTGTTAGTATGAGCTGTAGTCTGCCTTGCAAACAGTTATTTTCCAAATCCTTTGGGTCTCGGCCGTTGGCATTCTGTCACTGCCACGTGACAGTATTCCATCTATTGCAGATTGGCAAACGCTTAGTGCTGTCAGGAGCCTTAGTGGTGTTCAACTGAAGGTACTAGGTAAAAGGTTTCGTGTTGTGTCCACGATTGACCTCTTGGCTTGCGGATTGATTCACCCTCTTTTTTTCTTTGCGCAGCTCCAGTGATCACAAACTCCAACAGCCATGCCACAACTCCGACCAAGGTGTCGCCGTCTCTGCCTCAACACCCGGCCGTCCAAAACCGCCACACATTTCACAGACAGGTATGGAAGCTGCGAGCAGTTCAGCAGCTTGCCTTTTCCTTCATTTACGTCATGTACCTAAATTTCTTGTCTATTTATATGTCTCCAGAGCAGCTCTTTTGTGCCTCATTGGAGAATACTCAAAAGTAAGGGTGTATGATCTTGTAACTTTGCAGAGTTATGACTATAGCTGTCAAAAGACACAACTTTAGTCTTTATAAGGAAGTAAGCATGATGAAGTCAACATATTAATTCTGTAGCCCTGATATCGTAGATATCAGGGCTACAGAATTTATATACTTTTTGAATTCTAAATATGCACTGCACAGTCATATACATGCAATAAAGAATTTCTCAATCCGTCAGCCCTTAATAACCCTTAATAGGGAAAAATTGCACTTTACTAGTGATGATAACAGCAAGTAAACTAGGGCTGGACTCACCATTTTGTGCAGGACAGGCAGCTAAAATATTGAGGCTAAGAATTGTCTGTTTTATGCAATTTGGCATAGTTTTGGCTGCCTTGTGTTGCCTTGAATGTTATTTTAAAGAAGTAAGCTGTAGCTGGTCTAATTTCAAAGGGTTTTGAGGGATTCAACCTGCAGTTCTAAGAGAAAGAAAAGAAAAACAAAACTGTGTTTCTTCTGTTCTAGTGCTTCCCAGTGCTGTTGCATACAACATTGCTTGCTTGGCAGCCGAAGGTGGTTCTACTGTTGAATGCAAAGTGCCTTTCGTGCGAAGGGGGGTCTAATGTATCGATGGACAAGCGTCTTGGCTGGTTCGGCTTTACTTTTACACCGCATTTTTTTTTTTAACTGCACAGGTGAGCAACAGTTCTACGTCGTCCTACACAGACGGGGTGACGCCACTCAATGGCAACCACCATCCAGCGCACACCTCGCCGGGCGTTGCACCCCAGCGGCGACTCAGCTACTTCCCCACAGCCTCCACCAGCTCTTTGCACAGGTGCGTGCACGTGCCATGCTGTGCGGCCATGATGATTCTTGATCTAACCTGATCACCTCAACCATCCATGTTCCCCCCACCTCTTTTTATATATGACAAACACTGTAAGTCTGCGCCAGCAGTGGTTTGTAGGGACTTGCTACACATGCTTATCGTCTTATCGGTATTTTTCCGTTGCCCCGCCCTCCCCCCAAACCTTAGTGAGGGTGGCCAGAGTTCAACGTCAGCATCGCCCGTGCCCTCTCCGGCGCCCTCATCATACCGTAGTTCCCCATCGCCCAGGCAGACGCCGTCGCCCAACCGGCACATCTCGGCCTCCACGTCCAACCTGTCGGCCATGAAGAGGTGGAGCAGCAGCTGCAGCAGCCAGGACTTTGCCACCGCCAGCAGGTACAAGCGGTGGGACTCTTGTCACCGCCACTTGATGCTACGGCCATCATGCGCAGGACTGGGAAGTTGTGTATTGGGAGCGGTGCACTCTTATATATCTATTCTTGGGTATCGATTTGCTGCGGAGATTATAATGACGTTTGCCAGCTGTTGAAGGTCAGATGGATCTGGATTTTTCAAATTTATTGTTTTTTTTATTTTAGTTGCGGGCTTTCAAGGGTCGATGCTTTGATGGATGTCCGCCCTGGTGGAAGAAAAACAGGGTCCAAAGTTTAAGAATGGTTTTGTTAAACATGTTAGACATTAGTAAGCAGGAGGTTAATGTAAACGTTGCAGCTTTTTAGAACTGGTTTTAATTTTTTTTGTAGTGCAGGAAAATGTTTCTTCGCTGATGTCGACTGACCAAGCATGGTGGAAACATGCAAGAACCCTTGCAAATACTTTTTGTTGATGCAAAGCCACCATTTACTAGATAGAGCAGGGATTCAACATTTGCCACAAAGAGCAGGGCGTTACATCTGTTGCATTACCAGCTTGGGGCACACTTTTTTTTTCTCTCGGCAGCTGAAGGTGGCGCTTTCAAACCTATCAGCACTAACTCACTGAACTGTGGTGGATTAGTTGCCTTCTTTAATATTACTGTTATGTGTATAGTTCAGAATACTTTCCTAATGGGTTTGGGATGAATTTACACCTCTAGATTTGTTGTGAGCATGCAGATGTTTTGTAATCTTGTGCACTCTGAATCGATTCGAAGATATGTGCAGTCTTTCGGTGCGGCCGTATTTAAAGCAGTATTGCAAAAAAAGGGCTGTGCCATTGTTTAGCATGTATATCTTTTCATATCTGTTAAAAGTCTATGAGTGAAAGCGTCGTGGTGGCTTTGTAAACCGTTGGTCATACTAGATTCTCGTAAAGGAATCATAGTTTTGTGTGCCAAGCGGCCTTGTTGTTCAACGCATCAACTTTAAGCAGTTCACTGTAGTGCATCAAAATATTGCCACACGATAAGGTAGTTTGTTGTAAAATGGCACTTCCTTTGTTACTGCTCAAGCTGACTAAAACAAGAGTGTTTAGTGCGGATTTGGCTGTGGTTGGAAAGTAAGCGATTTCTGTCGAAGTGCTGAGATGATGTCGAACGTGCTTTTTTTGAATCTCTTCAGACTGCACAACATCTTGTGTAGCCTGTCACACTCGCTAGCCCTCGCTCTGGCTGCTTTGCCTGGCTTGCGAGAAAATAAAAAAAATTCAAGAGCCTCCCGCTTCCTCACGTGCCGATCATTCACGCACTGGCTCTTACATTGCACGCTTCATTTAGCCTTTTCTTTTTTTACTTTGCTAATGCGCTTCATCTTGCATTGTGCACCCATCCATCATGCTGTATCTACTCACATAATAGGTGCAACTTTGTGTGTTCATTGCACAGACAGACATATACGCAGAGGTTTATATCATGGCAAACATAGTAATGGGTGTATTCATTATGTTTGTGCAATACACTACATGGAGTCTTAAGCTTTAGACAGCATCATTGTGGAGTGCCAAGCATTTTCACTTAGCACTGGTCATTGTGTGAAAGTAGGGGTGTGCAAATATTGAAATTTCTGAATACAAATGGGATACGAATATCGTAAAAAAATGCCTTCGAATGTTGGCTGGTATGGAGAAAGTCTGACCAATAAAAAAAAAAAATTAAAAATTAAAGATAGCCAACATTGTTCACCTTGTGTATTTCAAAATTCACGTGGTATTTGCAAATAATATTGTACTAAACTTGCACAGAAGCAAAAATCTAGTGCACACTTTACACAGGATTCTTGAGAAATACTAGATTTTCTTATAGGATGGACCTGCATGAAACCAGGTGGAGCTTTCATATTGCTGCTGTATACAATAAGCCCATTACTTTCTCTGTCAAGGGACAGAAGAATGTCTGAAATAACCGAAAGCTGAAATTGTCAAATGGGCCTGAAAAAACTGCTGAAAACTGTTTGCATCACAATAATTTTATCTGATGAATACCTACGCGATCGTCTGTATTTCAGATGAAACCAAAGTGAGAACGATGTTTTTTTCCGGTTTCGTCAAATGCTGCGCTTTGTGCATTGGGAAAGCCCTCTTCTCAAAAGAGAAAATCCATCTGAACGATACGGCCCCACATATTTTGAGGATCTTTCACTGTACAGCTCACACGGGCAAACATTGTGGCGAAGCGTGCAGTGCCCTGAAACTGCATTGAATTCGAAAAATTCCAAATAGTCTAACTCCATTAATATGTTCTTCAAAAATGCGGGGAAAAATTTTGTTATCTGGGAAAACGTATGGTCCAAACTGCTCGGTTTTGGAAAAATTAACTGTCGAGTGTGATACAAAAGCATTTAGAATTGAGACTTTCACAACATAAAAGTGTACATTAGCATTTATAGACATCAAGTATGCACAGCTCCTCTTTTTCGGTCCATATTTGCGTTGTCCTAAGCACGGAAGAGATTTAGTAACAAATCCGGTTCATGAAAGGCAATGACTAGCCGGGATCTCTCCCTTGGTTTCTTCGAGATGCTTCTCCCCATTACACTAGTGACATGACGAGAAGCCATCAATGGCTTACATTGTCTGACTCTGCAATGGGAGATGTCTTACTGCCCACAATTTTGAATGTATGTATTAAGTTCCCACTAATTACAACACTCAAAATGAACCGGGAACATATCAACGAGCTTCTATATATTAAATTTTTTAATACAAATCAAATAAACATATTCGATTCATTTTTGAAATTGAGAATATTTGCACTCCCCTATTGCAAACTCAACATAGCACTTAGAGGTGTTTCATTCCAGAAAGGCTCTCATGGGGTCATTAAATGTTTCATATTTCTCAGTTATTTAAGTTATTCTCTTATTCTCTTGAATAACTTTCTTGTTACTTCTTTTTTAAGTACTAGTATTGTTGAGGCCTGAAAATTACATGCACCTGATACTATCTCATTTTTAATTCAGTCAATACCCACCTAATCAGCATTTTAGTACACGCTTTGTCCTGGTTTCTTATGGATGTTAAATATTTATGTCTTATCAAGCTATAAGGCAAAATCACTTTTTAGGATCAATGGTATATCCTTTTGTTAAATCATTTTTCAAGTTGTGTTGATGGCGTTCTTATTGCAGCAACATGTCTTGTCTCCTCACAAATTGCACTTTTGTCTTGAAAGATCAGCTCTCACAAAATTATTGCTCATTCAGATGGCTACCTTTTTTTACTGCAGGCATTCTATCTGGTTTAAAGGCTTTGGTTATTTCCCTCACATTAATTTTTGAATTACCTGCTCGGCTTTTAATGGAAATGGTAGTAGCACTAGTTGCAAGATAACGTCTGTATTAACTCATTAGGATTATGGTATTCACCTTATTGTGCACTAGGACCTTTTAGCAAAGTTAGTTCACTTTGCCTTTTTGATTTTATGTGTTGACTGTTCCTTCTTTATTTTGAATTTTTTAGTATTTTAGGTATTGTGTCAAGGCACTATGAGAAAGAAGTATTGGTCATTTGCTTTTCGAGTGCTTCACATATATTTTCACATTTTTGTGTCATGAGAACTGGGCATTTTTGTTGCCTTTATGTTTGCTGTGCCCAATTTTAAACCTACATAGCTGTGCCTCTAATTTCTGGCAATCTGTGCCCATCCTTAAGTTAGTATTTCTACGATCAACTTATTTGAGTCGTATTCATTGTGTTTTATACTGCATTTATTTCACTTAACACTTTTGATTCAGCTCTCTATATATAAGTAGATGTATGCTGGACTTACTGGATGGGTTTGCAAATATGCAGTTGTTCGGCATAACTGGAAGGAGTTATTTCATGCTTCCATCAGTGCAAAAGACGACGGATGAGAGAACAGGCAAAACAACATGTCACTGACCATCCACTGAAGGGTTTGCAGAGGAAAACCACAAATACTATACAGAGCTGCAAAAAAAGGAAAACAACACAAACTTGCTGAAGGTGACCGTACATGTCATAATGCCAAACAGTGCTTCCCTTTCTTGGTTGCACTACATCGTGTTACAGGGCATATTACTGCCATTAGAGTAAAACAATTGACAATGGCAACAAACTGTTCTAGGTTTTTAGTTGCCTTTTTTTTTCTTTACCCGCTCATTTATGTTTGGGGTTTAATTCCGCATTGCCTTGCCTTTTCTCTGTCATGTCTCTTTGTGCTGGGAATCTTGATTTATTCGTACCTACTTGTCTAACATTTAACGTTTTTCACAAGTGGATTCGTTCTCTAAGCAATGCTTAAAAGGAGGGCGAAGCTAATCGCTCATTTGCCTTCTTTTTGGTCGTCTTACAGACGCAGCTCTTGCACAGGATGGCTCTGTGTCAGACAATCATGGTAAAAAAAAAAGTGCACACAGACGCACCACATAGGTTCTAGTGCACAAGCAGGGTACCATTCTCAAGCACCTCACGTTGGTTTTCTCTCTTGACTCACACCATCATATTGCATGCGGCTGGTCACAGCTGGTCTTGGCTTAGTCTTGGCTTAGTCACGGCCCAAGTGATGCTCGTGCACCTCTTCTTTGATTTTTTTTTCTTCAATCTTTAAGTGAGCGCATTTGCATTTGTATGTGTGTGTATATTTTTCCCCTGCTGGCTCACTTTCTTTTTCCTCCTCCATCCCATCCTCCTCTCCCTGTAGACGCATTGTAAGTGGTTCCATGTACAATCTGCCCGTGCGGTCTTCTTCGGGGACTCTCTATAGACATGGGTAAAGGATGACAACTGCATGCCTCTCTCTCAAAGGGGGTGATGCAAGGGCAGTCCTAAGGTTCCTCGACTGGCAGCGATCTGAACATGAAGGAAAGGCAGTGTCAGTATTGATGATTGACTCTATCTTTCATTATAGGCGCAGTTGTAACTCAGAACATGCTATTTAATGTGAGCATTGGTGTAGCTTAGCACATGCTTCAGAAGCCCGTGATGAGTTACTGTGGCAGGAGGTCTTCCTGGTGTTTAACTGTATATTTGCGTAAGCTGAACCTTTGGCAAGCAAGTACTGTCAGGAATGTGCATTTGCATGAACTCCTTCTCACTTGATGGAGCTGCGTGCAATGTTGTGTGCTGTGCTGTGCATGGCAGAGAAATCAGCTGCACACGCATCCCTCTCCCCTTGTCTTTAATTCTTCTCGCAAGTTGTTTGCACATTCCTGGAGGGCAAGATGTTTGGTTTTCATAGTCTGAAAGCAGAATGCCAGCTTTGGTGATGTATCGATAATGTCGCTTTATGTGACACAGCAGAACACTCGCGCTGCCTTTTGCAGAGTAGCAATCGGTCGAGGAACCTTGCACGAAAGACATGCTCTCGCATGGTGGTGGCCGTAGTTGGTGGCGGTTGTAGTCTGTAGTGGTTCTAGTCTAGTGACTTGCCGCACCGGCACACTTTGCCCTGACTTGCTTGCAACCGTTGTAGCAGACGTACAGAGCTAGTCCAGTTGTCTTGACATCAGCAGGTGTTTGAGTGATGCAGGGATGAACAAAGAAAGGCACTATGTACAGGAAAATGAAGGTCACCAGAAAAATTGAATGGTTGCTCACATAACTTGCAACAGTTTCGATGTCAGTAGGTTAGTGAAGCAGGTTTTGCTGGCAAGGGGGGGTTATATAATGTGTAAGGGGTCAATGACTCTCATAGCTATGCACCAAGGTCGCATGGATCACACATGGGTCATATTATCATGGACAACAGGCCATATGGATAACATCACCAGTGAGGGTCATCGTCCTTGTAATGTAATACCCTCCTTTCGAGGGCCTTTAGGGGTAACCTGAATAAAATAAATAACATATTTTCATCCGAATGACACAACTGAGCACAGCTAGCCTGTTGTAGCTGATTCACGCTGTCTGGGGCAGCGTATTGCATAAATTTGTTTTTGCTCTCGTAAAGTCCATTGATGCTGACACCTAGCTTATGAGCTTTTAAGAATGAGGTCTATAGATGTTTTTAGTGAAGAAGTAACATAATCATGCTCAGCAACGTGTGTGTACAGGCTTAGTTACTATTCATAAATCATCGCCTTGCATTAAGCCTTTATATCACTTTGCAGTTGCAGCGAGTCAGGGGGGAAGTGTGCTTTGGTGTTGAGAGTTTTGTTGTATCTGTTGTGTTTTTCTGTTTGGTGGTAGTACTGCAATGGAAGGTGATCCTTGTGGCTTACTTGGCCTTTTTGGTCTAACACTGTTTACATCTCTTTTTTTTATTTACCCTAAGGTGTCAATTTTTTTTTTTTTGCTAACTGCATTTCTTACAACTTGTTTTCTGGCGCTAACTCTCTGTTAGAGGCATGGTGGTCAACCAAAGAAATCAATGAACAGGGATTCAGGAATTCGTGTTAATGCAGTCATGGCCAAGTAGGAGGGCTAGTTTTACTACACCCCATGGTATCTTGGCACGTGTGAGTCACTCGGCCTGATGTGCGACGACTTGGTTCAAGTTGTTTGCCGTGTTTTGTTTAACGTTATCTTTGTTGTGGTTTTTATTTTTGCAGCACAAAAGAGGCTCAACTCAATACAGGTAATTATACCGACTAGTTCGTTATAGCGATATTTGCTCACGACAATGGGATGTTGTTTTCGTAGAAATTGACGAAACATTGATTGTAGAAGTAGCGGTAACAATGTACTGTGGTATGTTTGTAGGCACCACGTTCAAGTTGCTTATGCCATCTGACCGAAAGGGAAGCTGATGATTTCTTGCTGTTCGAGAGTACTTCTGGTTTGTGGTTAGTGAACAAAGGTTAACATTATGAGGCTGCTGTTTTTGCATGCATTAGGTCAGACACTGAACTAGCATTGTGAAAAACACGATCTTTTTTTTTTTTTTTTTTTTTATGAGCTTTGGTTCTTTATATTCTATGGGAACTTGAAAAGCGAAACTGTTTTGATCGTAGTCTTGAACAGAGGTCTTTAAAAAGAAGCCCGCTTTAGAAAGATTTATGCACTTCATTCAGTTCTGTTCTGAAAGCTGCAATGCCCTGTTTGCGTTCTGTGCTCATGATAAGGTATCCTCATCGCTTCTCTTGCTCTTCTTGCTTGGCTGATGAAGGAGGGTTAATTCTTTAGCTGCATAGCGCATGTATTGCATGCAGGAGTGTTTTAACGCTGGTGAAGTGCAGATTTCAAATACAAAACATGTGTGTATTGAAACTGGCTTCAGGCTTACAAGCGTATTTCACATGTCTGCATTACTTTATGACAACAGTGGGTACCTTAGCCCAGGGGTTGCAAACACGTGGCCCGCTGGTCGCATGCAGAGCTGTGATGTGGCCTGCTGGCTTCAGAAATTTCAACCTTTTTTTCCAAAAGTACTTGCTACCTCCACAAGTCAGCTTAACCGCCAGACTAGCTTTCCAACTAAACCGAACTAAAGGGTCTCGTATCCAGACAGTACACATTTTTTGTAGAAATGAAAAGAGATTGGTTCGTTAATTTATGCGAGTTTCGTACGGATGTCAGCTGCCTGCAAGAGCTAGGTGTGGACAGCGCACCTTCTTGTCGACATTTTTTTTTTTAGGATAATGGGACCTTCAGTCATCTTGAAGTAGTGCCCGTCTAACATTTAGGCAGGATCGAGCACGTGTCGCTTTTTTTTCCACGAAGAATGGGAGGCAGTGGTCAAGAAACGAGACACTTTGGTTATATTTATTTATAATTTTCCTATGAGTTTTATTTATGGATTCTATCATTTTTATTATTTTTTTCTGACTCCTGGACCATGAGGGATGAAATATTCTAAATAAAGCCCGCAAAGCAAGAAGAGTTTCACTGCCTTGTCTATACCTCCGGAATGACTTAGTGAACCACCTCAATTGACATATCTCAAGTCCCAGTTGACAGTCATTTTTCTACTTTAGCTTTTTTTAGGCAGGACTATCAAGCATTATGCATACATGTTCAGCTGACCGTTTTGAGTAAACTAGGATAGTTTTCGGGGAAAAATTGTAAGATATTCGCGAGCCTGTCCAGTTCTTCTGAAATGCAATGGTAGTGTCCGTTTTGGAACTTCGACTTTCCGACTTTCCTTCGAGTGGTCTCTCTCTCGTTTATGTTGTGCAGGTACTGCCTGCACTCATATCTCTGCTTCATAATGGTGCTATTGTGCCTGGTGATAAAGCCTGCTTAGTGAGGAAGCAGTGTCCGTCCGCCTGAGTTTCCTGCATGTCTAAATGGTCCTGGATTTCGAAATACTTGCAGCATATATCTTATTTTCTTCCTTTTTGTACAGTGTTGGGTTCTTCAGATCTGAAATCTTTTTAATGACTGTTCTGCGGCTGAAGCAAAGCAAACATAGAAGACAGTTGCACAGTTGCATTGAAGCAATGAGCGTTGCATTGTTACATTCTTTCTGCTGGTTGACCCATTTAATAATAATAATAATTGGTTCACACCAAAGGAAAGGCACAGTATCTGTCACACTTGTTCTATGGACTCCTGAACCGCACAGTAAGAGAAGGGAGGAAGGTGGGAGAGAAAGGGGTGTCATAGTAGAGGGCTCCGGAGTAATTCGACCACCTGGGAATCTTTAACGTGCACTGACATTGCACAGCACACGGACGCCACTTTGTTTCGCATCCATCGAAACACAGCGGCCGGCGGTCAACTGCAGTTTTCACATCCTTGCAATGAGATGGTCCAGGACAGAGTGCAGGGGCCACGGTTTTCATTTTGGAGTGTTGAAAACGGGCTTTCTTCTTTTCTTTTTGTGCAGAGGATGGCACCGTGCGCATGTACCTCCGCGGCCGTCCAATCGTGATGCACATTCCGAGCGAGCAGCTACACGACTACAGTCTCATGAAGGTCAACAGTGCGCCCTCCCAGAGGCTCAAGCTGGAGTGGGTGTATCCTTTCCCACCGTTAGCACTGTTGGAAACATGCTCACTCCCAAATTGCTTTTCAGTGTTGCAGCATGATGAAGTAATAATATTAGAAGAATACATAAATATGGGATATTCTTATGTTAAGTAGGGCTGTTGCACTGGTTATAGTACTGGTTGAAATGGTTTATGTTATGGGATGGGGCGCGCATTATCTGTGTCCCGATTGTTTGCCGCAAATGCATGCATGTATATATGTGCATGCAGGCGTGCAAACACATGTGCTGAGCACGCTAGCGTTGTAACTTCGTTGCACACTTGTCACAGTCAGTTTCTGTTGCCGGCTTGCTGTCCTCCTTTCATTTCATAAAGCCGCGTCAGGACTGCACTTTGTCAGAAAACGGTTCACTTGCTTTGCAAGATTTTTATTCGTTGGATATTTTCTCTGGAGCTTTCTCACTGCTTTAATTGCTGGCAACAGAAATGTGAGTGACTCCTCAAGACGTGGTGCGAGGAATAGCCATAGCTATAATTCTTAGGGTTTTGATTCTAGAGAGTACATTAGCAATGTCTGACTGTCAGAAATGCAACAATAACGTGGGCTTCCTTGCAAGTACCTTGCAGCCAGGGACATGCTGTTGCACCTCAGTTAAAATATTTGTGTACTCTGGTCAATGGCTGTGGCGCAGTCTGGCTGTTCATTGGTTTAAACTAGTACTTCTCTAGCAAGTGCAAGAGTAAGTCTCTTACAGTGCTTGAAAAACAGAGTACCATCCAGGGATAGCTCTTTATCTCACTAAACTCTACACCTCGATTAATTGTATGTGTAGGTAAACTCTTGAATAATGGTAGACTACATTTGAATAACCTATGTCTTAGCAACCTTGAAGCCTTAATATTTTTCCCCTGAGGCTGTCGTCAATAACACAATGTGCAATGCTAGTGGGAAAAGTTGATGGAGCTATTATTCACCTTTTCTATAGCTACTTATTTACCGTTTTGACATTAGGTGAAAAACGTGGACTGAGTAAATGAAAAGATGATAGACCAAAGAAATGAGACCCAGATTCAGGGGTCACTGCTTGGGGGCTTCACTGCAGTACTATGACATGACATGCACCCTTGTACTACCCTTGACTCGTGGGCTGAACCAGATACGGGTACCGAGGCCGAGACTGCCGAGCCAACCTGTTTCTCCTGCCAACGGGCGAGATGGTCTACTTCATTGCGGCCGTGGTGGTCCTCTACAACGTGGAGGAGCAGATTCAGCGGCACTACCTGGGACACACCGACGACATCAAGTGGTGAGGGAACGAGGAGGGGCTAGCATTGGGGGCCGAAGGGGCATGGCCAGTGTAAGAGAGGATTTCGTCAGTATGCATACTGCAGTGTTAGTGGCAAAACAACATGATGTGCTTAGCTTTAAAAGATGAGGGATACAGAAATGAAATGTGGATAGCACCTCTGTGCATAGAGGAAGACAAGCCTTTTGTTACTATGTATTCCAACAAGAAACACCAGTTGAGGCCTAAGTTGGTGGCTTGAAAAAATAGAAATGATGTCACTACTGTTTTTTTATTTTATTTTTTATTTTCATCGTTTAGTTCATTTTGCAGCCCACTGCTAAGAGTGGAGTTGTCTTGAACAGGACAATGGGCACTGCTTTATGTAGAATGGCAGGTGCTGTAGTGTGTGAAGCATCAGATCATGCAAAGCACAGGTACAGTAAAATGGAACGAAGTGCCCAAACTGAAATTTCATGTGAGAACATACATTTTTCATTTGTCTCCAAACTGCAGATATCATTAAAGTTCAGGAGGTACACGTAGTAGGCTTTTGAGGCCTTAAATAAGCTTTTCAGCCACCCTTTCAGGAACTGGTGAACTTTTATTACTCATTGCCTCCAAGAGGAGCTCCAACAGATGTAGATATATGGGAGGCAGTTTATGTCGAAGCTGAGTGGCAGTTCGAAGTTTAATACTGCATTTTTGTGAAATATGACGATGAAAGAAGGTAGATGACTCAGTAAATTGTTTTCTTCTTAACCGATGCAGTAATTAGTACAGTGGTGAATGCCCATGTTGCCAGACTGGGCCCTTTCAAGCCATTGCGTGACCAACAGTTGGTGCAGTAAAAATATTCTTATCCCTGCTGCTGAAATTAGTTCTTCCCATCGCTTAAGGCGTAGCTAAAACATGGACGTCATCTGTTGGAGTACACTTTTGACTAGGGCTGTTCCATGGCATGGAGTTAATGACCCTTCATGTTCGGAGAGAGTTAGCCAGCTTAACTATTATTCGTATTTTCAAGCATTTCTAGAGGAAAACTCTCTACTGTAGTTTGGTGTGGGGGGCTAGAGAGGCATCAGCATCCATCTTGTGGAAGCAGCAAGCTGCTATTCTGCCATGAGAAAACCCTCTCACCCATAGAGAGAGAGAACGTGATATAGACTTCTATATTAGGAGTGCCCCACAAAAATAAAAGCTGTGCCGCACAGAAGAGAATATATTGGGGCTAAAGCTTGTTGATTCATCTTTCACAATAAAAAGGCCTAATTTAGACCCGAGGTCATCACTTGTGGTTTCTCGCATGTATTACACGGGAAGCTAATAATGTCCGAGGCCGATGAATAATGCTAAGCGTTCGTCATGGATGGCACAATGACATAGGGACTGTGGTTGGCACATAAAGTTTATTTAGCATGCATTTTTGTGTTTGTTAAGGAAGACAATGTCTCGAACAAATTTTCACTTTGAAAACCTTTTTTTCTTTTTTTTTCTTATATGGCGTACAAACATTTCAGTCCAATGTTTAGTGCATGACAGCCTTAGCCACTTTAGGTGTCATGAAACCCAGTGTAACCCAACAACTTTTCCACAAGATTGTGGAGAAGTTTCGTGATAAGTACGGAAACAAAAAAAAAGAAACTGTGATGGTATCTTGTCACATAAGTATATAACGAAGCCCACCTAAGACGTTTGTGCCTGAACAACAACAGTAGTAAGAAAATATATCTCAGATGCCAGTTGATGGCGCCGGAGGGCTGACTGTAAAACAAGAATTTCAAGTTTAGTCACTATCACTCACATAAGTGTTATGGTGTATACACTCAACGTTTCTTCATTGACCAGCTGTATGGACCCGAGTATGCTCATAGTATTGCTGCCGCATCATAGTAATAACAGTGCAGAGTTCCTGAAGAGCAATCACAGTCATCGCATGCTTCATTTACTCATGTGCTTTGGTCATTTCTCGCCACTCCTATTCTGCCATTCAGCTTTTAGCATAAATTGTATACAGTCGAACCTCGCATTAACAAAATATTTCCTATTCGCCGTCAGCCTGCCATAGAAACTAATGGAAGATGGAAGAAATTACTCGTCACAAGAATGATTCTTGGGGCAAATTTCCACTTCAGATAATATTTTTCTAAGTGTGGCTGCATTTAAAAATGTATTTGGCAATAAAATAACCACATCACCGCCATTGTGTACGCTTCCTTAGGTCCACACTCCTTTGCATCACTAAAATCTCTTACTTAAATTGATTACTGACCCACCTATACAGGGACACACTGAGACTGTCATTGCTTGGTGGTGATGGCAGTTGGGCTGGCTGCTTTAAGACAAGACACAGGTGTAACTGCAGCTCACTATGACATTGCCACTGCAATGTAATTGCTTATAAAGCATGAGAATCTTGCTGATGCGCTCATGGCAAAGGAAATGAAAGGAGAAGGAGGTGGCCAACATCTTTGTAATTAAATTACATTCTTCGACTGTGTAGTCCAATTGGCGCTGCAGTCCTGTTTGGGTTGACTTTGCCTCAACGAAATTGCTGCTTCGACAAAATTTTTCACGTGCCCCGTCAGTCTTGCTGTAGGTTCAACTGTGTGTCTCTCCGGTTATCTCAACATCAGGCAGCCAACAAACTGACTGTTGTTTCCTTCTATTCTTCTTTGCAGCCTTGCAGTCCATCCGAACAAGCTCCTGATCGCGACGGGTCAGGTGGCAAGTATAGACAGACGAGAGAGAAAGGTACGTCCTCATTTTTGCAGTTCTCGTGCTTTTAGAAACTTTTTGTCTGTATTGAACCATCATTCATGTGTTTATTGATTGTCTATAATCCCCCTACGCCCCATGGGTACTAACTCCTTCTCTCTGTCCATGGAAATTTCTGCACTTCTGTAGTGCTCATGACTGCTCATTTTTCAATGTACAATACCAATCTGGGAGTGTGTTTGTGTAGCAAAAGCAGTGTTATATGTTCATGTTTGATTTCTCTATCAACTTGGATTGAATGGATGAAACGAGATCAGCCACAGCAGAAGCGTCTGAAATGTGCATCATTGCGGCTAACGCATGTTGTTACTTTACGATTCATTTCAATGCGCATTGGTAAATTGGGCTTTGTCCGTTAAACAGCCAAGGCTTACTAACAGTTGTCGTAACTGAGGTTGTCAAAAACTGTGTTTCATGTGACCAGGAGCTTGGAGAAAAACCTTTCATTGCAGTGGAAGTTGCAGCGCAAATTTATCAGGTTGCCTCAAAGCTGGAATGTCGAGGCCCTCCGTGAGAGGCACTTAGTGACGCCAGATTATGCAAGCCAAGCTGCTGGAAGCGAATTTCTGAATTGTCTTGTGTAGAAGGGAGAGAGAGAGAGTGCATTTTGAATCAATGTGTTTTATTGCGGGAGATGCGGACCAGCATTGTAAAGGGTATATATATCCATTGCTTAGCGTTTGTACTGAAGAACAGCTACAAACTGAAGGTTATACTTTGCAGCTCTCTAACAGTCATCACTGCTGTTGCAGCCATGCACGCACTTGGCGGCTGTTTTCACAACATTGCAGCGTGAGATGCTGTCTTGCTTTGTCAGCACCACCATTCTTACTTATTTTGCACTATGGTAACCAGGGCAAAGTTTGTGCAAAGTTTCCTATTACCTGAAAGGCAATCTTGGATCGATTAGAAAGAGCTAAATTGATTTCTTAAATTATGTGTGTGTACAGATAAGATGTGTCAGCGAGGCATTGATTGGTTGTACTGGAGCACTAGGTTGGGCTGTCTTGGCCTGTGGCACGTTGCTAGAAGCCGTTTCAAGCCTTCCTAAAACAAAGCAGATATATAAAAGAAATCCTTAGCAAAATTGTGGTAATGTAGTAGGTTTTATGAACGCATATATTTTTTTTATTGAATTTTTAGTTGTACTACTGCAATTTCATAACCTGCTGCCAAAGGTGCACATAGTAGATCAAAGTCCAGAACCCAGAACTTTTCAGTTACTTCTAGCCACAGTTTAAGCAGTATCTTTTCTTTTTTTTTTGAATGGGTTACAATTATTAATATGGTACAGTAGAGCGTGTAGCCGTGGATGTACATATTGCGGAACTCTTTGCTACGTCTCGTAGCTCAAACAAAAGCGTACCTAAAAGTGACCAAAGTTGTCCTCAATTTCGAGTACAGAACCGGCGTGTCGAGATAACGCCAGAGGAAGAACGTTTTATGGTGAGTTTTCGGTGGTGGGACCGAGAGTAGACTTCAATCCCTCTGCTTTTTCGTTTTTTTTTTTTTTTTTTTTGACTGTCGCTCGTCCCACCTTGCAGCCTCACGCACGTCACGTCATGCCACCGCTGCCACTGTCTCGTGCATTCTCGTTTGGGCGTCCTTTTTTTTTTTTTTCTGTCACTGTTTTAGTGAGCAAACCACGGGGTCTGTATCTGCGCACTGTGCTTCTCCTGTGCACCGTCTGAGTGGCTGAAATTATTGCATGATGTTTTGCTAATAGAGAGTAGGCTGGTATGCACACGAACATGCCAGTCTGTGTAGTGCGGGCACCATGAGAACTTACGCAAAGTTTTGGCCATTGTGCCGACACTCTCGGTGGTTGTCAGCATGGCTTTTGAAATGCAAATACCATAAAAATGGGTGCACAGTCAGCGAATCGCATTTTTGTGCAGCACAAGCTTATGCACTCATTGTTGGAGGACAAGCCTCTGACGCAGCTTCATTTGCGTATTCGTATCTCATGGATCCCCAAGCACTTTGCAAGAGAGAAGAGCCTTTTTTTTTTCTCTTTCTTTTTTTTTTTGCAGTCAATTGAACGTTGAAGTTACATTGAAGTTAGTAAAGTGACGTGGTGCAAAGGCATTCTTTTCTGCTCCTCAGAATATTTTTTTCTAAAAGGCACAGGACGGGCAGGTAAAGCAGGTAAAATAGGATGTCATTATTGCGGTGCATTATTGAACAAAGGAACACATCGTTATACACAGCGAAAATGTGCATTCGTACAAAAAAGCATGCGTGAAGAGAAGGGTAGTCATGAAGGTCGCATTTTTTATGCAAATCGAATTTCAAGTGAATTGGGGCCTATGCTGTGTATAGTAATTTTTGCACATTTATTATGGGCTTTTTAACCTTCATTGGCTGGTAAGAAAGGAAAGAAGATGCAACACCTGAGCACCCCACGTCTACTTTTGTTCTTGTCGCACCCGATTTCCTGCCGTGCACGCCTGTCGCAATCGGCTGAGATTTTATCTTCCGGCATCTGCGCTTTTCGCCTTCAGGATGTCGTGAAGCAGGTGGGCCCTAATTGTAAAAAAAAAAAAGTGAGCAAGCTTGAATGCCATACTGGCACTTTGAAAGGTGCAGGATAGCAACTTCAGTTAAGATAGTTGATGAAGTTAGCGCAAACGAGGACGAAGGGGCAGGAAAAAGGCACAATGCATAGCGCTCGTGCTGTGTCTTTCTCCTACCTGGGTCCTCGTTCTTTGCGCTAACTTCATCTTGAGTCAGATTCAACTTGCCCGAATTTCAGCCTTACAGCAAAAATGATAGGCTTAGCTTGGGAAACTGGCTTCAACAGGGACGGATTCATTTAGTTGCATTTGTGGCATGCTTAGCACCAGATGGTGACAGATGGAGCCACATGTCTACCTTGGCGGGTTAAACACATTAAAACACTTGTACTGTGGCTAGCTGAATTAACACAGGCACTGCAGTAATAATATTCCAGTGAATGAACACTAGCTACTATTCATTACTGATTTGCTTTTCATTTAAATAGCAGCTTTGTTAAAATATTATAATCTGCACGAATTTATCCTTTCCATTCTGAATGTATTTTGTATTCACTGTGTCAGAACAGCTTCACTAAATGGGGGAATTTGACACACCACTTTCAAACTGTGGAGTGGGATTTGCATTTGATATTGACCAAAGTGCGGGAAATGTTTGGAAACCGCATCTCAGGTGGATATTGGCGTATTACAACCAAGAAAGAACATTGTGCAGGGTAACTGCATTTTTGCCTCATCCTCATGGCATTTGTAATCACTGTAATCTGGTTGCAACCATGTTTAGATCGCGGCAACAAAGTTTTGCCAGAAGATATAATCATAAGTTAATGTAGAGGTCTACCTGCTGAATTCTTTCCTCAGGGCATCCATAACTACTGTGGTTTAGTTGTGATTTTTTTCAAAGCTGTGCCAGAACAATCCACCATATATATAAGGACATGGTCACAGGGTCAAAGAAGGCCAACTCACAATCGGGACCACATAAGGTCAATCTGTGGCTTTTACCAAACAGGGTCAGATTAACCAAACTGTTTATTTTTGCAGGCAGTGTTAAGTGATATTATGAAGAAGCTACCTTTTTAACATTTTGTTGAGCGGGAAGATTGATAAAATTGTGGCCAGTGCGACCTCCTAGCTTAAGCGGTGGGAAGGGGGGTTGGCAAGTCGTTTGAAAAGGGGCCTTGTTTACAGCACAGAAACCAAGAGACTTCAATGCCAACAATCCACAGACTCACTAGTTCGTAATTTACCTGACTGGAACATTCACTATCAACATTCACTGTTGGAGCATGTGACCATCTCCCAGTTTGTTTGTTACCACTAAAATGTCTGCGATGTTTGAAGTTCTGAAGCCGCAAGCTACCTTTGAGAGCCTTGGAGGCTTTTGGCATCTTGAATGCCAGTACATACCGCTGGAAAACAGAGCCTGTGATCTGGGAACTTCTGGTGTACTACCATGCACATTCTTAAGAGAATTAAAGTTGGCGATTATTGTTGGTGGTTGCCTAGCGTGCCAGTTGGTGTAACTTTACAGCAGTTGGTGTATGGGGATGGGGTTTTCTGGGGTGACGATGTACATGCCATCTACTACTATCACTTGGTGACATCATTAGTCTGGAACCACATGCTTGCCACCTAGGTCAGGTGGCGAGCATATGGCCCCAGACTAATGTGGACCTAGGAGAAGGGTATCCCGAGGGGACAGAAATTGTCAATTTCACAACCCCATAGAAATCACAGAAGCCTGCAGTTTATTTAGTACAGTGAAATCTTGTTAAAACTCGACTCCTGTTAATTTGAACATTTGGATAATTTTAAATAGGGATATGGCCTGAGCTGATGACATTCTCAGTCTATGGCATTGGACACTCGCTAATTTTCACACGGGAGGGCTCCTCACTCCGGTTAATTCAGACAACAGTTCACGTCAAGGTACACAGCCTGGGATGCCAGCAATCATGCAAATAGGCCTCCCCAAACCAGAATTGTGTCCAACAGTGGTGCCCGAATGCTTCGGGTGTGTGCTCCAATTGCTAAAATTGGAGCCGTGCAGTGTAGTTTCAATTTCGCTTCTCTTGAATTCCTGCCATCTCGTCGTCATCGGACACGTATATTGGCTAGTCACTCCGTTTCGGACACTGCTTTGAGCGCCACTGGTATTTTTGTATTTATTTTGGGATGGCGTGCTTCACTGGACTGGTTGTGTGGAATATGCACAAGATTATGTTGTCACAGGTTGTGCACACAAGAATATTGTTGTTGCTGCTTAGTTTTCATCTCGTATGTATAGACAATCGTATTCTAGGGGTTCATTAGATAAAACTACCGTCAGTTTTTTCAGGTCTGTTCCTAATTCGAACTGTTGGATAATGCACAAATTTTTCCTGGTTCCTTCATCAGCGAAATAATTACTGTAGGATGAAATTTCAAGTTCAAGGTAATTGCCATGCATGAACAGCAAAACCCCCGTGGGGTGGAAATTCCATCACCATACATTTATGGCAAAAAACTAAGGGTTAAGTTGGTTATCGTTAGGCTTCCTTTTTTTCTCATTAGTGTTGAGATGAGCACCAGTATCTGAAGTGCAAATTTTCAAGACAGCGGAGAGTGATGCTATACAATAACATGCAAAGACTCAAGGCTGCTGCTATGCTTGTGTGGGCTTCCTTAGACTTGTTCTCAATGCACCTCATTCATTTGTTTTTTACTTTAAATTTTTCACTCATCTCGTATTTTTAATGGCTCTAATTAATTAGTTGTTGGTGAAGAATTGTTTTACTGCAAAGTAGAAAAAAAAAAGAGCTCCTAGTTACTGTGGGCAACCGCCAACAGTAATGGCCAACTTTTATTGTCCGAACATGCACTCTTTGGTTATGTGACACAACACCGTATCATCCGTGTAAGTCTGGTTGTACGGAGACACACTTTAGAGAATAAATTGTGAGCTCACTGAGCCGGTTACTTGCTGCAAGGAGGGCAGATTGGCTGACCATTCATTCACCAGTGTGATTTTTGTGCAAACGTTGCTAAAACATCTTTTGTTTCTCTCTTCTCCTCCCGCCTTTCTCTAAACCTGTCCTCCTCTGCATAGCCGCGCGTCGTCAGTCGGGTAATTAAAAACATTTTTTCCTTTAAAACGCACACCTTTCAACCCCCTGCATCGTCACACTCCTGCCCACCGTTTCTGCCGTAGCCTGCACGCTCTCTGGGCGTAGACGAGCGCATGACAAGGAGCATGTCTGGTTGTTGTTTCTTTACCTGCCTCTGAGCAGCTTGCCTGCATCGAGCCCTTGGAGTGGGGAACTGTTCTGTTTTTTGCATTGTCAAGAATAGCATTTGTTTACTTTGCAGGTGGGCAAATGTAGAGGATTTTTGTATGGCTAGAGGGTATGCAGAGGTCTTCTCAACCTTGACGAACGTTAAAAGAATGGCTTTCTGTAGTATTGTTTGAAACTTGGAGGACTGCGGAAGCATCGTCGTACAAGTGCGTCGTTGCCACCCATCTCAACAGCCTGGCTGTCCGACCATTTATTCTAAGACGTTGGTTCCAATGCTTTGATGAGCTTTGCAAGGTTTATTGGAAATTCCGCCTAAGTCCACTAGAGAGCCATCTTGAGTTGGTAGCCCTTAGCGACTGATACAATGCTTCATGTAATTGTGCAGACAGTGCATCATATTTTTCACACGATACATAAAGCAGTGATCTTTTTTTACTTTTTTTTATTAAAAACTTAGTTAAAAGAAGATTGGATGAAGCATAAGCACAGAATTCGGAATGGGTTGTAGCCTTGATGCATTCATTATGCACAAAGCCAATGATACAAAAATTACTTTCGTTCTGAAAAAGCGCAGGTGATATTTGTAATGTTTTGTAGTTTATATCTGACCTGGCGTAGGTGTTTTAGAAATAGCATCGGGCCCTTTGCTATTGTACTTCTCGTGTATCTAAATGGAGCTTTGCAATGATAAAATCTCATGTAACATAAGTATCCATCAGTGCAGATAAAGTTGGAGTGATCTTTGTTTCCTGTACATACTCTGAGAAAGCCTGCCATTTGTTTCAAATTTTTTCCCGGCATGAAAGCATCTGGAGTTCTCTCGCAGATCCATTATTCTTTCATCGCCCAAACTAGGGTTCTCTGCAGAAAGCTCTGGAGGTTTATTGTTTTTTAATTACTGAACATGTTTCAATCAGCACAGATTCCAGTTAAAACCTTTGGAGGCTAACTTTGAATATTGTCTGAGGCCTCTCTCTCTTAATGTGCAGAACAACATAGATCCTTGGTTTGGAGGGAGGGGGGTCAGCGTGTGTTCGGTTGTGTTTTCGGTTGACAAACTCGATGAGTATAAATGAAAGGTTGATGAAACCCATCATTCGCTTTGATTGCCACCGGTCGAAACAAAGGCAGAACTACCCTTATGCACACTTAATGTGAATACGTATTTATTTGTTTAGAGTCCAGGGCTTTTCCTTGTCCTGTGAGCATGCTGTCGAGCACACCTTGTGGCTTCTGGCTGAGTTTTTATAGGCGTTCATATCTCTGTGTTTGAATGTGTGTGTGCGTGTGCTGTAGTGGCCTACTGTATGCCGGTTGCCTGTAGCAACTTTTGCCTGCCTTCAGCTGGGGCTGACTACATTAGTGCTGCATAGCATATCAGTGTCTTTGTAGTCGACATTGTGTCACCATACCAGCTTCTCATAGCTAACGTGGCCTTTTGTCAGTTGCTAGTTTGATTGCCTACCCACCAAAACTATATACTGAAGTAGTTAGGCATGTGGAGAGTACTAGTTTGCTTTTTTGACCACTGTACTATTGATACAGACTCATTTGGGGCTAGTAGAGCTTGATCTGAGTGGCAATTTTTATTGTGATGTGCTCCAGGCAAAAATCCTAACTGGTCTAACTGGTTTAAAAAACAAACTTCCAGTTCATACCAATTGGTTCCTAGTTGGATAACAATGGATCTCCAACTGGTATTAAACTGGTATTAACTTGAAATTTGTCCTTAAACCAGTTAGACCAGTTAAGGTTTTCATCTGGAGGCTCCAAACCAGAACAAGTTTTTGTACAGGCATTTCCAGTTTGAAAGGAAACAACACAACCAGTTTGCAGGAAATAAGGCCATTCTCGATTATTTTTCCACTTGAGTTAAAAATTGCCTTTGGATATCATATGCCAAAAAAAAAACTAGTTAGAAAACTGGGAAAATTATCCTAGTCACACTTAATTGGGAAGTAAGGATTAATCGAATGTTCAGATCTTGTTCCCTCACACATTGTAGGGAACTGCACACCAATTTTCAAAGCTCATTCTTGATTTTTGATAGGTGATAAATCGAAGCCAGTGTTTACTTACTACAGCTACTCTTCTATTATTATTATTCTTATTATTAATATTACTATTCTCCTTGTTTACTTAAACCAGTTTCATTCAGTAATTTCTTAAATAGGTTCATTTGTCCAACTGTTTCAGGATTGAGTGGATTAACCAACGAACAAAGAATTCATTACTAGTAATGAACTGAATAGAAGAAAGAACGAAGTTGAAGACTAAGGAAAGAAAGAATTGTTATAGTAGTTCATTGTAATTACACTCGTCGAGGCCATCTTTACCAAATTTCTGTTGATTTCATAGCCCTGCTCTTATCCCCACTGTTCATTGGCAGAAAGATTTTGAATGGATGAATGGTAATAAAATACTTTCGTAGCTTCAGTGTGCGTGCAGCATTGATGACAGTTGGTCCTCCTCCAGTGCTGGCTTCCCTGCCTGACCCGTAGTTGTAGACAGCCTTGCCAGAGTGGCATGTCACTGTGTGTCAAGCAGTTCCCAAAGCCGGGGTCTCGAGCTCACAGATGGCAAAGATTTTCTTCTTGAGTGCTTAAGAGGGCATCACTGTCGGTGGCGTAGTAGTATGTGTCTATAATGGCAATACACTTGCTGTTGCCATCGATAATCAGAAGAGAGGGTTTGCCACGTTTCGGTTTTTTTGCTGACATCCTTGCCAACAACATGCAAGTATGGCTCGCAAATCCACATTAAAAATTGATTTTGGACATTGTGAAAGCATTTGAGAGTGGCGGCAAGTGAGGGAGATGCATTTACAAAAACTACGCCATCCGAGTGACAAATAGCCAACCCTGGGTTTCCTGAGTTATATCTTCTTCCTTCTGCCTTTTTTTTTGTTCCAAGCGTCTATTACTCTGCTTGGTTATGTCAAGCAGTCAGATATGTCTGAATTTGTTGTGGAGGGGACACCTGATGTGAGCTAGATACCCCTGCCGTGGGCGCTTTCAATGTTGTGTGTGCATTTTGTTGTCTTTTGCCTGCTTTGTGCTGCTGTGGCCTTGTGCCTGCTAGTTTCACAATGACTTGCAGTTTTTCTGCTTGGCGAGGATGCTCGAGCACTGGAAGTTATGGAGAAGCCTGATAGAACTATAGGCACCTGCATTACATTATATGCTTCTTATGATGTAACATGTACAAATTGTCATGCTGAAAGACTAATATTTTTAAATTTATGCTGGTTTATCTCAGGCAGCATAACACATACACCAGAAGCATTTTTTAACTGCTGCTCTTGACAGTCCTTTTTGGAGTTTGCAATGTTTATGAAGTTTTCTTTTGGAATATACTTTTTTTTCTGGCGATGACAGTTGTAACCCAACGAAAAGCTAGTTAAGCGTGCGTCACTTAAAGGCTTGTACTAATAATTACCATAAGGCCTCTTCAAATATTTTATATGACTAAAGCAACCTGATATAACTGTGCCTTTTGCTATCTGGCCTTTGAACTTTGTGCTGTGATTGCTTTGTCATTGTCCAAGCTATTTAACTGTGTATAAATGTATAAGAAAAGGTTGATTAGCTTGTATATTCCATGGTGCGGATAAAATTTGATGCTGTTTCTGTGCCATCTCTTGTAGTTCCTTTGATGCTGTTCGATTCATGTGAAAGAATGTACCAATCTTCTATCTTAAAAAAAAAATCCCTTATAGAAAGCTTACTCACCTTGCTTAGACCCAGGCTCGAGCATCCTCCCATAACTGTCAGTCTTCTTGCCTTGAAGAGAGAGAGAGAAAAGAAAAAAAGGAAGTTTCATATTGCAGCTTACGCTAACGACAGCACTTTGCTGCGCTTCTCTTCTGCGTGCTTTCTGCACACCTTCCTCCTCTCCACCCTTCTAGCCTCACGTCAGGATATGGGATTCCGTCAGCCTCAACACGTTGCACATCATCGGAGTGGGTGACTTCGAGCGAGCAGTCAGCTGCATTGCATTCTCCAAGATGGTGAGTCGTTCACTTTCCCCAACTTCGTGTACTTGTCGGTCACTTCTTGTTTAAAGAAGTTTAAAAGTTTTACTCATTTTCGCACGGTTTCTGCTCCTCAACTTCAAAAGAAGTACTCAGGATTAAGTGCAAGGCAGTGCAGATTTGTGACACGCTGTGTTCAAACACTGAAAAAATGAAATGTGCAGTCTAGAAGGAATGCTTGGACCATCAGTCTAGTGTAGTTTCGCAATGTAAATTTCTTAAGTGTCGTTGATTGACCTTTATGCAGTTTTTTTCATTGCTTCTCTTAGAAGCAAGACTATGTCCGCAAGCTTTTATTTTTAACAGTTTCTACATAAATATAACGTTCAGTTAACGTGATGTTGTATGCACTGGGGCATGTCGGTATTAAAATCCATTCTCTGAGGACCTAGATTTTGCTTCTGAACATCATGAAAATATGTTCTCCTGACATTCACGCCCAAATATAAAAGATATGCTTTTTTTTAGCCTTGATACGCTTGTGCCTAACCTTTACCTGACTGTGCCTTTATTTTCATTTCTGGCATTCTTTTTTCAATGACTTTATTTAGTTTACTGTTTTGCTTTTCATTCTTTGTTTTCGCAGGATGGTGGCTCCATCCTGTGTGCGGTGGACGACTCGAGCGAACACACCATCTCCCTCTGGGATTGGCAACGAGGGGAGAGGGGCGTGAAGATCACGGAGACAAAAGTATGAGTGAGGCCTTTGCCCTTTGCATAATGTAGTTATTGACAGATGAAGTGTCGTGGAATCATTGTGCGACCGCTGAGAATACTGAGACTCTCATCACTGCCGCCCTCAAGTTAAAAGGAAGTGGGTTTGGAACGTGACAGTGCGTATGCCGTAAAGGCCCGTACCAAACTTTGTTCTCTTGCGCACAGCAGTATCTAGAGCAGTGGTTAGTGCTAGTTACTCATGATAGCAGAGACTCTCACGTAGCCTGGTTACATTTTATTATGTTCAGGCCCTCTCTGCTTAATGTGTGATGCCTCTTGTTCGGCTTTTCTTTAATCTGCTCGCGATAAAAACGAGAGCAACAAAAATTACCATTTCACGTCTTAGTAAAACCTTGCGTCCCTACACTTTTCTCGGTTTCAGAGGTTACTTTATTTGAAGGGTACGCTAGAGCCTTTAATTTTGGTGTCTCTATGAGCCTCCTTCGCACCTTGACCGGATTGAGCCTTGACGCATTTGTGTGATTTTCGCGCAGAGCGCGTCGGATGCAGTGCTGGCGGTGGAGTTCCACCCAATGGACCGGCACACGCTGGTCACCCTGGGCAAGGGCCACATCCACTTCTGGGACATGGAGGGAGGCACACTCGCCAAGAAGCTTGGCATCTTCGAGGTGCGTTGCTACTGCTGCACATTTCGATGCCTCCGCATGCACGGTCGTGAAGATTCCTCTGCGATTTTGTTCATTTCGTCAAGAAACGCAAATTAGTGCTTGTACTTTGTGGTAGGTAGGTGGGAAGAGTAATTCCGACGTGGGGGGTCAGTTGGTGTGGCTAATCTGTGTTCCAAGAGAGAGGTTGTGCACATCAAGAAATTTGGCAGTATGGAAGCCTGCATGCATCTTGAGGGACAGTATAGAATATATTCACTAATTTAAAATATGATTGCTGTTGCATTTTGCTGGTGTCGTGAATGACTCTGCATGCTAGGGGGCACTGTAGAAACACACTTGAGGGTGTTCTTTGCATCCGCATTAGCATAAAATGGAGTAATGCAACTTATGAACAATATATCCCTTAGAGAAGCAGGTGTGTTTTTTTTTTTTTTGTTAATTTCTTTGTTCGTGTAATATGTCTGTTGCATAATACTCATAAGTGTGGCAAAGAAAGGGCCACTATTAACTAAATGGAGGTGTCTAAAAGAAATGCAGCCCTGCGTTAAAACCTCTTTGTTGAAATGAGAACTATTGAAATGAGGACTGAAACATATGTGTGGGACTCTACTCGTCTCTTTAGAAGTTAAACGAGGCAAATGTAGGACCAAGGCAGTGTCATAGGCACAGTGCTGGCATGGCCCTCACCTTACCTCTCGCTGGCATTTGTGCAGTCTGCTTTCCAGAGTGTTGCCTGTCAACAAACTCGCTTTGAAAGGACGCTGATGAC
The DNA here is from genome assembly GCF_055883805.1 of Amblyomma maculatum. NCBI lineage: Eukaryota > Metazoa > Arthropoda > Arachnida > Ixodida > Ixodidae > Amblyomma > Amblyomma maculatum. The sequence continues at coordinate 83,806,183 of NC_139353.1, forward strand.
ACCGCCATCTAGTTATTGCTTCCAATAAAAATTGATTCTGTGGCTCTTTCTAAACGAGCTAGCCTTCAGAATTGACGTAAAAAAAAAAATGTTTGAGAAAATGGAACCTAGGAACCTTCCTGCCAATCAGTTTCAATTCGTGATGCCTGTGCCAAAAAGGACCGGCTGCCACCACATTGAGGTGCATAACGGTGTGGTGCTTGTATGGTATTGTGATGCCAAAGTACAGCGGCATCCACTTTCCTTGCCCGCAAATATTTTATGTATAGTAGCCCAAATCCTGACGTGTTCCTCTTGGGGCATTCCTCCACGTGACAACTCCTCTTTGTGTCTGGTTGTCTTGACCATTGTCCTTGCATGTCCCGTCCTGCACTTCCTCTTCTCTCCCTGCTGTGTGTGCACCCCTGTCCTTCTGCACCCTGATTCCCACCACTGCCAATCGGCAGAAGGACGGCCCTGGCAGTGGTGATTCCGCACCCACGAGCAGATACCTGGTGGTGAGTCCTCATTGGTCCAGAATCTCTTGGGGCCAGTGAATGCACTCAACATTGAGGCGACGTTCTTCATTCCAGCGTAGCAGCACAGATTTAATGCCTATGGTTCAACTCTCTGGAGTAAGGGGCTGCTCACTGCTTTAGGGTCTTCTGGAATATGGATCTTTAGCAACTGGCCCAGCTTTCTTTTTTACTGGACTATTTACTTACTTAACTTAAACTGCTTACTTTGACGTAAAATGAAGAGAGATGCGTATTAATTATCCTTGGATAGTATTGTGACATCAGAGTCTGACTGGTTGGTGATGGATGCTCCTTCGGAACGTCTGTGTAAAAATATGATTTGCACCTGACAATTACGATGACAGAATGGAGCGAGAACAGAAAGATAATTTTATTCACAGGCACTGTCAGCGTTTGATCCTGCCATTATAATGCCATGCCTTCTGCCACAAAGGGGGCTCTGAAGCACTTTTTTGTTTTTACTCTCTTTTCAAATGCTAACATTTTTTTTTTTTTTTCTGCCTGGTGAATACTGTGGTGTGGCTCTCGTTACTTTGCACGCATTTAAGTCAAACTGTTGGCTTACTCGAACCCATCAACAGCAGGTGTACTAGAAAAGCTGCCATTAGTGCGAACTGTGGTTAATTCAAACAAATCCTCAGCCTGGTTCGATTTCAGATCGATGAGGGCCAACTGCGTACGTCAGCATATGATGTCTCCTTGGTCTTCTTTCTTTTCAGTGATGCCCCTGTGAATGTACTGTGCCTGTGATTCTAGAACTTAACTAAGCCATCCTGATGCTGCAGATGGTATGATGAAAGGCAAAGGGTGGGGAGAAAATGCTGGGAAGGGCTGGCAGGACTTGTGTGAGGCTCTTTCAACCATCAGCCTAATCAGCCGTGGTACCACTGTCTCCTTTTCTAGGATCATAGATGTAAATGTGAGCTACGAGCGTTTAGTATTATGCAAAGCGTATACAGCTTGTTTGGCCGAAAGGCTGTCACCGTCGACCGTTATCTAAATTGACAAAAGTGGTGCCGGAGAAAACGCGCACATGATTTGGTATCAGAATTGTGACGCAACCATACTTTGTGCAGCATTTAGGGTGGCTTCGCTCTTTTTTGCTTTCATTTTAGCATCCGCCTGCTACCAAAGTTGAAAGCTAGTTTGCAGCAGGGATTCGAAGCGAAGACACAAGCACCTCTGGCACGCGTAGATGTCCACTGAGAAGGGAGATACTGTGCCTTCCTTTCCCCAAAAACCAACTTAAATGAAAAAAATATACAAGCATTCGCAGATGGAAAAAGCAGTGTTAAAGGCACTTGTTAAAGGTGTTTTGCTCTACTCTGAAGGCGATGCTTGAGCATTCTCCTAATGTTTTAGGTTACGCTTGAGAGGCGATGTGAGCAACAATTCTTCTCTAAAATGAAGATACAGCAGGTGCTCCTTTGTATATAAAAACTTGGCTCTGTTTGGGCAGTATGCTTGTGCAGTGATAACTTGCTGTGCGCTTGCTACTTGTTCTAGGCATATGAATACCTAAACGCAATGAATCCACGTGAAGGCAGCATAGATGTAACAGTGGTCGTAAGAGAGGTAAACATACAAAGAATCATTTCTCTTTTTTTTTTTTATTTTGTCGTCAGCGTTGTTTTCCTTGTCTCTCTCTCTCTGCAGAAGAGCAATAAACCCAAGTACGTGCTGTGCATGACCTTCACGGAGCTCGGGGAGTTGCTGACCGGTGACTCCAATGGAAACATCATGGTTTGGCAGAGAGGTGGGTCACCTTTTTGGCCATCCTCTCACATGAGCATTTTTTTTTTTTCTAATGCTTATACACAAATGCATGATTGATGAGCCCATCAACTGCTTGTCAACCCTTTTGCTACCCACGTCACTCTGTTGCTAAACTTGCGTTGTGGGGCTGCAATTTTGTTTTCCTTTTGGTTTGTTAGAATTTTCTCATCTGTTGATTTGCAAAGGTTTGCGGCCTTGAAAATTTGCTAAAAAGTGCAGGTAAATGAAAGTACTTGACAAATTGATTTTGTGGAAATGCGCAGGGTAGGAAATGTTCCACTGAGCTTAAAATGTGCCTTCATCCTAATTGTTCTTGGGTATAGAGTTGTTCTTGTATAGAACCCACTTGGCTCTTTGAAAAGCAGATTTCCTAATCAGAGAAATTCCTTTTTGTTGGTAGTAGTTTTATTTTCCTTACACTTTGCCTTTATTGCCAGTAACTTGAGGCTTCAATTGCTTCGAGCAGCCAGCTTGATTTCATGTTAACAACTAGGGCCCTTCTCATCATCATCATCATCATCAGCCTGATTATACCCACTGCAGGGCGAAGGCCTCTCCCATATTTCTCCACTTAACCCGGTTCTGTGCTAGCTGCATCCACTTGACCCCTGCGAACTTCTTAATCTCATCCGCCCACCTAACTTTCTGCCGCCCCCTGCTACGCTTTCCTTCCCTTGGAATCCAGTTTGTTACCCTCAGCGACCATCGGTTATCCTCTCTTCGCACTACATGTCCTGCCCATGTCCATTTCTTCTTCTTAATTTCCACTAGAATGTCCACTAGTGGAAATTAAGAGAAGTTAGCACTGTCTAGTTAGCACCAAAACTCTTCAATACTATCAGTTGCAAAACTTCCCATAGGGCCCATGTATCAAAAAACAGCTGCTCTGATTGGTCAGAATTCGGGTGTATACTAATAGTAGCGACGCCTGCGGCCATTAAAGGAAACTGCGTCTAAGTTGCAAAATTTCAGATCGTTGATAAATGCGTAACCACCTCGAAAATAAAATTAGTTGAAGACTTGCAGTAGCAAAACTTCTTATAGATAACAGCTGTAGAGCTGTTGAGGATGGAAAAGAAAGAAGAAAAAAAGTAATTTCTAAAAGACAGTGCCAACAATTGCGAAAAGCTTCTGCTGACCACTTCTAGATGACGTGACAGTTCATAGCCACCCGAAAAATGCATACAAAAACTAGTCACTTTTTGAAGCGAGTGAAGCGGAGTTTCTCAGCTGGTGTGATTCAAAAGCTCTAGTTAGCATAGCAGTTGCAATGGCAGGCAGGAGTATCAGGTGTGAGGCCCATGACAGAAAGTTTGTCCACTAGGAACTAAGTCAGTGGTCAGTTCACCTCATTGCCACAGGGCCTCAGTTTAGCTGCAACTGGCACTTTTTTTTTTATAAGGATGACCACACTAGGCGTCTGGAAAGTCATTTCATCATCATCAGCCTGAATATACCCACTGCAGGGCGAAGGCCTCTCCCATATTTCTCCACTTAGCCCGGTTCTGTGCTAGCTGCATCCACTTGACCCCTGCGAACTTCTTAATCTCATCCACCCACCTAACTTTCTGCTGCCCCCTGCTACGCTTTCCTTCCCTTGGAATCTAGTTTGTTACCCTCAGCGACCATCGGTTATCCTCTCTTCGCACTACATGTCCTGCCCATGTCCATTTCTTCTTCTTAATTTCTACTAGAATGTCGGTAAGTTGAGTTATTTCTCTGACCCACTCTGCACGCTTTCTATCTCTTAATGTTACCCCTACCATTTTTCGTTCCATAGCCCTCTGGGTTGTCCTCAACTTAAGTAGAACTCTCTTGGTTAGCCTCCACGTTTCAGCCCCATAGGTAAGTACAGGCAAGATGCAACTGTTGTATACTTTCCTCTTGAGCGATACCGGTAAGCTGCTGGTCATAATCTGCGAGTACTTGCCAAATGCGCTCCATCCCAATCTTATTCTTCTTGTTATTTCCTTTTCATGGTCCGGATCTGCGGTTATTACCTGTCCTAAGTAGACGTATTCGCCTACTATTTCCAGTATTTTGCTACCTAATGAAAACTGCTGTTCCTTCCCGAGGCTGTTGAACATTACCTTAGTCTTCTGCATATTGATTTTCAAGCCTACCTTTCTACTTTTCCTGTCTAGGTCATCAATCATTATTTGCAGTTTATCCCCCGAATTGCTTAGCAAGGCAATGTCATCAGCAAATCGCAGATTACTGAGGTATTCTCCATCTACCCTTATCCCTAACTGCTCCCATTCCAAGTCTCTGAATACTTCTTCTAAACAAGCTGTGAATAGTACTGGGGAGATTGTGTCTCCTTGCCTAACACCTTTCTTTATGGGAATTTTGTTACTTGCTTTATGCAGAACTATGGTTGCTGTGCAGCCACTATATATATCTTCCAGCACTTTCACGTACGGCTCGTCTACCCCCTGATTTCGCAATGCCTGCATCACCGCCGAGGTTTCAACTGAGTCAAATGCTTTTTCGTAATCAATTAATGCTATGTATAAGGGCTGGTTATATTCCGAGCATTTTTCTATCACCTGATTGATGGTATGGATATGATCGATAGCAGAGTACCGTTTCCGAAACCCTGCTTGATCCTTTGCTTGATTGCAGTCTAAGGTTATCCTGATTCTATTAACGATTACCTTAGTAAATACCTTATAAGTAACAGACAGTAAGCTGATTGGTCTGTATTTTTTAAGGTCCTTAGAGTCCCCTTTCTTATGAATGAGGATAATGTTTGCATTCTTCCATGGTTCCGGTACCGTCGATGACACCAGGCACTGCGTATACAGGGTGGCCAGTTTTTCTAGCACGATATCCCCCCTGTCCTTCAGCAAATCTGTAGTTATCTGATCCTCTCCAACTGATTTCCCCCTTTTCATAGTTTCTAGTGCTTTCTTGACCTCCTCCTTCGTCACTGGTGGAACGTCTGACTGTTTTTCCCTACCGCCAATCTCATTACGGTCCCGACTACTTTGGCTACTGTAGAGATCTGTATAGAACTCCTCGGCTACTTTGACTATCTTTTCCATATTGGTGATGACGTTGCCCGCCTTGTCCCTTATCGCATACATCTGGTTTTTGCCTATGCCCAATTTCTTCTTTACCGCTTTAAGGCTTCCCCCGTTCTTTACAGCATGCTCAATTTTCTTCATGTTATACTTCCTTATATCGGCCACCTTGCGCTTATTGATTAGCTTTGATATCTCGGCCAATTCGATCTGGTCTGCTGGATTGGAAGCTTTCATACTCTGGCGTTTCTTAATCAAATCTTTCGTCTCCTTAGACAGCTTACCGGTATCCTCTCTAACTATCCTACCGCCTACTTCTACCGCACACTCAGTGATGATATCTCTGAAATTATTGTTCCTTGCCTCTACGGTAATGTCACAATCCTCAGTTAGAGCTGAATACCTATTCTGTAGCGAGATCCTGAACTCTTCTGCCCTCCCCCTAACCGCTAATTCGTTGATGGGTTTCTTTCTTACTAATCTGTTGCGTTCCTTCTTCAGATTTAGGCTAATTCGGGACCTCACCATCCTGTGGTCACTGCATCGCACTTTCCCGATTACCTCTACATCTTGCATAATGGGGGGGGTTGAACACATTATGAAGTCGATTTCATTTTTAGTTGCTCCGTTAGGACTTTTCCATGTCCATTTCCGGTTGTTCCATTTGTTGAAGAAGGTATTCATGATTCGTAAGTTATTGCGCTCTGCAAACTCAACTAGTAACTCCCCCCTGCTATTCCTAGAACCAATGCCATAGTCACCTACTGCCTTGTCTCCTGCCTGTTTTTTCCCTACCTTGGCATTGAAGTCGCCCATTAGTACAGTATACTGCGTCTTTACTTTTCGCATTGCCGATTCTACATATTCATAGAAGCTTTCAACTGCCTGGTCATCATAACTACATGTAGGTGCATAGGCCTGTACAACCTTCAGTTTATACCACTTACTAAGCCTAGTTACGATGCCTGCAGCCCTCTCATTAGTACTATAGAGTTCATCTATATTACCCGCTATATACTTATTAACAAGGAAACCTAGTTGTCGCCTCTCTGGTAAACCTCGATAACACAGTGCATGCCCATCCTTCAGGATGGTATATGCCTCATTCGGCCTCCTAGCCTCGCTAAGCCCTATGACATCCCATTTAATGCCTCTAGTTCCTCTAACAGCACTGCTAAACTAGCTTCACTAGCTGGGGTTCTAGCATTAAACGTTGCCAGGGTCAGTTTCCAATGGCGGCCTGTCCAGCGGAGCCAGGCTTTCTTAGCACCCCCTGCTGCGTCACAGGTCTGACCGCCGCCGTGTTCAGTTGTTCCACAGCCGCTGGTGACTGAGGGCCGGGGTTTTATGGAGCTTATGATAGGAGGTTGCGGCCAATTACTGCACCAGAGTGGCCAGCTCCTGTTCTGGTGAGGGAGTGCGTTGCCGGAGGTGTTCACCGGCATCAGGTCGCACCCCAAACCTGTGTATGCAATTCCATCGACACGCAGATTTTTTTTTTTTCATCCGGTGGAGAATTTCGCGGCACCGAGATTTGAGCCCCGGTCCTCTTGCATGCTAGGCGGATGTTCTACCGCTACGCCACCGCTGCACCCTCGTTTCATTTCAAGGAAAAAGCAGGTTTTGTAGGTTAAATAGTTAGTACAGTCATATTTACAAAGTTTCTCTTATATCAGCACTCATCACTGGGGCTATCACCCTCTACACTGTGGTGAATGTTTTTGGCCTAGCACATGATTGTGGTGGTACTGGTGCATGCAGGCTCCAACAAGGTGTGCCGGACTATAGTGGGTGCCCATGATGGTCCATTGTTCTCCATCTGTGCCATGAAGGATGGCACGATCGTCACAGGCGGTGCCAAGGACCGCAAGGTGGTCCAGTGGGACTCCAATCTCATGAGGACCGGTCAGGAGGCAAAGGTGAGCGTCCCGTCTACTGAATCAGCTTCAAGCTGAAATCCTGCCGTATGCATGACACACAGAGTGCTACGAACGTTTTGCGCCTCTCTTCTTGTTTTCCTTTTTTTTTTCTGTTTTTGTCCACTACACACACATTTTACACCGCGTCTTTGGTTTTCTTGTATGGGCGAGCCTACGCTTTTGATGTCGCCATTACTTCGACACTCTTCCCATCTGCACACCTACTGCAGTGGCTCACTAGCCTTGATGGTCAATTTTCGATACCAAGGTTGCATGTTCAGATCTGGCCGGGGCGGTTCCGGTGGAGGCAAAATACAAAAGGCTTGTGTACTGTATGATTTGAGTGTACTTCAAAGAACCATCAGTCTAAATTAAATTTAATCCACGGTATTCAGCACTCCCCGTTGTTCATGTTTCGCTTTGGCACATGAAATCCCACATACCACGCACCAGTTTTCACATCTGTGTCGAGTTCTTACCTTTGTCACCTGTGATGTCCTAGTATTGAACTAATATCAGTAGACTTACTTTTAGGCAAATTTTGAGGAGATAACAGCATCGGTGTAATTTGTGTGCTAGCTACGGGTTTGTTGTTTTGTTTTTCTTTCTTTTTTTTTTTTTTTTGTCGGTAAATTATCGTTTTTTTTTTATCTTGCATAGGTTAGAGGGTGAGTGCATTTTGCACCGACATGTCTTTTAGTCCACCGGTGGCAACGCATAGCACATAGCACGGTCACAATACCAAGATCTCCCATTTTTGACCAGCATGTAGGCAGGAGTAAATGTGACCTGTCTTTTCTGCACCAGCAAGAGAACTTCCGTGCTAGCAATTGCATCCTATAGAGCGAGAATAGATGAGTAACGTTTCACCCACTGCATTGTCAAAAGGTTGTGCCTGGCCTAAGTCTCTTTGCTCCCCATCATCCGCAGCTTCCGGACATGGCTGGTGGCATCCGAACCCTGGCCCAGGGCAAAGGCAGCTTGCTCCTTATTGGGACCACAAGGAACTCCATCCTCCAGGGAACGTTCAGCCTCAACTTCTCCACTGTCGTGCAGGTGCGTTGACATGGTGGGCTCTCGTCAGGAGGAATATTGCTGCGCACGGTGAAAGCTGTCATCCGTTAACTGTGCACAGTTTGTTCATTGGATTGTAACAGGCCGCTGGCATGCTTTTGACTGATCAGTGGCATGCTACTGACAGGCTGCCTGCAGCTTTTCAGCACGGTTCTGATTGTTAACAGTGTGCAGTGTCTAGTGAGCAAAAGGATTTTTTGCAGGCTGCTGCTTTTAAGAGCTTGTTGAAACTCCCTCCTGTAAATATAAGCTGTTAGCGGGCTTTTAACGCTTTTCCGGCTGATTGGGAACATATTGTTGAAAGGCTGACACTATAGTAGGCTTTTGCTGTTCGAAAGCCACTGCTTGGCTGTCGGCAAGCTTTTAGCAGCTTTTTGATAGACCAATGACACTCAGCTGACAGCTGTGCAGCTAGCCTTTAATGTGCTTATGTCAGGTTAGCTGGTACTGGAAGGTACCTGTAGTGGCTGGAGAACAGCCATAGTTCTGCATAAAGAAAGTAATAAAATTCCAATTACGAAAGATCTTAGGCAAGGAGACATCATCTCCCGAGTACTTTTAGAGCTTGCTTAGAGGACATGTTTAGAGACATTGAATGGGAACAGTTAGGGATCAGGGTGGATGGAGAATATCTTGGTAATCTGCGATTTGCTGATGACATTCTGATGCTAGGTAACTCAGGGCATGAATTGCAGAGAATGATAAATGATCTAGACAGGAATAGCAGAACGGTATGCTTGCAAATCATTATGCAGAAGACTAAGGTAAATACTGAAGAGCCTCGGGAAGGAACAGCAGTTTAAAAGTAGGTAGCGAAGCGCTGGGAATGGTAGGCGAATATGTGTACTTAGGACAGGTATTAATCGCAGATCCGGACCACGAAAGGAAAATAACAAGGAGAATAAGACTCGGATGGAGTGCATTTGGAAAGTACTCGCACATTATGGCTAGCAGCTTACTGGTATTGCTCTTAAGTTGAGGACGATGCAGAGGGCTATGGAATGAAAAATGGTAGGTTTAACATTAAAAGATAGGAAGCGGGCAGAGTGGGTCAGAGAAATAACTCAAGTTAGTGACATCCTGACTGAAATTAAGAAGAAGAAATGGGCATGGGCAGGACATGTAGTGCGAAGAGAGGGTAACTGATGGTTGCTTAGGGTAACAAATTGCATTCCAAAGGAAGGAAAGCATAGGCAGAAAGTTAGGTGGGCGGATGAGGTTAAGAAGTTTGCAGGGGTCATGTGGATATGTGGGAGAGGCCTTCGCCCTGCAGTGGGTATAGTTTGGCTGATGAAATGATGATGGCTGGTTAGCATGCTTTGACATCATGTGGCAGTAGATAATGCTTTTCAACCTGTTGCTTCCCGTGCACTCCTGCTATGTAAGCTGTGCGGTCTCTGATGGTGGTGGCGTGCAGGGCCACACAGAGGAAATCTGGGCGCTTGCGGTGCATCCGACGCAGAACCAGTTTGTGACTGGCGGCTACGACTGTCAGGTGCACCTCTGGGACACCCTTTCCCATTCAGTCGTCTGGAGCCGTGACCTGGGCGTGAGTGTGTCATTGACTTTTCGCTTTTTACCACAACAGCAGTTGGAGGCATGTTTCCAGACTGTGTGGCTTTGTCGGCATTTGCGGTTGACCGCTTACAACCCTTTGAAGTTCCATACTTTGCGCTCTGTACCTTCGAATCTTCTGCTGAGGCACTGTAGTAAACTTGCAAGTGTTTACCATCATACAGTGGGCGCCATTTTGTTTTAAAGCGAGAACCTTTTTAGGCTCGTGGTGATATTTCTGTCCATTCGCTGGACATATTCGCCGGTTGGAACCATTCTCGGGGAGTGTCCGCTGGGAAAAAAAAAAAGAAGAGAGAGAGAAAAAAAAGATATTTTGTCTTCACCAGGAATCACATCACTATTCCTCCAATTTCCAGCCGAGCAAATAACCGCTACTTCACGCTGGGCTTGTGAGAAATCGATCGGAATTCTCCTCATCTAGCATGAGGATGATACTTGTAGCGTTAACAATGACACTGCATTTAGTGATGATGCTAATGATGGTAGTAGTGATGACTGTGTTGGTCTGTTTAGTTGATAATGATGACAGTAGCACTAGGGATGATGATGGTTGGGATGACAGTGATGATGCAGTTAATGAAAACAGTCCTGTAAAGCGGCTTTCACATTTCTACACTTCAACAGGCTCAAGCGCATTCTTGTAATTTTTTGCGTCACAAAAGATAGATCTAGCAAAAGCTAGGTAGAAGCTTTAGCCTAGCTGTGCCACTTTTGCATGAGCTGTGGTGTGGAATGTTATCTGCGAATTAAGGCACTAGGTTGATGGGGCCGGTCTCTCACCTCTTCAGGACATGGGGTCGGGAGTGGTTCTCAGCGATGAGTGTAGTGTAGTGTCAGTAACCTTTTTCTCACTGCCGTTATCTTGGTCAGCAAAAATCAACAGAAAGTCAACACACAGAGGGCTTTCTTCTTTCCAACAGTGTGCGTTTTCACTAGCTCGACATTATGGGTGTCTATTTAAGATCCCTCTGCATCCAGTGTTCGTATGCATCTCTAAAGTGGGCCTCTCTATGTGTCCCTGCATTGTGCAGAGAGGGAGACCCACAGCAAGGTTCGAGCACCGAGCCAAAAGGTGGTCCGGTCTGCTCTTGCCATGCATATGCGCCCTTGCTCCAAAGAAATCAGTGACACTCACAGCACACGCAGTTATTCATAGACAGTTACGGTACAAGAACACGCGCTGTACCACACTCCTAGGCTGCTTGTACCATGCGTCCACCGCAGCCCGAAAGCGGACCACAGCAGCTGCGCGCCTCGACAAGGATTGGCACACGAAGGCTTTGACGATGGAAAAACTGTGCGCCGAGTCATTCAGCAGTGGAGGCCACGTGGCGGGTCTCGCCAGACACTCGTAGGTCCCCAAGGGCAAGAAGCTCTCGGCTCAATGACGGTAGGGACCAGCCCGGCAAGGCGCGCGAATGTCCATTAGCACAGGCCTTTAGGACAGTGCAAAGTGGTTGCTCACATTCCTTGCCACTGCGGCTGGCTCCCGTGACACAAACTCATCTCCTCCACCTCCAAACTCCATCATTGCCCCGTGTGGCCGCAAATTTGCTCTCAAGGATGCAACCTCGTGCCTACGTCATGTTAACAATGCCCAATGAGAGGCCCTCGCCACAAAACCCCGCAACCTTAAGAACAGGCTGATTGCGCTGGTTTTTCAATATTCAATAGCTGTTTTTAATGAAGCTAGTTGTGGCCGTGTGGCCTCTAGAGAAATGAGCGGAGTTGTGAGAAAGTATATTTCATAGGTGAGAAAACTCCTCCTGATTTAGCGATCAAACCTCAGTTTTGAGGATGAGCAGTTGAGTGTTCTAACCACTGAGTCTGCACGGCTGGGTTGTTGTAAGTGCCATGATTGATAAAATTGTTCGTGTTCCATCATGGTTACTTGGAGCAGCAATTGATAGGGCATTTTTCACTTAACAGAGCACCAGTTGATGGAAAAAATTAGCATGGCTTTAACCTAGTGATAGAGCGAAAGCTGTGATTGTTGCAGCAAATTTTTCTGCGGTCACCTGGATTTAATGTGCCGCCGTCACAACGTTCGAGCAAACCCTCTGTTCTAGCAATTCGCTGTTGTCGTTCGCCTCTACCAACTACTGAGTTATCTGTCTCCTTCTCCTTCTTCTTCATCTTTTTCTTTCTTCTTCTTTCCTCCTCCAACTCCTGGCTCAGCTCTCGGCCTGTACCACGTGACAGTTGCTAGGCAACATTCATGTGGCACGGTGCCAGGCCGACGGCTTGAAACCTAGCGCAGTGTAGCTTGCACGCACTTTGAGGTGTTAAACCCCACATATGCTATATTGCTGTAGCTAGCATACCAGTACTTATAATTTACACTCATGTTAGAATTATTTAAACCTTTTTCTGGTCCACTCTGTGTGCAGGAGCAGGCACAGGCTGCCTGCTTCTCCCCAGATGGCAGCGTGCTGGTCCTGACCACACGGACAGGGCGGTGGAGTGTCATCGACTCATCAACGCGGCAGCTCTATTCGATGCACACGGACGGCACCGAGCCCATCGACGCTGTGGCGTTCTCACCTAGTAAGTCCGTTTTCATGCCTGTGAACACCTGAAACTTGACCGTCGGAGGAAAAGCTTGGCAGTAAAAGTACTGAGTTAAAGTACGCCAGAACAACCAGCCTAAGTTCATTGACCGTGTACGTTTGAACTATATATAACATGAAGAATTGCACCATTTGGGACGTGGGCTGCGTAGCGCAAATCAGCGGGGACCTTCAGAGTGATATTTGCATCATCAAAATGAACGGAATCCTTGCGCTGAGTTTATGTTCATGCAAGCTTGTTTACAGCTGAGATTCGCATGTGGCCTTGTAACCCCAGCTCACTACTCACGATTAATACAGCAGGGCAGGTGGCCACGATGTCGACCATTTATGGGCTGTGCGTGCCCACAGACTGCTCCCTATGTGTACAATGCGACTAGCAGTCGAGGGATCAATGACCTGCAGGACGTGTATAGTGCCCGAGGTTTTGGTTGCAGCTCATGCATTCCTGCCATCCGTACTGGGGCACAAAAGCTTCTCTCATCATCTGAAATTCTGCTCATTGGGCACTTTGTACTCCAGATTGGGGAATTTCACGTATTCGTGTCATCCTGAAGTTTATATTTACCGTGTTCTTATTACAGGTATTCCGTTGTACTATGAATGCCCATGGTACAGAAACGTAGTCTTGGGGTTGCCAAGGCATTGGAAGAGGGGTAATCTTAGGAGATCAGTAGGTAGACTTGGCTTGCACTGGTAAACTGCAGTTGGAATGCCTTGAGTGAACCCCTTGTCCTCTGCTGGTGACATTTATCTTGTTACCGAGGAGCTTGACATGCTGTGCGCCTTCACTGCAGATGGTCAGCTGCTTGCCCTTGGCTCGCGAGACAGCTTCATCTATGTGTACCAGGTCAGCGAGGAAGGCCGCAAGTACAATCGCATCAGCCGGTGTTCGGTGAGTCGCCATTCATTAATCGATTTGCGCCACCCGCTTGCATGTTCTCTGTGCCTTTTGCAGTGGGGCTGCTGTCTTTTGCTCTGCTTGCCGCTTTGCTCTTGTGAATACTAGCACCTTGTGTTCTTAATGTTCTTAAAGAGGGCCTTTTGAGTGGAACTTATCACGACTTGGTGGTGCAGCATTTTATTTGCTCGATTAACCCGATGGGGCCTGTTTTGAGCTTGTTGGTTGGCATTAGGGGAATGGGTGGGGGAGAACTGGGAAACTGGATAAAGGTGAATGTATGTTAAGGAATTTGCTTTAACTAGTTAACCCTGTTCACAAGTGCCGGTGATTGTTAATAGCTTCGGCTGTCTCGGCGGTGCGTTGACTATGTTTCAGGGTAGAATTCTTTATTTTGCGAGCATTTGCAGTTGCTGTGGCTTAGCCCGCAGTAGCAAACTATTTTGTTCTCTTAATTTTGCTAGTACGACCCTTTCGAGCTTTTTTAAGTGGTTTTAGAAGGTCTTGCCTGTGTATAAATGTGAGGATAAAAAAAAAAGATTGGAGGTTACTATGCTGCAATAAGCAGTGTGGCAAACTAATCAAACTAAACTACACATACGCAAAGCTGAAATTGAGCTTTTGGCAGCAGCATTAAGCACTGAATATGCCACAAATGAACGTCACAAATAAATGGTACAGCATGAAAGTTTATGCAAGTAGTAACTGTGCCATCAGTGAGGCACTTTTACATGGTGATTCTAGGGCCTAACAGGGTTCTTAGCCCTGTTGCTGTTAAGATGCGTTTCTTTTGACGACTATGTTTTTATGGATACGTGGCATTGCCGACCGAAACTGGCATGAATGTTTCTCTTAAATGACATTTGGTGCAAAATTTTGTTTACTGCTATGTTTGATTACTTCATTTTCTAGCTGTGTTTAAAATAAAGATTCATCATCTGCTGCAGTTAAACCAAAATGCGCAGTTTTGCTCAGTGGTAACAATATTGACGCAAATTTTGCAGTTTTTGGTAAAAGTGTTATTGGGGGATGGTTTGTCACCTTGGATCATTCATCGTTTCAGTTGGTAACTTTTCTTACGCACCCTTTTTATCGGCCTCGTTTTCTAATTTTTCTCCACTAGTCATGTAACTGTTTCTTACTTATTTTTTTATTTGTTGCAAGTTAACTAAACTTTGACTGCTGGCAAACCCCAAGACCCTTCCAGATGGAGGCTAAATTATGTAGGTAGCAAACTGTCCCCCTTTCGAGACGGTACATTACATGTCAAATGGGTCCGAAGACATGAAAAAGAGCCTTTCTTTCTTTTTTTAACCTCAGTGAACTGCTCAGCTACTGTTACTACTGAACTTGACACTTGGTCAGATATTGCCTCCATGAGGAGTTCAAGTGTAAAGTAGTCAACTGCCTGCTTTGATGGCTCTGTAGCTTCGGCATTGGGCTAGTGACCCCAAGGTCATGACATCGATTCAAAAACGCTCGTGTGCTTTGTAGTGGGAGTGCACGTTAAAGGTCTCCTGGAAGCGTGAATTAATCCAGAGCCTTTTACTATGGCATCTGTGATTGCCCTTGTTTCCCTCCTAAGACATTAAAACCTTGCATACCAAAGCCAGACTAGCCAGCAGTCTAATGTAGGAGATGCATTTGTTCCTGTCTTGATCGGCGATGCCACGTCTCTTGAGCCTGTATTGCGAGGTGGCATGGTTGGCCTCTCCGTTCACCTGCTGCTGTCTCTCTCTTCTTTCCCTTCTGCTCCCACTTCTCCGCCGGTCCTCTGTCTCCCCTTCTTCGACATGCGAACCGCAATGTCGCGTATTCGTTGCCCCCCACCGCGGGGTGTCACGTGATGCCCTCATCGAGCATAGAAGCCTCCTCCTCCACGAGACCAGGAGGCATCGCGACGGGCCCCCACCTCCCTTTGGGTATGCTCAGCACGCTAGAGGATTAAAAAAATAATAATAATAAAGGAAGGAGACCTCCTGTAACAAGTTGCTACTGCACCATCTCCATCCTCTTTCTTGCCTCGACCTTTGCAGTCATCCTTTTTTTTTTCCTTCATTTTATCTCACTGCATTTGTTTTGCGTTCTGCATCTATGCTTGCCTTTGCATCATGCCTTGAAGAGATGTGTACTGGAGTCATTTGTAAGTACCTGCCCTAGAAGTTGTGTTGATGCTTCTGCTGCTGTTGGCTAGGAATTGTACTATCATGCAAAATTCCTCCCACTTTCTTAGCCAAGTTTCTAGCCACGCGTTCACCGTTACTGGTGAGAGACCAATCTGGGAGCCAAGGCTCAGATTGTCACCAGACACTTACTGCTACTCTGTGTAGAGGCAATCTGACAAACCTGGCTTGATTATTTATTATTTTTGGTCCTCGCCCATTCTTTTTCCTAAGTAAATAAATGCTCATTCAGTTAATTACTGTAAAGTGTAATAGTTAGGACACCATTCTAAGAATAGTAGGTTTTATTATTAGGGGGCATTCAAATTTTTAAGGTTTTGTTGACTTATTCTTGACCCTGGCACTTCTTGAGGTACCCAATCACAGTTACTTTGGGACATGTTTTAATTTCAGTCTGCGAAACATGTGAACTACTACTGCTCATGTGTCTTTAGCAGTGCTAACTTTAGCAATAGCAGCGGCACCAGCCTTGGCAGTAGCAATCAGTGTCAATAGTACTTCATTGTGGACAACAGTAACATCTTCACTGCCTCGTTTGTACATTCATCTTTTCTTTTTTTTTTCTCGTAACATGTGTCCTAATGTGCTTGCTTTAATTTCAAGTCATCTTTTTAGCTTGCCTATATACTGTTGAAGGGCCTTGCCTCATTGTTTGGTTGGTGTCCATTACAACAGGGCCACTCAAGCTTTGTCATCCACCTTGACTGGGCGGTTGACAGCACATACTTCCGGTCGTGTTCTGGCGACTACGAGCTGCTCTATTGTGAGTATTGTGATTAGAAGAACAGGCAAACTGCTCTGAGGGACTTGCTCAAACTGCTTTGCGGCCTGAGGCGAAGCAGGGACGAAGCAGAGAGAGGGACATGACGAGAGAGGAACAGCGTTGTGTCCCTCTCTCTGCTTCGTCTCTGTTAGCGCTGTTTTTAGCCTCAGATCATGCACCCACTAGCCCAAATTTCCACCCTTTTGAAGTACTTTGCGGCATATCCTGACAGTTAGAAAGCTTCACAATTAGCTTATGTGTAACATCAAAGGAGTTTCTCCTTTTCTGTTCTTTTTTGGTTGCCCCACCGTGGCTGCTGAGCCTAAAGATAGGGGCTTGATGCTGGCCACAGCACCTGCTTTTCGATGGAGCCAAGAAACAATGTCTCCATGTACCTTGTGATGTTATTGTGCGGTAAAGAACCCCAGGTGGTCGAAATTTCCGGAGCCCTCCACTAAGGCGCCTCTCATAGCCTTGAGTCGATTTGGGACCCCACAAACCAAACCGAACCTAATACCTCTGTCACACGAGCAGATTTAATGTCATTCGAATCAAATGTCATTCGATGCATCGAATGACATTCGGTTTCTTTCGGTGCTACACGGTAAAATATAATGTAATTCGCAAATGGTGGCAATTACGATCAGCTATAAAAAAATGCTGCACTTAAGGAACATCAGTGCGCATAAAAGGCGTTTGAAATCACTGTGTAACATTTTAAAGTTGATCAAAACATTTCTGTACGATAATTCAAGTGAAAAACATTACTTTTGACTGTGCGGTAGCACTTTAGCCATAAAAATCCAAGCCAAGTATCGAGTCACCCACAAACCGATAAATGTAAACAAACAATATGGCTGAACACAGCGGAGCGCGGATACACAGTGCGAAGACGCACGGAGACACGTAGAGCATGCGATTGGCGCCCAAACTGTGAGGCGCTCAGTCAAAACTTTAACTTAGTTCCGAGATAAACATACGTGGAGATGCGGCTACCAAGGAACACAGAGCCCAAAAGGATCGTTAGTCGCTGTAATGACTGGGCCACTGCTGTGACCGAGAGTAATGCCGTTCCACGAGAGCCTGCAGTGCTAATAATTTTGCACCTAAATTAACCGGTTTTAAAACAAAACTTTAGAAATATAATTTTTAAATTTCAATGTGCGCAGAATATATTGTTGGGTTACTTGTTTCTGCTGCGTATCTGGCGTCAAGAGTACACATTCGGTTCGCGATCAAATGCGAATGAGTTCCCCAAACTCATTCGGTGAAGAATGTCATTCGAACCTAATGACATTCAATTTTCTCGTGTAGCACGGGAATAATGACATTAGATGCTAATGTCATTAAATTTTCTCGTGTGACAGAGGTATAAGCTGGTTCTCCTTCTCCTCACAGTTTATTTTATACAGGTGATGTTGGGTGATGGAGGCTGTTTTTCAGGACGTGCAAATCTATCACTGCTCACTGGAATAGGGATTTCACTCTTGTTGCGTCTGTTATCTACCTTCCTCTCATTGTTTGTGATACCCTTTCATGCAGGGAATGCCCTGGTCTGCAGGCAAGTGACCAACATGTCCATCACGCGAGACCTAAAGTGGCACACACAGACGTGCACCATTGGCTTCAGTGTCTTTGGTGAGTGTTGTTGTTTGTTGGCTTCATTAAGACCTTATTTATTTATATACTCTTTTTAAATGCAAGGCACACAGTTCTACACAGCCAGTTTGTAAGACTGCCTTTTCTTCTGCAAAACAGTCATTTTTCTGCACAACTGATGGATATCATTAATTGCCCATTGATCATCTTTATAATGATGTTTGAGCTACAGTGGTATTTAATATTCATACCCCCCCCCCCCCCCCCCCCCCGTCTGTCATTTAAACAAACATTTGAGTTGTAAGAGCCCTATTCATGACAGACCGGACACAAGAGTGCCACAAAACACAACATGCTGGTCCTGTCGGGAGCTGGAAATGGCACTTCGCGAGCCTGGCTTGTTCAAGTCCGCAAGGGTGTTAAGGCCTGCTTAAAGAAGCTTATGGCTTGCTTACGCTTAGCTTAGCGCTTAAGCTTAGCTTGCCTTAGCATGGTTCCAATCCAGTGACAGTAGACATCGAACTGGGCAGTTGCCTTAAGGACTTCAAAATGGGCCTGTAACATGCTTGACCGAGCTGTCTCCTGCGAGATGCCAGAATGGATCTGCGAGATGCTCAGAAGAGGCCCCATAACTGCCTCACACTTGATGGGTGCCTGGACTGTGCTAGGAAGGATGGACTAAAAGGGGAATTCCATGATGTGAAACAACACTACAAACCAAGTGTTCTTCTGTTGTTGTGCACAGCGCTTTATAGTCACAGCCCACACTGGCCATATGTAATGCTAGATGGTCCTATCAGTGTCCACCGTGTGTTGAAGCGGCTATGTTTTGAAGCAAAATGAGATCAAGGTGAGCTGCTCCAGTTCTTGTTGCTGGCCCAGCTGGGCAAGAAAGCTGCGTGGCTGCTATCCTTCCAGGCACTGTGTGCCCTTTTTGAAGTGCCCTGCTTCACCTGTTAGATTATTTGACTTTCAAGTGACCTTGACAGACACTGTGCCTTTTCCTTTCTTATAAACCAGTTTACAATTGAGGCGAAAACTTCACTGCATCTTTGCATGGCACTGAATTTGACTTTTAGGTGACCTTGACCTAATTAAGGGGGGACGCGGCCTTCGAAGGCCAAAAAATCGCGAAAAAATCGCGTTTTGGAAAATCACGTATTTGGGTAGAACGTGTTATAAACTATCTTTCCTGTAATTATCAGTGCGTAATTCATCGTAAAAGTGCTTCAAATTAAATATATAACACGCCGCGGCAGCTCCTGCGCAGCGAGCGAGAGCTGAAAACAACTGTATTTCGCGCGAGCACCATTTCCCAGTCGCTGAAGCGAGCGCCGCCATCTTGGCCTTGTTTTGTTTGTGAATTCTTGCGCTTTTTTTTCCCGGCACCACCGGCAGCGGAGGCGGCGCGGTATAGGCGTGGCTTGCTTGTGTATGGAAGGCTCGCGAGACCTTTCGAATTGCCCGCGGCTCAAAAGCGCAGCTGCGATTGGACAAGGCTTGCGCGCGGGAGGTCGCGCGTCTACTATTGGCTGCTGCGCGTGCGGTCACGTGGTCACCTCCGGCTGCTGCCAGGCTTGTCGTCTGCCGCGGCTTCATCGTCGCGGACGTCTTTGTGTTTCGTTTTTGCCTTTCGCCATTTTTGCTATCGTTCATCGTTCTTTGTCGTGGAGTCCTAGCTTTTACGATCCGTCGCTACGTCTTCTGCTTGAACAGTTGCGGGCTGCCGGGCAGAGGACCAACGCTGCTCTCGATACCGAGGCCGGTTTTGTTGCGCAAGTCGTGCACATTACACATGGTCAGTAGTCATGGGTCGCACGTTTCCAAAGAAACGCAAGACTGAGACTGCGTTCGGAAAGCGGAAGCGCCGACCCCCTACTGCACGGAAGTCACGGAAGTCACTGAAAGTGATCGCCGAAGAGCCGGACTCGTCGAATGGTGGTATGCGGGCACCGGCATCGGACGCCAGCGTGCCGTACGGTGCCTCATCAAGTCAGCCACCAAGCAGTGACAGCGATGTCGCCCTGGATCCTGGGACATCGACAAGCTACGGCAGCTTACCGGACAATGCAACGGAGTTGCGACGCAGGTCAGATTTATCAGAAGAGGACTGTTTTCTTGATGCTAGTGCTCAGCGTGAGGCTCTTCGACGCGACACTCAAGCCATTTCGGAAGTGACAAACGGCGCGTCAGCGGATGCCTTCAATCAGCGCAGCTGTGCCGACGTTCCATGCGGTGGTCGTCGTACCATTCTAGAACACCGAGAGCCAAGTTTTGTGCCCGCGGAAACAGCGCAAGCGCGCGCAACCACTGTTCGCGAGTCGCTCGGTGCGATGTCGGCAACTGAGCGGAAGTTCACGCTAACCGCGCTGCCGGAATCCGATACAACGCTGGCATCAGAAGATGAGTTCGTAGTAATTCACATGGGCGCTCTAAATTCGCTGATTAGGGATGCCCTCTGCCCGATTTGCCGGAAGCCAAGCCTAGCAGTAGACCGGGACACCAGACTTGGACTTGCTGTGAAAATGGTGCTGAAGTGTTCTTGCGGTGTTATCAGTTCTCAGTGGTCCTCGCAAAGAAAGCAAGGTGCGAGGGTTTTCGACGTAAACCTCAGATCAATGCAAGCAATCAGGAGCATTGGCAAAGGGCCCACTTCTCTGAATGACTTCTGAGCAGTGATGAATGTATCACACCGAGGACTGCACCAGAAGACATACCAAAAGCATTTGAAGAAAGTGCTCAAGCCAGCTGCTGAAGTGGCTGCACAAACAGTTTTTGCAGGTGCTGTAAAAGCTGTCAAGAATGTATATGAAGAAATGGAAGTCAACTTCACTAAGAACATTACAGTTGTATACGATGGCACGTGGCTGACGCGTGGGCACAGCTCGCACATTGGTGTAGGCTGTGTAATAGAATTTTACACGGGACTTGTGCTTGACTGTACAGTTTTATCAAACTTCTGCCTTGGGTGTGAAATAGGGCCACCTGAAAATGACCCTGCATTCCATGAATGGAAGAAGACTCACCAGTGCCAAAAAAACATCACTGTCAGCGCAGGACGAATGGAAGTTGAAGCCGCACTGCAGCTTTTTGGGCGCTCCCTTGACAGAAACGACCTCAGGTATACAAATGTAATCTGTGATGGAGACAGCCGCACCTACCTGGCCTTGTGCAATGAACAAACATATGGTTTCATACCTCTCACAAAGGAGGACTGTGTGAACCACGTTCAAAAAAGGATGGGCACAGCACTCCGCTCTCTTGTGAGCAAAGCCAAGAAGGGAGAGGCACTCGGTGGGAAAGGTGGCTTGACACAGGAGCTGATAAAGAGACTGACTACTTATTATGGCCTAGCCCTGAGAAGCAGTACAAATGTGGAAGAAATGCAGAGGGCAGTGATGGCAACACTACATCACATCGCATCCACAGATGCTGAGCCCCATCACGATCTGTGCCCAGCTGGTGCAGGCACCGTGCAGCTGAGGCAGAAGGCAAGCCACAACCTCCACACAAGTGCAGTATTTCAAGCAGAGTTGTGCAAGCGCTGCTACCAGTCTACCAACGTTTGTCCGACCCTCATTTACTGGCTCGGTGTAGTGGCAAAAAGACACAGAACGCTGCTGAAAGTCTTCATTCAGTGATTTGGACATTGATATCAAAGCAGCAGCATGCCTCCCTCTTCACTGTAGAAGCAGCAGTATACGAGGCAGTTGCTAGGTACAATGCAGGCAACTTGCGAGCCTATACCGAGCTTTGCACTACACTGGGCGTAAAACCTGGTGCCCTTGCCCTTCGGAGGGCTGCGGAAAAAGACCAACAGCGAGCCAAAAAATCATCTCGTGTGCATGAACTCAAAGGGCAGAGACCCAAAAAGTCACGTGTAACCAAAGACAGTGAAAACTACAGTCCTGGTTCCTTTTGAGAGTCGTGAACTGCTCCGAAAACTTTGAGAGCCATTTTCTCAAAAGTGTGTTTTGGGCATTCTGTTTTGTCTGTGGAGAGGGTAGCGTGGGAATGCCTGGACCAATTTTGATTCTGTTTGTTTTTATGTATTCCCTGAAGTGTGCTTGAGGGTATGACAGTCTTTAATATCTGGTTGAGGGCTTAGTTTTTTTTTCTACAGCTAATTTTTGAATGACAAGTTCTGCCACAATTAGTAAAGATGAACATGATGTTCTGTGTAAAAAAAAATTAAGGGTTTAAAAAAATTTTGGAACTGTTGTACCCTGTAAGGCTCTTTTAAGCAAAGATTAAAACTGAAGACAGCTCCCTGGCATGTTGCATTACAGTGCCAGGTTTTCCACCAGCGGCACACATGCAACATTTTGTAACTTGAAAACTATTCAAGGTATCATAATGAAACTCCATATTTCTTTATTTAAGGCACTTTTGAGTGTGGCTACCAAATTTCATTGCTCTAGGTCAAAGAACAAAAAAGTTAGCTCTGATCGCCACCTCCCCCCTTAAGCGTGGGTGTTCATGATTCTGTGGTGTCCACCCAAAAATATACTGCACCTTCCTTTCTCCCAAACCTAACTTAAATGGAAAGGCAGCCCTGTGTTCTGTGAAGTCAGCGAGAGTTAAAGGCCTCCAGGTGGTCCAAATTACACCATAGCCCTCCACTACCCCACCTCTCTTTCCGCTTTCACTCTCACCTTCCTTCTCTCAAGTCTGAGGGATACTGCACCTTTCCTTTTTTTATAAGCCAATGTACAATATACAAGAAAAAAATATGAAAACATGATGACCTGGTTAGTTGTAGGTGTCCACTTAAAAGTATAAGGTGCCTTCCTTTCCCAAAAACCTAACTTAACGATGGCGTCCCTGTGCTTTTAAGGGGATCCTCTTTTCTCTCTTTCCACTTTCGCTCCCACCTTCCTCCCTTCCCGTATGGTGGGGTTCAGGTGTCTACAGAGCAAGTGTGACAGATACTGCACCTTTCCCTTCCTGTGAAGCAATCAATCAATCAAATTATGAAAAAGCCGTGGATTGAAATGGATTGAAATGGAAGGGTTATAGGGACCATCACTGCAACACTCACAATTTTTGCTCTATCACTAGGTTCAATCCATGCTTAGACCCCCACAGTTTTTTATCCCCGACTATCTGCGGCCAGCTTCTGTTTCTCTCCAGGTTAATAACTGTTGGCCTCATGTTATTTCACGTGATAAAAAAGCTATACTATATTAGTACGCTGTTAAAAGAAGCTTAATGGCCTTGCCATTCAGCTGCCGAGCCCATCATTGTATTACTAGGTTTCGGTAGTAGTGGCTTCATTTCAGGGAAGGCAAAATTCCTCAGTATGTCCATGTTGTGTGCAACGCTGTCAGTGCATGTTTGAGGAACCCCATGCGATCTAACCGAATCCTGTGCAGCCTTCCACTGTGGCATCTCTCATGGCCCACAGGCACATTTGGGGCACTGAAACTCCCCGTATACAGCAGAGCCCTTCTGTACTGAAGTGACTTGAACCAGCAAGGATCTTTACTATGCATATCATTGTCTTTACTATATCAGTCGCTTGTGTGGCATGGCCATGTGGGTGCTGTTATTTAACTAGATGAAGTGTTTGTGTAAGAAACACTCAGAGATAGTTATTATTCTATAAATGATCCTAGAAAGGGGCGACAAGAGCTCTTGTGTGTGCCTTTATAGGATGATTATATCATATTATTTCATTTCATATTATCAATTTACCATGTATTCAATGCCATTTTGAAAGTAACCTAATTTTCACGAATAAAATGTGAATTTGATTTGATGTGAAAAGCAATGCTTTGCATCATCAGAGAGTGTCATCTTCCGTAGCCTTGCTGTCATCCGGGAGGCAATAGTTAGCTTAGCAGACTTGTCCACAGTGCTGGTTTATGCTTTGCGCTGCTTTTTTTTTCTTTTTATTATTATTAAAGATTTCTTTACTATAAAGGAAAACAAAAGTACAGTCGTATATGGAAGTCAAGATGAGACTGCCGTTTCTCCTTACTGTATCAGAGTTTTACTATATGAGAGTTTACTATACCGAGGTTGCATTATATCCAACGACTATACATACCAGCAGCACTTGTCTCTCATGATATGGTGGCGGGAAAAGCGTTAGTTTGATTTGTTTTTCTTCTTTTTTTTTTAGGAGAGTTTAGAGTTCAGGAAAAAGTTTTCTTCAGAATGTGCATATGGCTCTTCTTGACATTCGCTGTAGCTTCCAGTGTGCCGGCAATTATAGGAAAAGCCCCAGAGACCACGTTTTTATAGAATGGCTCCTTAGAACTCTTTGATATCAGCCAAGTTTCCACAGTTGCCGTGAATGAGCAGCATAAAGCACACTAGCCATGCATATCAATGATGTGGTGATCACCCCTTGTAGATTTTGCGAAAAGTTGAGAAGCGCACAGTTCTTGCGAGTGCAACTTCCTCCCTGCTGCAGGCATCTGGCCTGAGAATGCTGATGGCACAGACATCAACACCTGTGCACGCTCCCATTCATGCCGGCTGCTTGCCACTGGTGATGACTTTGGCAAGGTCAAGCTCTTCTCCTTCCCTGCGTCCCAGCCTAAGGTAGAGTGTTTTTTCTTTTTTTTTTCTGCCACTAGGCTGTTGTTTTCTTTTGTGGGGATTATTGCTTCTAGGCATAGACTGGCTGAATTTATGCACAGGAAAAGGTTATCTGAACAAATGAAGGGCCGCACCACTGTGGCGCCAGGGGTTAACACTTTCCTGTCCGGGAAAAGGGGTGGTTTTTGGGTGATGTCATTAATATATTTTTTTTTTCCTTAACAAAACTTGTTTGGTACAGGAGTGTCTAATGTCAAACTGTAGAGGAGGCATTCCTCTTCACAGTGGTATTTTTTCTTTGTATTCTCCCCCTGCAATAATGCCTACTGGCACTGCAGTTATTTTCACCAAATAAATAAATTTGTGTTCCATATTGCACGTGCGCAGTGCCTGAGCCACATGTACGGCGGCCACAGCAGTCACGTGACGGCCGTGGACTTCCTGCCCGACGACAACCGCCTCATCTCCCTGGGCGGACGGGACTGCGCAGTCCTACAGTGGGCTGTTGTCTAACATTGCACTGTGACCCAAAAGGGACACAAAGAAAAAAAAAGACAAAGGGGGTGCCCGCTTTGGAAGCCACGTGACAAGGAGCAGCGCCTCTCCAGGTCTAGCGCCGCGCAAGACAAAGGCGCTTTGGGTGTTTCTCGCTTCTGCAACTCTGGGCTTTTAGTCCCTCGCAAAATTTTGACTACCGCATCTGAAATGAGAAGCTGTGTGGGCGTTCAATGGAGGCATCCGTGTGGCAGTTAATAGCGCACATTTCAATATTATTGTTATCGGCTTCCTCTGTGAAACAGAGGCCACATCTTGCACAGTATGTCCAGTCATTTACTCTAACCGACAAGGCAACAGCTGAGGCAAATATCGTGATTGACACACGTGGAACACAGTTGCAGTGGCCGAGAAGATGTGCATGATACACAGGATGCCGGCCAGTCATGAGTTGTCGGAACAAGCAGTCGGTGCTGGAACAGGAGAACAGCGAGAGATAAACAAGCCGCTTTCATGTTCTAATGCATAAGAGAATGCAGCAACAGGTCCATAAAATGGTCAAGTGTACGGTGACTTGTAAAACAATCTTATTATAGGCTTGCGTACATAGCTTTGCGAATGTGGCTTCAGATGCTGACATTTCTAAAAGAAACTGTGACATCGTGCAGATATCACAGCAGCGATAATCTCCTACGCAGTGTCAAAATGGCTTACAAGATCATGCATACTTCGTTTAATCCTGACACATGATCATGCAAACAAAAACGAGAGACAGGTAATACTATCTGTTAGCTCCCCTTGAGTAAAGATAGCAGTAACCGTGCTTTTTGCTGGCTGGTAATGAGTACGCTCATCTAATGGAGAGATTATCTGCTCTCTAAGCACACTGCCCAATGAGTCCTTGCCAGGAGAGGCCCCTCTCCCATTCCCCCCCCCCCCCTTTTTTTTTTAGGCTGTGGAAGTTTCGAGTGCATGTTGTGTTTTTGATAAGTTGCAGAGAGCTCACACCCAGTATCATGACCCATCACATCTGCCTGATCCCGGTTTATTTTTTTGCCCGGTGTGTCATGACCACATTATCATAATCATGTCATTGTGAGCTGTGTCAAAGGTGTGGTTGCTAGTTTCTTGGTTCGTTTGGAAGCTAGAGCGTTTTTTGTAGATAGAGCCTCTTTTTACGAAATCAAAGTTTTGAGCCCTGTATGCCTGGTAAATGGCATCTTGGTGGATACATGAAGAGCAGTAACATGAAATGGCAGCATTCCTTCCAGCTTTTAGTTAACGGGTGCGTCCTGACTTGCCTTGACTACTGACTACAGAGAAAGTCTTGCATTAGTTAGTGGAGCAGCAATTTTTTAGTTTGGTATTTGCGTACGGGTTCCTAACTGCTGTAATACATCTTTCAAAGAAGGTGGTGTTTTTTTTTTTCACCACATGTGCGTTTGATGTGCATATTCAGCTGACTTTCAACTTCTTTGAGATGACATTTTTAAGCACGTTTATGACCAACCAATTTATTGCAAATACGTAAGGGCAACACCTGTGGCACTGTGTCGAAATATTTTATGTAAAATAATGCATCGTGCGAAGTTTTGCCCTAAGAAACTGCTTTTTCGTCAGACAGCTGTTTTAATACGGGAACTTGCCAATGCTTTTTTTCTTGATATCATCATGGCAGGTGTTTAAGAAAGGCTTGGAAGTGATGGCTGTCACTTTGTTGGTTTGATGTTGTACTGTGTCTACCACAGTACTAAGCAGAAGTCTGTTGTTTTGACGAATCTTTCGATAAACTTGTTGGTCTGGTGATGTTGCCGTGTAAGTGCATGTTGTCGTCGTGTTCTTAAAGGCTGCACGAAGCAGGCTTTTTTCTCTTTTGTAATTTATTGCAGATTTTCAGTCAGCCTTTTGCTGTTTGTGTTGTCAGTGTACAGAAAAGATGGAAATGAGGAGGAATTTAGACATTTTGCTCCCGATGTTCCCTTAGATGACGATGCTTGCAATACAAAAGTACTCAGACGTTTCTGAAGCCATCCATTCGCATTGGCGAGTTACGGTGTAGTCCATATTTGCCTCAAGTGTGCCTGTAATTCGCAGCCTCGTGGGCAGACATCCAGAGATTGTGATAAGTAAAGAAGGGCTTGTGACGACAGTATGTTAAGGTGCCCCGATAGGGATTGAGTAGTTTCAATTTGTCTTTACATTATGCTCGGATACATGAAATTGTTGTGCGCATGAGCTTCATTGTAGTTGTCGCAGTCACAATTTCTAGGTTTCTATTTGTCCACCCCTCCTCTGCCTTAACGAATCACAAATGCCGCATTGACTGTGTGCTTAGTTGTTTTCAAGATTTCTCTGTGAATCTGCACAATATTTTACTTGCTTGTTGCGGCATTTCATTGGTGTATTGTGGGATCGTGCAGTTGACCTTGATCAGCAGGTTCCTCCGTTAATGATTTTTGTGGGAAGACATATTTCACATGTGAATAGGGTGCTTGTTTACATTGATTCTCAATTTTGCTTGTTTCTGTTAGGGAATCCAGCATAGCACATATTGCAACCAATGCTTGATGACCGGAAGTGTAACCACTATTGTGACTTTTTTTAAGAATCGTATAGAAGGAAAAAATCTATCCCGAAAGCGTCACGAGGCCGTGCATTTCTATACACGTCGGCTTTTAGTCATGTCAGAGTGGTAGATGGTGACGTCCATTGATGGCAGACATATTTAATATTGTGCTGTGTGTGTGTCTTTCTGCCTCGCACTGCCGTCTCGACGTGCGTATGCCGAATTACGCTGAGCTAGCATCGTACGGTCAGCAGCTGTCACCAAGCACTGCAAGCACGCATGAATTAGTGTTGAATGTTGCAGTTACTACTCAGCATGCAATAGGATAAAAAGCAGTAGAACCATGCAGACTTTGAACGTTTCCATGCCTTTGTTTAGTAAACGTGAACAAAAAATGGAGCTACATACCGTATGTCTTGGAGGCAACGTTTAATGCCTACGCACTTTTATTCCTCTAAACATCTTGGGTGATCCGGTAGTATTTTGCTGCAGTTCCCACTTCTGCGCAGCATTGAAACGGGCGCTTTTCCTTCTTTGCTGATGCGAGAACTGGGCTGTTTAGCAGCGATTTTCTTATTGCCTTTCATGATTTTTGCTCAAAAATTGTTTTTTTTTTTCATCTGCTGAAAGTTACAGGTGTGATATTATACAAATCTAGCCAGTGCTTTTCTAGCAAGAAAGCTTTCAGGCGTTCCGAGATTGAGCATGAAAAATTAAGCAGTAATCATAATGGCATCAGCTAGCAAGACTTGAGCTGTTTTATTAGAACGTGAAGCGATTACTAAAAGTGCATTTTCTTAGCTACTTTTTGTTGTTGTTTAGCCTTGTTGCGGAAATCGAGTGTACAGTATCGAGCTGCATGAAAAGTTTAGCAGCTAACAGCTTTCTATCTTCATGATGATCATGTTACTTTATTGTTATAACTTTGTTTTGTTTACAACCTGCATGCTTGCAACTGATAGCAGCTATGTATTCAATCAAAACACAGTGACAAAGTGAAAAAGAATGCGAGCAGATAAGTAATGCTGTGCATCTTTTTACGCCGTTGTCTCGTATACCGGTGCTCGTTAATCTGTTCCGATTGTCCACTTTTCAATTTCCAACCTTAAATGCGGGCTTTCTGGTGAAGTGTCTTGTTTTTGCGACAGAGGTGTTTTAGTGGTGGGCTTGGAGGTACTGACTGGGTTAGCGGAGTCTTGTGACATGCGACATGCTTTCCACATCCGTTTCTTCTTGACATTAGCGGAGCTATTATCGTTGATGTGACAAGCTTGCTTTGGGTAATTTTGACAAGTTTTATGCCGCCATAGTTATCTTCGCGACCGAAAATATTTTTGGTCCGGTTTGCACTCACTGCTAGATTCGTTTGTAGTTATCTGCGGTTTCGTCGAGTAAAACAGCGGCAAGAGCATACAAGTTTTTTTCTTTGAAATGTAGTAGGTTGCGATATGGGGTTGCTGTGATCACCTCCACCACCCTAATGTGCATGGTGCTTCTTTGTGCAAATGGCTCTGGAGCAATGCTGGTGGCTTCGTATGCATCACACTTGCTCGAATGTGCGTGTGCAACATTCTGTGTGAGTTGTAACTGGAAATGTATGTGCGGGCTCCTTGCACTTTTATATCATGCTTATAGCAACACTGCCTGCAAACATGGTACTTTCAAAAAAATTTTTTTTCTTGAGCAAGGAAAGGAAATTATGTGCTTGTGGACAGTTATTCAGGTGGACATTGCACTGCAGCTGAATGAGTTGATGGCCTCATCATATTAACATGTTTTTTCTGTATATGTGTGTGTGGGTTGTCTGACGCACGTGCGTCTTGAGCAAGAAACTTGGATGAACTTGTAAAGCTTGTATGAAAAACATTTTACGACATTTGTGCTCCGTTCGTCACAGGTCTTGAACATGCCCAGAACAATAATTGCTACCTTCTTTCTTGTTCTTTAGTTAATGTGTGGATGCATGCGTGTATGGTAGAACGTTGTGTAGGATGTTATTGGCTGGTTTTTCCAAGACCTTCACTTAGTTTAGACGTCTTTTTTTTTTTGTATTCGCTACATGTGTTGCAGCAGTTGTTGCTCAACATTACACTTGTGTGCAGTAGAAATGTGAGAGAAAAGTTGCTATGGCAACTGGTGCGACCTGCACTGAACCATCACACCCAGTACTCAAGTGTGAGCCATATATAGCCCACATCACCTCCACGTACCTGTCAACACAGTTGACACATGACATGCGGCACAAGTTATGTACAGCACATAAGAAGGACAGGCTCATGGCAACAGTCACATCATTTCATCTTTAGTAGCACCATCTTAGCTTTTTGAGTGTTCTTTTTGTTTTTATAGTCTTAGGGTGCAGGGAAAAGTGCGCAGGGCGTTGTATACAGTTTTTTAGTTTTTCCACACACATAGTGCACACTGAAGTCAGTAGCATCTAGCTCCAAGTGCATTTCCATCACCGCAGTGTCTTTTTTTCCTCATTCCTCTAGTTTTCTTGATGGCAGACAAATGTCTGCATAAAGTTGTGACGGTGCAAGGTCTCGATCAGCAGAGTTGGAAGCAACGAAGTTGAGAAGTTGAATCATGTACTTAGCCTTATTTGTAACTGTACAATCTTAGGCCTGCAACCAATCTCTGAAGTGTTTGTAACAGGGTTAGTGTGATGTAGATTTCGTGGAATAGAAATAATGCCTTAGACACAGTTCAGAGCTCAGTTGTCTTGCATGGTCTCGACGCTTTATCCTACCTGTGATTGAAAGTAACCATTGCAAGTCATTGTCATCGTAGTTGCTAGGATAAACCCGATGAAAGCAAGAAAGCTGATTTGACAAAATATTGCGCAGGGAAGCATTTTATGTGGCCACCACTTCTAGCGTCATTTTATTTCTGAGCCTTGACAGTCTGTACTAACGTGTCAACTTCATTGCAAACTATAAACACATTTCACAGCTCACAAGTCATATATCAGCATAGCACACATATGGGCAGCATTTCTTTGCATGTTGCCATCTTATTATTCTTTATATGAGTGAAGAGTGAGTATATAGTGTTTTTCAGATAATTGGTAGCGATTGTAATATATACGTGACTATGGAGGCAACCCCGGTGTGTCATGAAATGTCTTAAGAGCTTGGAGTGTGATTTAAGAGTGCGCATAGCCAATGGGCTGACGTTTCTTTGCTGTCATTTAGTGTGCAGCTTGGCATTTGTCCTGGGAAAGTGCTGTCCATTGTCTCCTTTTTGCAAGCATAAGCGAGTTTCTGCGCCCGGCTTGGGTTCCGGCTGCAACTGTGTACTGAAGATTTGACTGCTACGGGCTGGCAATATTTATTATGTATTTGCTTCGAGTGAAAGCTCTTCTTTTCTTGCTTCTCTCTTTGTAAATAACTAATAAAAAAATGCACAACTTCTGCGCTTCTTTGTCAACTTGATGTTCCCTTTTTGCCAGAAGGGACCGTTAAACGTTTTGTTTTTGTGCAGAATTTTCATCTCTTTGCCGATGCCTCTTTATCTCTTTTCACTTTCACTCCCACCTTCCTCCCTTCCCTTATGGCCTGAGCCAATGTTTTGACAAACGGACTTTTCTCCGTCTAGGCGCAGTATACTTCGCCTTTCCCTTCCCGTGGACCAATTATTTATCAGGGTGCCTAGCAACCGGGAAAACTAGGAATTGTCAGGGAAATTTCATACACTGGGAAAAATCAAGGAAATGTCGGGGAAACCATCAAAAATTTCGCCAAGTCGGGGAAAATTGCGCGATATATTCTGCAGTGCATTTTCATTTTAAGCTGGCGCACAGCAAGTATGCTATTCATGCAGACCTTTTTTTTTTTTTTTTGTGCTGAGCGCATGGCCCCCACCACGGCCGCGCCGCGAGGCGAGATATATTTCTTTGACGCCAGCACATGGCTGAGCTGCCGCAATAAAATAACCGGTACACATGTGAGTTGGGTACTCAATAAAATATGTGGAAACGCTGCGTGAAAGTAGCACACGACAAAAAAAAAAAAGTTTTCTCAAAATCTATTTTTGACCATTTTCGACCGTTCTAAGACTCTCGTCTCCCTTTAACTCTACGGCTGTGATATTTAAAAATTTGCTCCCCCTCGAGACCGGCCGTGACCTAGGGTGCCTCGCATCGAGGCACCCTATATCAACGTTTATAGGATCTATAAACGATGCCCTATATACACCCGAATTTTGACCAATAAAAACCGCCGTTTTTTGATACATGAGGCCTATAGAAAATTTCGCAGCTGGTTGCATTAAACAGCTTCGCTGAGGCTGGCATCAGTGTGCTTTTAATTTTTAGTAAACTTGCGATGTTCTTAACGGCCATTAACACTTATAACAGCCTTTCACTATTGTAAACTGCAGATTATGATTAATAAGTAGCTTTTTGTTGAGAATTATTTGTCTATGCTCATTATCATCAGCAGCTACATTTATGAGCCTCCTCACTCGTCCGGGAATTTGAACTGAAATAATCAGGGAAAACCAGGAAAAGTCAGGGATCTTTGAAATAGTGTTTTGATGGACATCCTATTTATATTTTATAATGCCCGTTATACGCGTTCATAACGAACAGAACTGCCTCGCTACAAAAAAAGCGGACTTGCGTGGTGTAGTTTTTGTGCCAATAAACCCTATTCACTATCAGATGTAGGGAGCGGCATAATTGCGATTGCTGCTGCCACCATGCGGTGAGATTGCGATAGCTGCGACGCTATGCTTGGGTACGCGTAAACAGCGTACATGCTATATGCGTGTAAAATTACGCTGCACATAAAATGTAAAGTTTGAAAATCTGGAGACCCTGCCCTTGCACCCAAACCCCAACCGAGAGGAAAGGGAGACGACCCTACTCGCCTGCTTCGACCTGAAAGCCCAAAAGGCGATGGTCAAACGAGCAGTTGTGGCAGCTGAAGCCACTGGGATGCTAGAGATAACTCTACTGGGATCCCATACTAGGGATTCCACCTAGTGTTTATGAGAGGCAGGGCACTATGTCTGACACCACAGCAACCTCCTTGTATTTTGCTGGATGCTAAGCGTGAGAAGACACAACACTGAAAACAAGACAGGACACAGGAGCTAAGTTGTTATACGCAGCGCTGTGTCCTGTCTTAGGTGTTCCTGTTGTCCTGTCTTCCCGCGCTTAGCATCCAGCAAAATCCGTGCACCAACAAGCCTGCAAGAATTTTCTGACCTCCTTGTAACTTCCTCTTTTCAGAAGCAAAAGTTTTTACCACCACCACTGCCGCTATAACGTTTGTTTTAAAATAGCAGTTTAGTAGGCTTATTGCAGACTATGCATACGTACTCGGGCGGGAGGAATTGCTTCGATAAGCTTAAAGGCTCAATGCTGCACTTAATTGCATGAAAAATCGGAAAGGTTTTGGAGGCCATTTGATAAAGACTAGTAGCTTTGCTAAGCGAACTGAAGAGCTGCACACCGGCACGTTTGAACTGCTCTCTCGAGTATATGCAAAAAGTGGTCTCCAAGTGAACACTTCGTAACATCTGCAGTAGGCTGGCGACAAATTCAACTTCGGGCAATTCGTACTTTCGTTTAATGGAAGCGAATTTCGATATATTTGTTGGCTACGTAAATGAAAGTTGAAAATTTATTTTCAGTAATATTAATACTATAGTATAGTAATACAGTATAGTACAGTGATTTCCAGGTGGCATATTGGTACTGTGCTGGTAATGCACTGGTCTTACGTTGGGCCGAGCACTACTAACACAGTACCAATGTTAGGCGATGGTTTGTGTCGACTGGAGAGCGACAGGAACTTAAGCGCTTGCCGTCGGCCATAATTTCGTTTTCTGAACGTTTTACGAGCCCGCGGCTATCGGTTACTCGCCGTCTCGCGCTCTGATTGGTGCGTCGGTCGTCTTTATTATTTTTCTCGGTTCGGGGAGCAAACGTCAGGGCTACCGACCGCTGCTTCCGTTCCTCATCCAGCTCCGCCTCCAGATCCCGCACCTTCTTGGTGAGGGCCCGCCCCTTTTCTTCGGCCAGCTCGTCGTGCACCAGCAGCTCGCGCTGGGCCTTGAGTGCCTGCAGGATGACGTCCACCTGCAGCTCCTACAGACGCGTCTTCTGCGCAGCCAGCTGGTTCTCCAGGGAGCGCTTGCCTTTCTCCAACTCATGCGCATTTCGGTTTGCGGTGCCTTGTGAGTTGACTAAGTTTTCTAGCTCCAGCTGCAACTGCTTGCGGGACCGCTCAAGCTTCTCGAAGGTGTCGTGCTCCTCGAGCTCCCACGCCAGGGCCAGGATGTGGGTATCCTTCTCGCGCCACTCCTGCTCGACCGTGTCCAGCTCGGCGGCTAGCCGCTTCGACGCAGTCTTCTCCTCTACCAGCAGCTGGTCAAACTCTCGCTGCTTCATCTCCAGCTCCAAAACCTTGGCCCTCTGCTTCTCAAGCTCGATGGTGACGACCTCGGCCTGAAGCTTGCGCTTGGACTTGCCCAGCTTGTCGTTGAGGACACGCAGTTCCTGGATCTGCCGCTGTTGAGCGTCCATGTCTTTCTGGAGCGGGCATCCTCCGCCTGCGTGGCCATCTCGCCCTTCTTGTCCGCCTGCTTTTCGAGCTCAGCCACCTGCTGCGATCTGCTTCTCCAGGTTGCGCTCCCGCTCGGTCAGCTACTTTCGTAAGTGGGCCTCTTGGTCGTGGGCAGTGACAGAGATGCCCAAAGGCATCTGATCCGCTATGTTCGAGTCGACCGGCATAAGGAATCGAACCTCGCGCCGGAGAGCTGCCACTGCCGCAGTTTGGGCAGCCATTCGGGCCTGCGAAGCGTCCAGTCGCCGGAAGAATAGTTCCAGGAAGCGCTGAGCACCAGCGTCCATCTGCTGGGAAGGACGGAGCCCCTTCGAATACACCTAGGCCCAGCGGCTCCGGCCGTCGCGTCTTCGGCGGCATGAGCTTGTGGTGAACGCCTGTTGTCCGCCACATCGGGAGCCTGGTAATGGAAGCGGGTATGCAGGATTATCGCACCGCTGCCACCAAAAATGTTACAGGCTAGTAGTACACTTAGGACATAGCTAGACGCATACGGGGAAGGGTCACAGACGCAGGAGACAGACGCAGTCACAGAAACAGACACAGTAACTTGCCGCACTTCCTTGTGTCCCATACCGTAACAATATACTCTGGGAGTGCAAGGCACAATTTACAGGTGTTAATCCCAAAACCCTCTCGTCGAGGTGGTCAGCCGCCCTGCGCAGCTTCAGTCTAAACGACCAAATCTGGGTCGTCCAGCAGGCCCTCGTGGCCGTGAAAAGACAAACGTTCTCACCTGGGAGACCTAGACCCGGTCGCGTTAAACCCTGCCGGACGTCAAATAAAGTTATTACTCCTCCTCCTCTTCGCCCTCATAATCACCTCCTAGGTCAAAAAAGAATGGTACCAAATTAGGGTCCCTGTACTTCTAGGGGCTCTAACCATAGAATACAGCATCGAGGAAAGGTATACATGACATTGTCAGCGCTGTAAAAGAGAAACTAGTTAGTATATCGGAAAAAACAATGATACCTTAACCCTTTATGAGTTCATATATTATTTCCTAGTAATGTAGGGAAATGGTTTGGTTTTTTAAGCTCTAGAAGGCCTCAGATATGATATGAAACAAATTTTAGGTTGATAACATAAGTAGTTTATTAGAAAAAAGTAGGGCGTATATGTCCCATTGGCATATTCCGTAACTCTTGGAAGTGGGACAACACTGTCCCATTGTCTCATGAAGACGCCATCCTAGGCTCACTTACGTGCCTATTTAGTGTGAAAGGCACCAAAACAAGTGGCACAAAGGGGCACTTTGCACACCCCGCACATGAACTTTATGCGGACCTCATTTCCTGTGGTGCCTTGTGGGCACTTTTTGCGGATTGTGGCCGCTGACTGTGAATCTGATTTCATCACAGACTCCAACCATTTTCTGGCCGCTCTTTCGTCCCTCCTTGTTCTTCTGGAATGGACCAGAGCTAGCGTAGTGCCTGAACGTTTGTCCATTTATCAATTGCCGTCCAAGAACAAGCTGGAACCACAAGATTGATAAGTCATCGTTGGCGTTGTGCTGTATAAATGCATTGACAACAGAAGCATCGAAAATAAAATAAAATAGCCTATACCAGGACTTCTTGGAGTGCCTATCAGAAGTATAGGCATTTCGCTTCTGGTCAAATTTGTCCACAGCCCCCATCGACATGTTGTAGTCTGCCAGAGCTTTTGGACAGGTGACAGCCACTGAACAACCATTGGCAAGCTTCTGCGATACTTCCAGTTTCCGCTGGATTGTGGAAATTGGACAATAGGTGAACGTCTTCAGTGTCATGCCATTGATAGGCTGTGACCTGACCTTTAGAGCGCCACAGGTATTCACCCTTCTTCAGCTTGTTGCGTTTCAATTCCTCGGGCAAGTCCTTTCTGTTGGTGCGGACAGTCCCTGCAGCTAGGATGCTCCTCTCAGCGAGTGCTTCCATTAGAAAAGTGCAGGTAAAGTAGTTGTCAAAAAATAGCTGCGTTCCAAGATGTACGTTTTCTGACAGAGAAAGCACGACATGCTCACCAAGGCTTTGATTGGCAGGTCTTTGTGCGTTCTTCCCCTCATGCACCTCGAACTGAAGCAAATAACCTGTCTTTGAGTTTGCCCTGCACCAGACTTTATAACCCCTTTTTGGGCTTCATGGGAAGATACTGTTTCATACTCAATCTTCTTTGAAAGCAACCATGCTCTCATCAATGGCCTGGTGAGATGACGGCGTATATTCTCCCTGATATTTCTTGCTGAGTTTATCGATGAGGGGACGAAGTTTTGCAAGATGGTCGTAGCCATCTTCCCCTCTCTTCTTCTCTTTGCTTGGGTCGACGTTTAGCCGAAGCGAGTTCATGATGTACTGAAAGCGCTTGAAGGATATCACAGGAGATTTCTTCGCAGCTGAAAAAGGGTCTCCGCTCCAGTAGTGATAGATGTGCTGCTCGTGGCGTCACGCTCATCAGAAGCAGCAATCCAAAAGCGCGCAGCTCCTCTCTTGTCAGTACCACCCATTTCTTAGGGTATTTTTGCGCTCCGGCACGATTTGTGTGCTCTAAAATAATTTGGAACACTTCTCCATCAAAGTATAAATCAAAACAGTCGGCTGCGCGCACCAGAGGCTTCACTGAAAACTGAGGGTCCCATGACTTTGGAATCCCAAACTGGATGTGCGGTTCATTTGTAGTCCAGTTGTCGCCAACTTCATCTTCTAGCACATCTACTTCGTGATTCGTGACTGTTTCGCGCCTGCTTTTTTTTCTTTTATTTGAAATTATTGGTCGGCGTTTCTTCCGTTTGCCGCAATCGGCACGAATAGTCACGTGACCCCTTGTTTCTATTGTTGTTTCGGTTGCGATTAGACGTTCTTTGAATCCTTGGCTATCCACTATTGTTCGTACAAAGCGAAATGTTTACGCGGTAATGCAAAATCACAATGCAACACAGCAAAATAAAGAAAGCATGCGAAATGAGCGGCAGTGACGTACGGTTACTTCCGGGCGAACGAGCGAAATTTTCTATTTCGGCAGATCCGAGCGACGCGTGCCGCCGTCGCGTTCGCTTTCGCGTGAGTTTTCGCGTGCATGCGATTCAGCCTTGATGGGCCGGCTTCGTTTCCATCTTCGTCGGTACTCGAATCTGGTGGTGCAAGCTGCGGCTCAAACTCTTCTTCGCTACTCACAGCCTCATCCTCACTGGTTTCGAACTCACCCGGAAGGCTGAAAAAGAGTTCCAGTGCCTCTGCGCATGTGAGCGAGTCCACTGCAATTTCATACGGGCAGTTAGGCTTAGCAATATAAGCTGACGATTTTAGAGTACCCTGGCGCAACTGTTGCGCGTCACGCTGCCGCGATTTTCAAAACACTGGCACAAACGCATGCACAAAACATTCCTCTGAATGGGCAGAAAAGGAAAATTTTACCATTCATGCCGAAATCTCGTGGATCTAGTTGTATGGGCGCGAAAATTTTGAGTGCTGCTACCATGGTGCTACAATCAAACTTTTAATTGCGTACCAGAGGTGCCATCTGTGGAAATTCTTCAAAAACATCAGCAGAGATCTCTTCACACATCCACAATAGATGGCAGCACAATGTTGTGGCGCTGCATTTGAATGGATTCGGCTTCTAATGCATTTTAGTCAGAGTAAAACGTGGAACGATTCTGTCCCGTTATCCCACAAAGGGTTAAGATAGAGCGTCAAGGAAAGGTATGCAGTTGACAAAGTGGTTGATGTGGTTTAATCAAGTAATTAATTAGAGCCAATAACAAAATTAAAGAGCACTGCAGAATCTGCATTGGAGTAATGCGAAAGCACGGATGCTGCTGTTGGTTGCTTGTAATTGCTCCTAGTTGATTAATTTACTTCTTGTTTTCATTCGCCCCGCCGGGGTGGTGCAGTGGTAACGGCGCTCGACTACTGCTCCCAAGGACGCGGGATCGAATCCCGGCCTCGGTGGCCGCTTTTCAATGGTGGCAAAAAGCAAGGCGCCCGTGTGCTGTGCGATGTCAGTGCACGTTAAAGAACCCCAGGTGGTCGAAATTTCCGGAGTCCTCCACTACGGCGCTCTCACAGCCTGAGTCGCTTTGGGACGTTAAACCCCACAAATCAGTCAATCAACCATTTTAGTCTTTGGTACTTTCAAATTGCACGCCAATCCCTTCCTATGCCCTTTTTGACTTTACTTCCAGTTGCGTGATGTCACATCCTTGACATCATATCCACTACGGCACCCCTTTCTCTCTTTCCGCTGTCACTCCCACCTTCCTCCCTTCCTTTATGCGCGGTTCAGGTGCCCACAGAATGTGTGTGGCAGATACTGTGGCTTTCCTTTCCTGTGCACCAGTTATTTTAATTAATTCCCTAATTACCTTTTCAGCCTAATTATTTTTCGGCAACAACATTACGTCACACTATATCGATTGTCACCGCTCCTTAACCTCTACCACTTCTGAATTACGACTGCTATGGACACGATTTTGCGGACACAGACACGATCTGCGGACATGGCCTGCGGACACGGTCTGCGGACAGAAATCTGTGAATATAGCAGAGTAATACTTTCGCATTAATAATGAGTTCACAGAAAAGTAAATGCGCAATGTCTGTCACACCTGTTCTGCTGACACTTTAACCGCTCCATAAAGGAGGGAGGAAGATGATAGCGAAAGTGCAGAGATTGATGTGGGTGCCGTATTGGAGGGCCCCGGAGTAATTTAGACTACCTGTATGGGGATCTTTAACGTGCATTGACATGTTGTTGAGACTCCCCTGGTGGGACTGGGACAGGTAGGTCACCGCCACTTGCGGCGGGGGCTTGCTTGCCACCGAATTTTTATCTGTTGTAGGCCGTCATAGCACTCGCCACTGCTTCGTTGTTGACGACGGCTGTTGTTGCGGCGCGCGTCTTTCTCTCCCTCTTCCTTTTCTTTCTTCTCTATTTTTACTTCTGTCCGCACGAGGCAGCGGAGGTGGCTCAGCGACAGAGCCAGTAGCAGGCCAGTGCATTTTCCTTTCCTTCTTCCTACAGCCACAACAACAACAGTATGTGGTTGTTGCGACTGAAGCAAGAAGGAAAAGAAAATAGACGGGCCTGCTACTGGCCCTGCAGCTGAGCCATCTCCTCTGCGGGCCTCTGGGGTGGTGAAGGGTGGCAGTTCCTGTCCCTACGGTGCTGGAACGGTAGGTCAACGCCGCTTGCGGCGGGGGCTAGCCAGCCACCGAATTTTATTTGTTGTAGGCCGTCATTGCACCCGCTACTTCTTCGGTGGTGGATGACGGCTGTTATTGCGGCGTGCGTCTTTCTCCCCCTCTCCCTTTCCTTTCTTCTCTATTTTTACTTCTGTCCACACGAGGCAGCGGAGGAGGTGCGCACGTTAAAGATCCCCAAGTGGTCGAAATTACTCCGCAGCCCTCCACTACGGCTCCTCTTTCTCTCTTTCCACTTTCACTCCCACCTTCCTCCCTTCCCTTACGGCGCGGTTGAGGTGTTCACAGTAAACAAGTGAGACAGTTACCGCGCCTTTCTCATCCTATAAATCAATCAATCAATCAGGCAGCGGAGGTGGCTCAGCTACAGAGCCAGTAGCAGGCCCGTGCATTCTCTTTTTCTTCCTACAGCCACAATAACAGGAACAATTAACTGGCTCAGCTACAGAGCCAGTTGTTCCCCACCGCAAGCGGCAGTGACCTACCAGCCCCAGCCCCGTAGGACGAGGATCAACCATTAACCATCTCCTACTGACATCCTGCACTGACATCGCACAGCACATGGATATAGTGCTCTAGAAGACCAGTATTCTAGAGCAGTATAACATGGACGCCACTTCGTTTCGCCTCTATCGAAACTTAATTACATCCAGTTAGTGGTTTACAGGAAAGGAAAGACCCAGTATCTGTGACTCGCGGAAAACGAGTTAGCATGGAATATGTGTGAAAAATAAGAGTAGTTGTGAATACATGTCTTTCTCTAATACTTTTCCTCAATCTGTCGAAAAGCTGAAACAGCTGATGAGCTGCGCTCAAATTTCACAAAAGGAAGTGCCGTAACAGCAAGTTTTTTATTCCATTGCGCAATCATATCGTGTAAATATATAAGCCCATCCCCTTGGCAACCTGCTGGAGGTGCCGGGCAGGGAGCGTCTGGAAGGCATCGGCAATCAGGTGTGGCTGGTGATCATGGTCGTTTAGTCTGCAGTCTCAAAGACGGTTTGCACTGTGCACGTCAACATAAATTATCACCCCCGCAGCAGTCTCGACGGACCGGTTTAATACAGGGCCTCTTCGCGTATCACCTTTTCCCGCTTCAGGGCTACTTTTCTGTAGCAGCCAGCAGGTCGTCGGCTACTTTGTGGGGATGGGTTCTCGGCTTGTGTAAATGAATTGAAGCATTTTGCGCAACACTTCGTGGCCCATGTCAGTGATCTGTACTCGATTCTTCATTTGCATCTCGTGCTCGAACCTTGCCGCAAATACTGGAGAGCGAGTGGAAAGAACTGCTTTGTTGGCATAGGAGACCCGGCCGTTGGTACCGAGGATGAAATTGATGAACTTGTGGCTTTCGAAAAGGCGGCTAAAGTCACGCGAGAGCCGGCACTTAGGGACCTCGAACTGGTTGGCGTTGTTCTGCCATGATATATTCACTGTGTAAGATGGGGGGTTTATTCAGCAGATCAGCAGGACTTGATCAGCAGGACTGGGCAGATCAGCGGCGAACACAGCGACAGCGAACACAGTCACGCGCAGCGATCACGATGCCTCTGGCTGGAATGTTCCTGGCACTTCTTCCTCTTCACAATTACCAGCGGGACGAAAAGGAGGCATCCTGGCGACTTACGGCGTGAGCAAGACGGCAGGGTCGCAATAGGGTTTGAGGCGCTGGACGTGAACAATCTCGCGTCCGCTCCGGTGTAGATCATGGGACGGCGTAACAGGTTCCACCACATAATTAACCGGAGAGGCGCGCTCCAGAACTTGGTATGGGCCATGGTATTTAGCAAGAATTTTGAAGACAGTCCAGGAGCATTGGAAGGTATCCACAGCCACACAAGAGCTCCAGACGAGAAGTCCGGTGTCGTGTGTTGGCTGTCATGGTTAGATTTATAGCGGTACTGAGTGTTAGCCGTGCATGCGCGGGCAATTTGTCGACAGTCTTCCGCATGCTGGGCTGCTTGAGACGCAGGAGTATACTCTGATATGTCTGGCTGATACGGGAGTATGGTGTCGATTGTAGCAGAGGGGTGACGGCCGTAGAGGAGAAAAAAAGGAGAGAAGCCAATAGTAGACTGCGCTGCGGTATTGTATGCGTACGTGACATACGGAAGGACGAGGTCCCAGTTTAAGTGGTTGGAGGAGACGTACATATAGAGCATGTCGCCAAGGGTACGATCGAAACGCTCGGTGAGGCCATTAGTCTGGGGATGATTGGCGGAGGTGGTTCTATGAATAATGTTGCACTTGGTGAGCAAGGCTTTCACAACGTCGCTCAAGAAAACGCGTCCTCTGTCGCTGAGCAGCTCTCGAGGTGCGCCATGGCGAAGAACAAATCGCTGCAAAATGAAGGAAGCTACTTCTGACGCTGTGGCAGATGGAAGTGCGGCGGTTTCTGCATACCTCGTCAGATGACCAACGGCTACGATAGCCCAGCGGTTGCCGGCCGCAGTGTAGGGAAGCGGTCCGTACAAATCAATGCCGACGCGGTCGAAAGGGCGTGGTGGGCTGGGTAACGGCAGCAACTCTCCAGCAGAACGTTGAGGAGATGGCTTGCGACGTTGACAGGTGAGGCATGAGCGAACGTACTTGAGTACGAAGGTGTATATGCCCCGCCAGTAATACCGCAGCCGAAGATGAGTGTATGTCTTGAAGACGCCCGCGTGACCGGATTTTGGGTCAACGTGGAAATAGTCACAGATTTGCGAACGTAGCTGCCGGGGAATAACTAGCAACCACTTGCGGCCATCTGCGCAGTAATTGCGGCGGTAGAGGAGGTTATCACGAATGGCGAAGTGGGAAGCATGGCTGCGGAGAGCACGCGATAGAAAAGCAGCTGTAGGATTGGAGATAAAATCGAGGATAGAATTTATCCAAGGATCTTGTCGCTGCGCTGACGGCACGCCATTGATGTGAAGCGATGGCGGGGAATCGTCGGAAGAGGAAAGGCTCGCGACCTCAGCTGTAAGGGGGCAACGGGAAAGTGCATCGGCGTCGTGATGCTTGCGGCCGGAGCGGTAAACAACGCGGACATCATATTCCTGAAGGCGAAGAGCCCATCTTGCCAGTCTGCCGGACGGGTCTTTCAGTGAGGAAAGTCAGCAAAGCGCAGGGTGGTCCGTCACTACGTCAAAAGGGCGACCATAGAGGTAAGGGCGGAATTTAGTAAGAGCCCAAATAATCGCTAAGCACTCTTTTTCAGTGACAGAGTAATTGGATTCAGCCTTCGTGAGTGTACGGCTAGCACAGGCGACCACGTATTCAGTATAACCTGATTTGCGCTGAGCAAGCACAGCGCCGAGGCCAATACCACTGGCGTCTGTGTGGACCTCAGTAGGCGCTGTGGGGTCGAAGTGACGTAGGACAGGCGGTGCCGTGAGGATGTGGCGTAAAGCATTGAAGGCATCGTCGCGTGCTGGTGTCCACGACGGAAGGTCGGAGCTGCCGGACAGAAGTTCTGTCAAGGGAGCAGCAATGGAAGCAATTCCTAATAAAGCGGCGAAAGTAAGAGCACAGCCCGAGGAAGCTACGCAGATCTTTGATGGAAGTCGGTTTGAGAAAGGCTGCTACGGCACGAAGTTTGGCAAGGTCTGGAGATACACCTTTTTTGGAAACAACGTGGCCGAGAATGGTGAGCTGGCGAGCGGCAAAACGACATTTTTCAAATTCAGCTGCAGTCCGGCATCAGATAGGCAGGTCAAAACGTGCTTCAGACGGTAGAGGTGTGTATCAGAGTCAGGAGAAAAGACGACAATGTCGTCGAGGTAGCAGAGGCACGTCTTCCACTTTAGGCCACGCAAAATGGTGTCCATCATCCGCTCAAATGTTGCCGGAGCATTAAACAGGCCAAACGGCATAACTGTAAATTCGTACAAGCCGCCGGGAGTTACAAAGGCAGTTTTGGGGCGATCAGCCGCTTCCAAGGGAACTTGCCAGTACCCGGAACGTAAATCTAGGGAAGAAAAGAGCTCGGCCCCTTTGCAAACAATCGAGAGCGTCGTCTATGCGTGGGAGAGGATAGACGTCCTTTCGCGTAATCTTATTAAGGCGGCGATAATCGACACAGAAGAGGATATAACCATCTTTCTTTTTTACGAGGACAACAGGTGACGCCCAAGGGCTGCTTGAGGGCTGAATCACGCCATTCTGGATCATTAGGTCGACTTGCTCTTCAATAGCCTGGGGTTCGGTTGCAGACACACAAGAGGGGCGCTGTCGCAGTGGTGCGTGGGTGCCGGTGTCGATGCGATGAGTGACTGTAGAAGTTTGACCCAAATAACTTTGATGAGAGTCGAAGGAGGAGCGAAAGTGATTTAGTAGGTTCAAAAGCCGAGTGCGCTGCTCTGGAGGAAGATCGGCGTCGATGGAACGGAGGAACAAGTCTGTAGAGGGTGGGAGCGGGCGCAGGTGAAGGGGGGCTGAGCGCAGTCACGGCAAAGTGCGGCGCGTCGTCAGGTTCCTCAGAGATCAGAAGAGATGCGATTGGCTGGATACTTCCGAGGCATTCACCATGGCGCAAAGCAGTAGGGGAGTTAAATGGGTTAGAGACCCATAACATGGAAAGGCCAGCGGAAATAGCGAGCACTGCGTAGGGCAATGGAAGGCACTTGCGGCGCAGGAAAGCATGGGCTGGTGTGAAGAGAACGGTGTCATCGCTAACAGAGGCACAAGCGACACGAACAAGCACAGAAGAGCAGGGATGAAGGTCGTGATTGATCAGCGTCTGGTAAGGCATCGGGCACAGTCGAGAACCCCACTTCAGCTCGAGCACGATCAATAGCAGCGTGACGCGACAGGAAATCCCAGCCTAAAATTACAGCGTGTGAGCAACTTGGCAGCACGACGAACTCAATCGTATAAAGGCAATTCTGGATAACTACTAGAGCGGTGCACGCTGCTAAAAGCTTGA
The DNA here is from genome assembly GCF_055883805.1 of Amblyomma maculatum. Taxonomy (NCBI): domain Eukaryota; kingdom Metazoa; phylum Arthropoda; class Arachnida; order Ixodida; family Ixodidae; genus Amblyomma; species Amblyomma maculatum. The sequence continues at coordinate 83,850,361 of NC_139353.1, forward strand.
TATGCTGAGCGCTGGTCGTTCGCAACGAAAGTCCCGCAATTGGCGTCTTCACTTTCTTTAAAGTGCCACATAGTTTTGCGTCCATTACCGAAATCGCAGCACCAGTGTCAATTAGAGCTATGACAGCAACACCCTCGACGGAAACTTCAATTAGGTTTTGCCGGCGACAGATGAGGACTTGGGAAGTTCGACGGGGTCGCAGTTCTTGCCTCAGGAACTGCGGCCTCTAGTTTTCCTCAAGTGAAGCGTTCTGTCGACGTCGCATCGGAGAGATAGAGCGGCGTCGCGACGACGGTGAACGGCGGTCGGACATGGCTGAGCGGTCTGGGGAGAAATGATGGCGGGCTGGAGGCTCAGTAGGCGCAGAATACTGAGGCGTCGGAGACCAGTACCCAGAACCATGAGTAGGTGGTCCCGACACTGGGAGACGGTTGCGGCAATAACGAGAAATGTGTCTAGCAAGCCCGCAAGTGTAACAAATTGGCCGATTATCCGTCGTGCGCCAGGCTTTACGTGGTCCTGGAGCTGGTCGAATAAACTGCGCAGGTTCTCGCGCAGGCGCAGGAGGCGGCTGAACGTAGGCAGGTGGCGGCGAAGCATATGTAGGTGGTGGTCGGGCAGCAACAGCCGCATATGTTAACAGCGCTGCGACAGGTATGGATTGAGGGGCTGGAGGAAGAGATTCATCTACCTGTTCTTGAATAATTTGGCGCAAACTGGGAGCTAGGTGTGAAGAAGGTTCTTGATGGTAGGACATAAGGGAGTGCTGTCGAGCAACTTCTTCCCGAATGAAGCTCTTAATTTGTGGCAGGAGTGCAGAATGTTTGCCTGCACCTGTCAGGCCAGCAAGAGACTCAGAGTGCATGGTGTTTGCGCGAGTTATGGCCCTTTGTTTCCAGTTTATCATAACTTTGACACAGTGTGACCACTTCCGCGACGGTGCGGATATCTTGAGCCGACAGCATCTGAAAGGCATCGTCATCGATGCCTTGCAGAATGTGCTTGATCTTCTCGGCCTCTGACATCTGTACGTTCACGCGCTTGCACAAGTCGACGACGTCCTCGATATAACTCGTGAAATTCTCGCCAACCTGCTGAGACGCTGTTCAGCGCGGAGTTTCCTCACAGCCGGACGGCCGAAAACTTCAGAGAAGCTGGCTTTAAACGCGGACCATAATGGAATGTCCGCTTCGTGGTTTCGAGACCATAGATTTGCTACGCCGGTGAGATAGAAAATCACGTTGCTTAACTTCGTTTCCGCGTCCCATTTGTTATAGGCGCTCACTCGCTCTTAGAATCTGAGCCAGTCCTCGACGTCGTGGTCGTCAGTGCCGCTGAAGATGGCGGGGTCTCGCTGGCGGAGGGAGCCGGGACAGATGATGACCGAGCCAACTTGTACGGCTTGGTGGTTAACGTCCTCAGGCATCACAGGAGGTGGTAATGTGCGACTGCGGAGTTCCAGGGCGAGAGGATAGATCTTAACCGGCAGCTACACCAAATGTATGACGGGGACCGTTTATTCAGCAGATCAGCAGGACTCGATCAGCCGGACTGTGCAGATCAGCGGCGAACACAGCGACAGCGAACACAGTCACGCGCAGCGATCGCGATGCCACTGGCTGGAATGTTCGTCGTGCACTACTTCCTCTTTACAACTACAACAACGCTCACTTGTGTGGGCCTGTCATCAGGATGAAGTCCGTTGGCCTCGAAGAGCAAGAATAAGTCTCTTCGAATGAACATCGTAAAGCGCCAGTCCTTGCCGCGAACGAAGCGGTACGCTCTTTGACTTTCCTTGGTTTTGGTCTCTTCCCGTTCAGTGTTGATGGAATACTTGAAATTGGCGCGGACCTCACTCCTGTTGCGGAACAGCAGTAGCAGGTACAGGGACACGTAGTCATCCTCGCTGTCCTCGTACAGGAACTCGGGACTCGCCCTTAGGCACCACTTGAGATTATCATTGGCCCTAGCAGAAAATGCCGAGCTTTTGAGCGCTTCGTCTATCTCTTCCCGGCAGAAGCTGAAGTTATCGATGGTCCACATGTAGGAGAACCTGACATTAACCTGTGTGTAGAACCAAATCCCGGCCGTGGACATGTTGATCTCGCTCTATGGAGGTGGAGTGTACAGGCGGGAAATGGTCATGCTATTAGACAACTCCACCAGCACCTCACTACACGCAGCGGCGGCGTTCAGACGCTCCGACCAGGTTAGGCTCGCTCCTCCTCCGTCCGAGCCTACGGCCGGCAGCGGACTGCAGGTATCAGCCGTAGTAGAGCTGGATGGCGACGCCGGGAGCGGAGGAAGCAGCACGCTGGTGCAGTAGTGGCCACCGGCACGCCGGCGACGCTAGCTCGATGGGTCTACCTCCGAAGGATTTCTCCAAAACGCTGAAAAAGTGTGGGCGGACGCCGCAGAAACGGGTAAATCCACAACTACTGCGCCGTCCTTCCACCCGACCTTGCGCCGCTGCGGTCCCGCCGTCAACTCAGAAGCGGCGTCTGCTCAGTTGCAGCCTCTTTGAGGCATAAATCACACAGACGGCGGCGTACAGTCCGAATGGTCAACACTAAAACTGCACCGGGCAGGTTCACACCCGCCCCGCCGGGGTGGCGCAGTGGTAAGACGCCCGACCGCTGTCCCGGAGTTCCCGGTTTCGAACCCGACCACGGCGGCTGCGTTTCGATGGAGACAAACCGAATTGGCGTCCGTGTGCTGTGCGATGTCAGCGCACGTTAAGGATGGTCGGTTGGTTGGTTTACTGGAAGGGAAAGGCGCGGTAACTGTCTCACTCGTTTTCTGTGGACACCTGAACCGCGCCGTGAGGGAAGGGAGGAAGGTGGGAGTTAAAGGGGAAAGAGAGAAAGAGGAGCCGTAGTGGAGGGCTACGGAGTAATTTCGACCACCTGGGGATCTCCAGGTGGTCGAAATTACTCCGCAGCCCTCCACTACGGCTCCCCTTTCTCTCTTTCCACTTTCACTCCCACCTTCCTTCCTTCCCTTACGGCGTGGTTCAGGTGTCCGCAGAGCAAGTGTGACAGATACTGCGCCTTTCCCTTCCTGTGAATCAACCAACCAACCAGGTTCGCTCCCACCTCGAGCGCACTTGAGAAAGCGAACAAGCGAAGAAGAAAAAGATGCTCTGCCGTTAAGAGTATGACGCGTTTGGGTTTCACAAAAGAACGTGGCGTTTCACACACATTGACAATCTATTTCAATTTTTATTTTTGTTTACTAACTTTTATTTTTCTTTTCTACACCAACACTTAGCATCAGCAGACATTGGCTGTCCGTTCTCAGCAGTACGTTGGGGCAGTCTGAAACGCGTTCTCTCTTTTCTAAATTATTTCATTTAATTAATCAGCTAAGCACACTAAAATTTAATAATAATAATCAGCATCGTCAAACGTTGTTTTTTAATTCTGAGAATTTTGGCATTTTTGAATTCTATTATATATTTTTCATTTGTTAATTATTCAATCAATTACACTAAGTTCTTTAATTATCATCAAGCATTGATTGTATTTTGAGCATTCCGGCACCATTGTATTCCACCTTTTCCCAATGTTTTTCATTTTTATTTCGTTAATAATCAAGTCAATAAAGTGATTTTATTAACTCCTCACCGACCATCGCAACTTGCCATATGTTTTTTTCACGCAGCCCCCGATTTTTTCCGACCCGTGGTGCCGACTGCTACCACTACCACTGCACCACTACTACGCCGACGACATTTCGACAGCACAAGTCGTTGTTGTTGTAGCCGTGGGAAGAAGGAACAGAAAATGCACGGGCATTCTACTAGCTCTGTAGCTGAACCACGTCCGCTGCCCCGTGCAGACAGAAGAATAGAGAAGAAAGAAAAGGAAGAGGGAGAGAAAGACGCGTGCCACAACAGCCGTCGTCCACCACCACCGAAGCGGTGGCTTGTTGTTGTTGTTGTTGTTGTGGCTGTAGGAAGAAGGAAAAGAAAATGCACGGGCCTGCTACTGGCTCTGTAGCTGAGCCACCTCCGCTGCCTGATTTATTTGCAGGAAGGAAAAGGCGCGGTACCAGTCTCACTTGTTTTCTGTAGACACTGCAACCGCGCCGTAAGGGAAGGGAGGAAGATGGGAGTGAAAGTGGAAAGAGAGAAAGAGGAGGCGTAGTGGAGGGCTACGGAGTAATTTCGACCGCCTGGGGATCTTTAACGTGCGCTGACATCGCACAGCACACGGACGCCTCTTCGTTTCGCCTCCATCGAAACGCAACCGCCGAGGTCGGATTCGAACCCGGGTACACCGGCACAGTAGTCGGGCGTCTTACCACTGCACCACAACGGCGGGGCCACCTCCGCTGCCTCGTGCAGACAGAAGATAAAATAAAGAAAGAAAAGGAAGAGGGAAAGAAAGACGCGCGCCGCGACAACAGCCATCGCCCACCACCGAAGCGGTGGCGGGTGCAATAACGACCTACAACAGATAAAAATTCGATGGCAGGCTAGCCCCCGCCGCAAGCGGAGGCGACCTACCCATCCCAGCCCCATTAGAGGATCCACCTCGTGAAGCGGTGGCTCGTTAAATATTCCCAGGTGGTCGAAATTACTCCGTAGCCCTCCACTACGGCTCGCCTTTCTCTTTCCACTTTCACTCCCACCTTCCTCCCCTCCCTTACGGCGCGGTTGAGGTATCCACAAAAACAAGTAAGACAGCTACCGCGCCTTTCCCTTCCTATAAATCAATCAATCAGGTGGCTCGGCTACAGAGCCAGTAGCAGGCCCTTGCATTTTCTTTTCTTTCTTCCTACAGTCGCAACGCCGCGAACTCAGAATAAGGGCCCAGATGTTCACTGTTAGAAAACGGCTGGATTGTGTCGAGGGTGTAGCGGGGCGGGCGAGCATGCAAGATGTATAATGGACTGTATTCGGTAGTTTCATAAGTAGTGGTATTGAAAGCGTATGTGCCGCAGGGCAGTATAATTGCCCAGTTCTTTTGATCCAAGTCCACATACATGGCAAGCATGTTCGTGAGTGTCCTGGGCCCGTATTCCGAGTTTGCGTCGTTTTTGAAGTGCCGCTATCTCACGTGACCTCGAGTAATCTGATTGGTCTAAGCACCAGAACCGGGCGTTGCCACTGCGAAACCGGAAGAGGTGACAACCTCATGTTCCGGCGTTTCGACCAATCAGATGACTCGAGGTTGAGCAGAGAGCGACACTTTCGATGACGACGTAAACTCGGAATGCGGGCCCTGTTGATGCATTCCGTCAAACCGTTTGTCTGTTGGTGATGTGGTGTTGTGTCTGGAGGTGACTGTGCATAGACGTAGTAACTTCCGAACGATATCGGCAGTGGATTGGCGCCATTAGTCACTGATTACTACCCGTGGGGGTCCATGCAGCAAGAGAACAGAGTTCAGAAGGAACAGCGAAACTTGCTGCGCGGGATCCGATGGTAGAGCAGCCGTTTCACAATAGTGAGTAAGGTAGTCTGCACTTATCACGATCCACCGATTGCCGTTTGGAGATTTGGGAAAATGCCCAAGCAGATCAATTCTGGCCTGTTCGAACGGACTGCTGGGAGGCGCCACAGGGTAGTAGGCCAGATGTAGCGGAGGTAGGGCGTTTATGACGCTGACACTGCGTGTAGCTCGCCACGCATCGTTCTGTCGTGGAACGCCCAGTAAAAGCGCTCTTGAGCTCGATGGAGTGTGCGAGCTGATACCAGATGTTCGGATGCAAGGTCGTATGCACCACACGTAAAACAGAGAACAAAGCCTTTGGAACAACGAGCAGGTATCGTGGCCTCACAGGAGAGTTCTTTTAGAGTGCAGCTCTTTAGCGCCCGTTCCTGGGTTTCGCGTCGGCGTCGGCCTCGTAACCAGCTCCGCCCCCTTTCATCCCCCCAGTTCGAGCCGGCGCTGATTTTTTTAAACTGATTTATTTATAGGAAGAGAAATGCGCTGTAACTGTCTCACTTGTTTTCTGTGGACACCGCAACCGCGCCGTAAGGGAAGGGAGGAAGATGGGAGTGAAAGTGGATAGAGAGACAGATGAGCCGTAGTGGAGGGCTACGGAGTAATTTCGACCAACTGGGGATCTTTAACGTGCGCTGACATCGTACAGCACACGGACGCCTCTTCGTTTCGCCTCCATCGAAACGCAGCCGCCGAGGTCAGGTTCGAACCCGGGTACTGCAGCACAGTAGTCGGTCGTCTTACCACTGCACCACCCCGGCGGGGCAAGCCGGCGCTTCGGCAACCGGAGCCTCGCAGGGGGGGTACACTCAGCAGCGAACGATGGGGGCAGGAGCCCGCGCAGCAACCGGAGAACACGAGGAAAGGAAGGGGGGGGGGGGGGGGGGTCGCCGGAGGCAGCACTAGCAGCGACTGACTGATGCCGCTGCCGCCGCTAGCGAGTCAAGACCACGTGACTGCGTAGATAATTATAATAATTGGTTCACTGGAAGGGAAAGGCGTATCTGTCACACTTGCTCTGTGAACACCGGACACCTCAACCTCTGATTTATTTATTTATAGGAAGGTAAAGGCGCGGTAACTGTCTCACTTGTTTTCTGTGGACACCTCAAGCGCGCCGTAAGGGAAGGGATGAAGATGGGAGTGAAAGTGGAAAAAGAGAAAGAGGAGCCGTTGTGGAGGGCTACGGAGTAATTTCGACCACCTGGGGATCTTGAACGTGCACTGACATCGCACAGCAGACGGACGCCACTTCGTTTCGCCTCCATCGAAACGCAGCCGCCGAGGTCGGGTTCGAACCCGGGTACTCCGGCACAGTAGTCGGGCGTCTTACCATTGCACCACCCCGGCGGGGTGGGCACCTCAACCACGCCGTAAGGAAAGGGAGGAAGTTGGAAGTGAAATGAGAAAGAGGGAAATAGGAGCTATAGTGGGGGGCTACGGAGTAATTTTGACCACCTGGGGATCTTTAATGTGCACTGACATCGCACAGCACGCGGACGCCACTTCGTTTCGCCTCCATCGAAACGCAACCGCCGTGGTCGGGTTCGGACTTCTCAAGGCGTGTGAACGCTTCGACAAGAGGACTTTTCGCCGTCTGGGCGGAGGCGAAGACAATCCCCATGTCTAAATTGCTGGCTTGACCTGCTAACTGAGGCTCCCCCTCAACCCTTCGTTAAAGAGGGCATTATACACCTATTTCAAGTCGCCTTGGACATCATGTGTAACCTTAGGTTATATGGTAATGGATATACGTGAGGCGTTGGAGGAAATTGCGTGATTGTTTGGTTGGTTTTTTGGCTTTGCATCCAAAAGCAACCAGTCTACAAGGCAGGCCGTAGTGAAAGAGGGCCCCAGAAAATGTGAACCGTAGACGGAACCTTCCGCTTCGGCTACGTTGAAACTCAGTTGCAACGGCCGGGATCGATCTCTGGTCGCCCGCTCAGTAGTCGAGTGATTTAAATACTGTTGTGACCGGAGTTCTGGCCGAGGTATGCGCAGACTCCAGCAGCTGAAAATGGAGGCATACCAAGCGGACGCCCGCGAGCGACCGCCGCCAAAAGCAGCGAAGCGGTGGCGACGGCAGGTGTTTCCGGCTGCGACGACCAACCCTTCCCGCCTCCCCTCCTTCGGGATAGAGACGACCTGCCCTTCGAGCCTTAATCCCCGTGGCGCCACGACGGCGACAACAGGGCACCTATTCTTGTGCTTAATGGGCACGAGACGCGTCGCCGAGCAGCATTGACCTCGCTCGCCGAATTGTCAAAGCAAGCAGGTCACCCCCTTGGAATTTCGCGGGGTGAATGACCACCGCCAAAGGGCGACGTCTCGGACTATTTTGCTAGGGGTACCGAAACTCCATCGCCCGCACAAAATCGTCATGGACATCGAAGAAGTTTGCCCTCGCCACCGGAAGATGTGCAAGGAGGTTCACCCTCGGCAGTGGGCGGCACCTCGAGTGATCCCTTGGCCCTACTGATTGGAATTTATCGATGAACTTTGTTTCCCCAGCTAGGGAACTGGGGATAACAAACACTATTTAACTGACGGATATTGTTTGCACAGATAGCTCCGTTTTCCTCTCATGACCTGTACCTTCTTCAGTATGTAGAAAGTGTATATAAGGTTCCTTTTTGCCTCTCCTCCCTGGCTGTCTTCCGCCTCGATGCATCGTCGCCTTCTGAGCCCGACTTGCATCAGTACCCATATTAAAGAATTAGCTCTTCTTCTGGATCCATGTGCGCGCACGTTTCTACTGTATTAATCGTAAATGCAGGGATTAGGGATTAGCAAGCTAGCAGCATAGTGTAACCGCATAGGCGTCGTCTGTTTATGCTTCGCGTGTTTGTACGGGGATAAATCGACGCAGTAAAGATTACAATCGGAATCGAAAGTGGGTTTCACGGCAATTTTCATGGCTATGAATAACGCTATAGTTGAGTAAATTCACAGCCAAATAAGCTGGAACTGAGAACACCACCGAAGAAAATCGGACATGACAGGGTTTGCTTTCATCTTCATTTCTGTGCGTCTTAATTGCAGAATATGACTGGCGAAGAATGCAGCATCATAAGTTCACTCAAAGCTAGGCGTTGAAGTTTCGAAGGTCTATGTCAATTCCGCAACACAACGAGTGAACCGCACTGAAAAAGAAACCTGCGAAAACGATGCCAAAAACCCCTATTGAAGGGCTTTAATGATGCCTGGGCAATGGCTCTCGTAACTTGTATTGAGAACGAAATAAAATTAGGTATCGTGGGAGTGAGTTGGAGGCTTCAAAGGAGGAGCTTAATATAACAGCGAAACCCGCTGTCAATCCGACATCTAGTGCGGCAGGTGCCCGTGAAGCAGCATAAGCCGTCAACTACTAGAAGCAGATGAGACGCAGTTGGTGGTGTGGATGGCGGAAGCTGCTGTTTTGTTTACCTAATTTTGTAATTTTACAGCTTGAGGTCAACAAACTAAATATTTCGCTCAAAGTTTGAGATTGGAGATAAAGTGAGAAGAATGTGCTCTTTGTTTTCCATTAATCAGCGATTAGTGTGAAATGGTAACTACATTTCTGCAGTATATTCACGAAGTGGATAGCCCATCACGTGAAGCTCAAAAGCCGACGCCATCTGTTTAAACTAAACTACCATTGATGTTGACTCCTGTTTGCGGTATAGAAGCTCACTTTCAGGCAAAGGAAGACCACTTTGAGCGACCCCTAAATCACTGAATTAAGTAGGCTGATTGAAGAGGCTAAGCGATTCGGGCCAATAGTTTAAGCAGCCTATAACGTTGGGCGAAGTGCTACTGGAAGCGCTAATTTTCCTTGTTTTAATTATTCATTAAAATTCTATTCTGGGAACTTTAGGTGAGGTTCCCTTGCAGCTGTCCCTGTAGAGGAGTAATGGCAGGGCTGCAAGGAAGGCAGAGTCGGGACCATTAGGGATTTTAACTGAGAATATAATGTTCAAAAGTGCCAGTGATGAAAAGAATTGTGATGATTTAACTCTGCCTACTTTATAGCTAGGCGTCCATTTTGAAACGTTAGACGAATGGTCTCAAACGAACCGCTGGATCGGTTTAGATGCATTGATTTACACAGTAAAAATTTCGACCGACCATTGGATAGATGTGGACGGGGTCGATGGAGTATACTCCTGGGGATGCAACAAGGAGACACCTCCGAAGACGCCCCCTTCCCCCCCCCCCCCCAAAACGGCCAAAATAATACAGGGCAAAATAAAGTTTTTTCTTTCTTCCTGTAAAAAAATTGCAGTAAAATAGGTAAATTCACTTTCTCCGATCGCTTCAAGGGTATTTTAGAATACGGCTGTACTTCGTAATGCACAGCTCTCAGAGGCTTTTGGGGGTATGTGGGTGGCATCATATTGACGAGATTGAGTTCGTAACATTGCAAAAAATTCCTGCTCCTGAAAAAACCAGGCATGCGAGCGCGAAGAACCACAATATGCTTCGTTAATTTTGACCTCTGACAGCGGCATAAGGGACCTTGGGGACAAGCTGGCCTTGCTTGAAACAATTGTCTCAACACTACAATGACTGGCCTGGTAAAACATGCGAGCCATTCTACAGCGTGTGCACTGCTGAGGAGGCGAGGAGCAGAAATCGATGCATACGTGAAATAATCGAAGCGCGTTTGATTCGCATGAATGCAGCTTTGCGCGACCGGACTTCATCCGTGCATTCGTCAGACAAGGAATCGTGTTCTTTGATGGTCATGGCATGAGAGTACAATGAGTCTTTTTATTTTTCCTTTGTGGAGTGCTTTCTTCTTTATATATGCTTCTGTGCTTCAAATAAATTTCTCACAGTTAAGTTGTAAATTAGCTCTTTGCCATGTCTTTCTCGGGTTCTGTCTTTTCTTTCTGCGATTCAGGCTTCGCCAAAATGTGCAAACTCTACCAAATAGCACAAGAAACAGCCTTGCTGTAGATATGGGTTTTGGAGTTCTTTGCTCCAACGTTTAATTCTATTTTCATACGTGATTCATCGTTTGCAAAACTGTTAAGGTTCAAGTGCCAAACGTGTTTGAAAAAAATAGCATTGTCCTTAACCTAACGTTACTAATGCATCGTTTCGCTTTAGAAATATTCGCCGACAAAATGAATCAACTCGTGTCTTAATTCCTGAAGCACGTTAATTCACACGAAGTTTATAGTACGCTCCTACATACAAGGCGTACATAAGAGGAGGGAGCGACATGTAATGACGATGCTGTATAGTCTCTGGCTTTCGTGCCATACAGGATCTAGAACTGTAAGCCCCATCACAGGACGCTGTTGACGGAGCCGAGTAGCAGCACGAGGTCGGGCCTCCTGTTGAGCACGATGAACATGAAGGGCCTGTCCACTGCCACCACCTTCCTCCCGCGCGGGCTGCTGGCGCCGACACCCGACGAGCGAGCCGACGAGGACCGCTTGGCGCCGGCCTCGCTTACGTGCAGGGTGGCTATGTGTCGGATGCTGGATACCCGCACACCCTTGGCCGGCGTCAGGAGGTCCAGTCGAGCCTCTTCGGTGAAGGCATCGACGACGCCAAGCAGGGGCAGCAGCTGGGTCAGGTCGGTCACCTGCCTGCACCACGAGAAGTGAAGGACTTGACGCCAAGTCACGGTGTTCGCGGACACTTGGGCCGGCAGGTGTTCGCAACCAGCGGTTTGTATACAAGAAGGACAAGAAAGCATCGGCGCTCTCTTTCAGCAAAAAAAAAAATAAAGGGGATGCTTAGAACTCTACAAGAGTGTGAAGCCTAGTTGGACGTGGCGTATGTTGTCTGACTTTCCCGCTTGTAACTAGGGCATGGTGGGTCGTCACCATAGCGATGTGGAATGAAGCCCTGAGTCCAAGCGGCGACGTATACAAGGTGGGCGAGTGTGCTTTCGCCATTTCTAGAATGTTCTATGGGTACCACTGTTGACATTAACCTCCAGCGGTGGTGCCCAGGCCTCGCGCGCTACCGCCGTCATTTCCTCCCTCTTTCCCAGCGTCTCCGTTGCCCTACCCCTCAACGCCTTCCGGCGCCGTCACTGAATTCTGATATTTCCCTCCAATCTCCGACTGCACCAACGTTACTAGAACAAACTCTGTTCTAGTAACGTTGGACTTCTCTCCTTCGCTCATTCTCAGGACCCTCATACGGGGCTGCTGGCTGTTCCTTTTTCCCAGCGCACTCCTGATTATTGTGCCTCACAACGCGACCTTAAAACATAAGGATAGGGTAAGTGTCCTGAGACTTTCCCCTTGAAAACACTCGCTTGTTCAGGACGAAAATAATGTTGCCTAGATGGCGCTTTTGTGACTAGGGAAGCGTGGAACTGAGAGCGAAGTGTCAGGGCTCCAGCGCTAACAAAACACGACAATTGAGGGGTGCAGCGCTGAGAAGTTGGGATTCAAGGCCGACTGAGCATCAAAAGATGTAGTGCTGGCATTGGAAGGCACACATTTCGCACTGGCAGTTTCGGAGTTCCTACACTCTTGGTCAGCAGACAAGAGTGGGCAGCTGCAGATGCACTTTAAAGCGACAATGCTTAAGGTCCCATTCTCCAGAAGGCCCGATGGCATCGGCTTTGAGCGATTATAAATCACGATTATTTCCACTGCCAGGCGGTAGTCTGCAGGTGACATGGCCGGGAACTGACTGGGATGTGGTTGCGGGATGTCACAAGACCCCATGACATGGCTGAGTTGACTGTAGCTGCCAACTCAAGGACGTCCTGTGAGATCCGAACATAACCTACCGAGACCTTTGGATTCCGTGTCACAACCACGCAGGCATGTGTTAGTAGCGCTCGGTCAAAGCTGGGCTTTATATCGCTGCCGGGAGGTGTTTCACATAATGTAGTAGCAAGACTGTATGCTAATGAGTACAAAGAGACACAATTTGTGTCAGTGGTTAATCGAAGAGTGAAGTGCATCTACGCGAACCCCAATCCGCAAGAGGAGACGCAGACGGAAGCCAGTAATGCTTCTTCTACCCTACAGAGGCAGAACTCAAGGGTCCTTCATAACCGTTCATGCAGGTTTGACTGAGAGCTTCGGGTGAGGCAAATAAAGTGTGACGACGAAGCCCCAGAGTAATGCTGAGTGATTTGCTCCTTGAAGACAAGGGCGTTGTCATAGCAGTCATAAGCCACATGTGGTTCGTGCAGTTTGTGGTTCTTGGACACTGAGGGAGGCTGCTGAATTTTAACCTTCTCCAGAAATGCTCATTTCAAAGCGGTGGTATATAAGTGCAGTGGTAATTTTTGGCACCACATCATTTATACGCGTTTTAGCAGCCGAATTGGCGTTCCTTTTTATCCAGCGCTCCAGCTAGAACTTCGTTTCTCTATATTCCACTCCCCCGGCCGCCGCGGTGGCTCAGTGGTTAGGGAGCTCGACGATTGAAGTCAAGGCCCGCGGTGATCCCGGCCATGGTGGCGGATTTTCGATACGAGCGAAAAGCAAGGCGCCCGTGTATTGCGCGAAGCGAGTGCAGGTTGAATCCCCGGCTGGTTGACTTTTCGGAGCCCTCCACTACGGGGTCTCTCACAGACTGAGTAGTTTTGGAATGTTAGGCCCTACAAACCTACAAGCCATTGCATACTCGAGAAGTATATCTAAATTAGGCTGTTTAAAATATGTGATGCAAACAACTTCTCAGGTAGCACAGAACCAAATCAGCAGTGAAAGTGAAAGAAATTGAATAAAAATGCCGCTAAGGGCAAAGTTTTTCATATTGCCTCCAACCAACGTGGAGGCGAGCGCTGCTGCTCAAGCCGCACCGAGAAAGCAGCGAAAAACAAAAGACGGTCCACATGTACACTGGAGGAAAAAGCTTTAATCGAAAAGCCAAGCAGGAAGAAAGGCTGAGGAAGCTGGTACTATTTAGCTTTCTAATCCCATTTACGACCAAATGATTATAAAGAGCCATCGGGAAGACACAACTGCACTTACCTCCCCACTGACCCCCTTGAGCGATTACACGAAATTATGAGACCAAGTTTCGCATCTCTCATTTATTTGACAGAATATGAACAAAAATAATTGTTCATTGTCGCTTCTGAGCAAGAGAGTTACACAAGACGCCTCGTATCATGGCCCATTCCTGCCAACAAACTTTTTAAAAGTTGCATCCTAATATCTTGCTTTGCTTTCTGTGTGTACATGGAATGATGACGCTGTCAAAATGCGCAATAGTGGGTTTCCCTGGCAGATAACAGTTGCATGCAGGCTTGCGCTGCCCGTATAATAAATAATAATTGGTTCACAGGAAGTTAAAGGTGCATTATCTGTAACACTTGTTATGTGGGCACCTAAACTGCGCCATAAGGGAAGGGAGGAAAGTGGGAGAGAAAGCGGAAAGAGAGAGAGGGGTTCGAAAAGAAGTGAATAGTTCTTATATTGCCAGCTCAACTTGCATTTTATGTCGTGCGAACGAGCAGCATAGATCCAGTCATTGCAAAAGATCAAAAACGCCGGGGGCGCATTCGTAATCCGCGAATCGGCGCATTCCTGCGGGAGATTAGGGTTCACACGTACTAAATACTAAATCTTGTATGCCTAAGTTCAATCACTCACTAGTCATTTGCTGGAGAAATACTAGAAAAAAACTCAAGGTGAGGCTCGGGAGTCGGTCACAGTCGCCCGCGCGGCTGCAGGGGAGGCGAGACGGAGACGGCGGCGGCTGAGAGGCTCTTACGCGGTGCGGGCATGCATTGAAGAGCAATCGAATCGCGATGTATTTTGCGATGACGAGACTGAAGCGGCGTCGGCACATGCTTTCGTGCGCTGGCCGTGGCCAGACTGAACACAGGTTTGCAAAAATGCTTTACCAGACGAAAATAATTAAGTCTGACTAACACGCGCATATCAGCAAGTTAAGAGGTACCGCTTCATTCAAAAGTTTTGCCTGCTCATATAATGTCACAAGGCATGCTCTCGCGTCAATTTATGCTTGTTTGAGATTTACTCTTAGTGTTTGGACCCAAAGAGCGACGGCAATAGCTCAGCAATCAAGAACATAACGCTAACCCCTCCCCACTTTCGCGGCAGAAGGAAACGTTGGACGGGTACCTTTTTATATGCGGGAACACTTGTTAATAAAACAAGCTAAGTCTCATAACGTAAGAATAATATGCTTCCGATTGTATGCCTAAATTATAATGCATGAGCCCGTGGGTTTAGGCCTCCTCGGCAATCTTTAGACGAAGCCCAAAACAAGTCCGAGGATCACAAAGGTCGCATATTATGTGAAGGCTTCTCGAAGAAAAGAGAATATGTGAATTAAATATTTATCATGAAGAAAAACCAAAACTCAGTGACCACCATCTACGGCGTGCATGTAAGAGTGCAGCCGACACCGCGAATAGCAGACGACATGGGGATATCTCGTTTTGACATCAGCGGCCAATGGTTGCCAGACCAGAAAGCTGATTTCGATATTAATAATAAAAATTAGTTTTAAAACTATCTACTGCACCGAATGAGCTGAAATTTAGAGGATTTGTAATTTAATGTGTCAGGAGTGAAATGCAGTAATCAGTTTATGCTTAGTTGTTAGCGGTCATGACCCCTTTAAGTCGCACAAACCATCAAAAAATCATAAACAAAAAGGCTAGCGCAAATAACGCATACACAGACATGGGAGAAGACAGGACGAGCGCTAAACATCAACTGAGGATTTACTTGCAATAAAGGGAACATAAAAGCACTTGGTGGTACATGCGCACTCTGGTCGAAACCAACGATCAAAAACTAATCAAAAGGGGGCAAACTGTTCCTTAGGTACACTTCTGTTCCTTAGGTACACATCAAAGAATCAGTGTCCGGCCATGCTAGTTGTGAACTAACACCTTTCAGCATCATGCCAGAGATTCTTTTGCTCACAACACCGACGCCAGACTTTCTGACTATTGAGACCTTTATTACTACCCCGTTCAAAACGCTGCAGTGCGTCTTTAATGGGAAAACAGCGGATGTGCCGAGAAAAGGTACCTCTATCAATTACCCACCCCGTACGAAGTCACTACCTTTCCGTACTTCCCTCCACTACGTAGTTCCTGACATTGTGTATATTATAGATTGGCACGCACGTCACCTGCCTAATGCAAAACTTGGGCAAGGACAGCTCGACATCTCCGGCCTCGCGGAGCCGGTCGATGCAGCTCAGCACGAGCGGCGTGGTCAACTTCTCTTCGACGGCAGCCAGGCCTCCCGCGCCCGTGGGCAGCAGGATGATCATGACGTTGCTCGGGTTCTGGTATGGCAGCTCGACCATAGTCGCCTCCAGTTCGGAGCAGTCGGCCACGCGAAACGGCCCCGTGCACTGCATCGTGGGAACACTGCCGGAACACACGCATGTAATGTCACATATGCGGAAAGCAACTCCATGGGCACGCAGTCTGGACGAAAGCGCAGCCAGTTGCACAAAAATAAAAATTTAGGGGGGGGGGGGGGCATGTTCCCACACGAAAACACTATTTATCCTTGCTTTTTCCGTTGTTACACGGTTTTAATAAATCCATTGTGCAAATTGGGCTGCCTCATGAGCGCATAAAATAGCCCACGGCGATCAAACGGCAGTGACCAGATCGGATGGCTTGCTTTATATTGCTTGGTTGACGTTTTTGTTTAGCATTTTAAGCGCTCATTCATCTCAGATTTTAACATCACCAACCAACCCCAAGTTATACTGAAAGAAAGATTATTCTTCTCTTTTTCTAGATCCACCTACGTCACTGCTCGACTCGTCACTCGATCCTGATTTGATTTCGGCGGAGAAAATATTGCAACGCCCAAACGCGGCTGTAATATATGCATGGCGCAGCCCCAGAAATGGGGCAAACTGGTCACCCCAACGACGTACCCGCTGATCTTGTTCATGGGTATGTTGAGAAAGGACCTCCTGGAGACGGTGAAGGGGTTCTTCCAGTGTCCCTCCAGCCTCAGTGACGACAGCAGGACCAGGCGAGTGTCGTGGTCCACGGAGCCACGCGGGAAAACCTGTTCCCGAGGCAGCGAGAATGAGTTGATGGCCCGCGCCATCGCGTCCATGGTCAGGCGGCACTGGGCGCCGTGGTTGCGGAAGTCCCGTCGGTCCATGAAGTAGCACATGGTGTCTTGCAACCTGCGACAGCCGGTTGCCGGTAATGATCATCTCCTGAACCAAGTCACTCGTAGCGAGTTGGACGATAGTGACAGTAGCGAGAAGCTTGTCCGAGTCATCTTCCTGTTCCTAGCCATTATGCAGCGGTATGATTGGCTTCCACAGTCTTGCTGTCGTGCACAGCTACGAATAGAAAGCGCGCATAATAAAACACTCGTAGAGTTTTGACGAGTTCTAGGAAGCACGAAATGAATGAATTTGAAGAACGAGAGCCAAGGAGGCAAGGTGCTACACAGTTAGCGCCAAAACATTACAATTTTACTTTTATTGCGATAGCAATACTGCCCCAGGTTTCGAGCCATTGCGTATCCCCGGCGGATGCCACGCTTCACCTTGAACGGCCGAGGAGGAGGAGGAGGAGGAGGAGAGGGAAAAGAAGAAGAAGGCTGGTAACTTACGCTCTCGCGTAAGTTACCAGCCTTCTTTTAAAGGATTAGCTTAAGTGTCCTCAATAACGTCGCACCTTACACTGACAGGCCTGAGAAGGAGGAGAGGGAAAAGTTGCACCTTACACTGATAAGGCGTGATATGGGAATAATGTAGCAGGCAAAAGAAGCTTCCGCCATTGCTATCGCAATTTAACTGGGGTTAACCAGAGTTACCAACCAATTTTGTTTTGTTTATATGTTGTTCATATTGTTCTTTATTCTGGCGTTTTTTAAACGTACGTTACAATTAAATACACGTTCAAGTACCCTTGCCCGAACCTTAACTAAGCTTTTTAATCACATAAATGTATCATATATTCTCTTAAACAGTGAAGGAACACTGCAGGAACACATAAAACCATCAATTAAGCTACATAACACCTTGCAAGGACAAACGAGGGCAACGCGAGGGCAGTTCTACAACATATCACAGAAAATACATCAGGCAGAGTCACCTCCGAATGGACAGGATAGAGTCGAGCTCATATAGGAATTATTTGAGGACGTCCCGTGATTTATATGAGCAAAAAGATATGCGATTTTTTTTTTTCAGAAAAATATTGAGGCTATGCTTGGAGTATATGGCAGCCAGAATCTAAGAGGTTGAGTGGGAAAGAATCACCACGACTACAAAAACGATGATCAAATTCAGGGGCACAATCCTTAAAATATAAGCGCAATTGATTTACAGGTATGATTTTATAATAACATTTACAGCACATCATTAGAACAATATTTAGTCTGAATGATAAGCGAATGTTTACGTAGAAAATATATTATTTCGAATTTCTTAACATTTACATAACATTTACAACACACCGTTATCTTTTACTTTGAACGTTAAAATAATATCCACGTTACGTTTTCTTTGTTAGGTTCTAGCATTATCGCAACATTTCAAAGTAATATGTGGGGTCATGCAATTTACCTTACCATTTAATAAAAACATGCTCAGCTCGGTGTTGCGTGGGCGTGCGTACTTTGCGGATGGATAGTTCATATCGAATCTCCGCAAACGCATGCATCATAAATAAACGAGCTCAGATGTCCCTTTGGAATTGGCTGGAATGAAGTGTACAGTAACCAACGTAAATTTTCATGTCTATCTTTTCGCTGAAGGGCACTTGTTCAAAGCTGCAAAGTCCAGGTTTCTGCAAAATCAATTCTATTTGTGAGACACCCGCGGTATAGTGTAAAATAATCTTATTAACATTTTACGGGGATTTTACAAGCTTCTTATGCATGGCACATCTTGCTTCCAATTTTGTTTCCAGCGCTTTCACCGAGTAGTAGAAACTGGCATCAAAAATTAAGGATTAAACTGTAAATAATTGTGAAGGAAATATGGACTACTGGAAACTTGAAAATAATTGTGAGAGAAATAGAACTACTGTGAGATTTTTCGTGAATATATTGTTATAGGGGGTTGAAGGTGGTGTGCGCTGGTCTTTCAGAAGTATTCCTGACAGTGGAGTGTGTTTCTTGCAGCCCGGGAACAGTTTAGTGGAGTCTGCGGGGTGCAACTATACCAGACCCACAACCTACTGGAACTCAGCGATGACCGTCACCTTCCCGTCCCCTGCAGCAACACCAGAGCCGGCCGTTGTCATGGTGGTGCCTCGCGAACCGGGAAACATCCGCGACACCGATGAATTCGAAGTCAACGACTGCTTCATTTTTTGTAAGTGGGTAGACAAGCACAACCGATGAAGCACTATACTGCCAAGTTTGATAACGTAATTGTCTGCCTAACAGGAATGGCGCTCGTCTGCTTCGAGACGCATGAAGATATGACATCCTAGGATATGTTTAAGAAGAAGCTGAAATACTTGTTTGGCAAGACGATTGGACGCAAGCACAGCGCAAAAAATGATCTGGCTTGTCAAGCACAGTCAGCCAACGAATCATACCTACCGTATACATTCAGGACAACCTATAGCGCTGTGCTGTTAACTGGACAGCGCCATATCGAGGACCGATATGTTGGGCCACGTCGTGAATGGGATTGCGTTCCAAAATATTCAGTATTCTACTCTGCAAGGAATGTATTACCGTCGACATCGTCTTTCAGGTCTGCCGGCTGTTTCAGGAAGCCAAAAGCCGCCAAATCGCTCCTACATTTGACCGACTTCCTAACACTGCTGCTAGGTATTCGTTCGCGACGCACCTACACAACACCAGCCATCGCATTCTGCAAATGTGACCTGGATAGTACGCAGGGAACTAGAGTATATGAATAATGACGCCTTCAGCCCTGAGCCAACTAAGTAACGACTGCCCTCGTTCAAGCAGTCGTTCGCCAGGAGTTTGCAAACGTGGGCCTCAAATTTGGCAGACCCTCCGGTCAATCTTGCTCCCCACCCGCCACTCTAATAGCTGCGGCTGCTACTCATTCCCTATGTGCTACCGCTCCTGTAGTCCTTCAGAATGGCACACCTCGGACGGCCGGCCCATCTGCTTTCACTGCGCACGCGTCGGCCATCCGCATTTCTCGCCATTGCCACAGCCACTGGTTTTCGCCTCCTGATGACTACGGACTACGCCCGCCATCGCCAAGTGATTAGCCCTCCCGCCCCTTCAACACTCCAACCTTCCGCCCGTAGGTCTAGCCGCTCGCCATGCTTCGCCCCCACCTTTCTGAGTCGCCGCAAATCCGCCACCCGTCCTCTCCGCACTATTCTGGATCCCTTCCGGAAAACTAGCCAGTGCAAGCGCATGCAGGTGACGCCGCATTGACGACTTGCCTCCAAAATCCTCTCATGACCACCGTTGATCGACACAACCTTCTCGAACTTTACGTTAGATGGTATACTTGTAACTACTATGATTAATACTAGCGCTCAAGTGTCTGTCCTCAGCTCATCCTTTCGTCGCCGTCTCAACATTTTGAGGGTTGCCGGTTCCTCCGCCTTTCGCATCGCCGATGGCAGTGGCGCTGCAGTCGTTGGAATGTGCACTGCGCGTGTCAGCATTGCCGGCCGTACTACTCATATGCTGCTCACCGACATTGATCGTTACCCTAACCCTGTAAATCTCGGCATCGACTTTTTGACGGCTCATAATACAAATATTGATTGGAATGTGCATTGCGCGTGTCAGCATTGCCAG
This sequence comes from Amblyomma maculatum, assembly GCF_055883805.1. Lineage (NCBI taxonomy): Eukaryota > Metazoa > Arthropoda > Arachnida > Ixodida > Ixodidae > Amblyomma > Amblyomma maculatum. The sequence goes on from NC_139353.1 coordinate 83,870,507, forward strand.
CCGTACTGCTCATGTGCTGCTCACCGACACATTTAACTCTGATCGAGCCTACCTTACTTTTCCTATCACTGACAAATTCTTCAGCGCAACGTCATCGGTTTCCTTCCCGTCGTCACTGACACTGCGTACACCTATCTTCAGATTCTGAACTTCAGCCTCTCGACTCAAGACTTGCCTCATGACATCGCACACGGGGATCTGTTGCCCCTCACCGAAATCACACTCTCACCTGAGCTCCATCAAGATCTTTCTGCACCCCGCTCTCCCGACAGCTACAGATTTGCTACAGCGACAGCTACAGACAGCTACAGCGCTACAGATTTGCCACCCAACCACGCCCGTTTCAAACTTTTGGATTCCTACAACGATTACGATTTCGACGAGTGTCCTTTGGGCCGAACTTCTGTTGTGTCCACCGCATTAATACAGGCGATGCCGGTACGACTCACTGACGGCCCTATTGCGCATCTCTTCCTGTGCGCCAAGTTATACATACCGAAGTGGACAAGATTTTGGACAGCCACATTACCACTCCCTCCAGCACTCCATGAGCATCCTCTGTAGTTTTAGTAAACAAAAAGACAATAGCTGGAGATTCTGCTTTGATTACCGCCGCACGAATGAGATCACCAAGAAAGACGTCTATCTTTTCACAGAATAGACGATACTCCCCACGAATACCGTTCTCTTCTTCCATAAGCAGCGGCTGGCATCTGACGTAGTCTCTAAACAATAATAATAGTGTGTATTTCTTGTTTACCTCTAATCCTATTATCCAACAGTGTTAAACCTGCCGTACCTGTAGTAGTCCTTGTGCAGAGGCACCGACTCATCGAAGAACAACGCCGTGAAGCAGGTGAGAGTCAAGCCCAGGCACCGCAGCTTAGCGCGCTCGAAGTCCCGAAAAAACTCGGAGGCCAGCTGCTCGAACCTGAACGCAGCCGAGGAAGGGTCCCAATCCATGTGCAGCGCGCGGGCAACCTGTCAAGCGGCGATCAAGGCTTGAAACCACAGTGTTCAAACACGTAGTCTTCTCAGTGCATTACAAAAAAAAATTCAAAAGCAAAGGGGACACCAAAACTTCTCTCATCTGTCTTCGTAGTACCTTCGATCGCCACTGCGAAGGATTGAAATAGGAAATCAGGTGCCCTTAATGTGAATATTTAGACGACATTGCTATTGTGGAGGGCTGAGTTGGACCGGGAGAGAAGAAGCCGCAAACGTGAACACGTCGCCTAATGTGTGTATATTCTAGAGCGCAACCAAATCGGAACTTGGAGCAAAAAAGAAACTAATACCGACCAACAGTTAAACGAATTAAACCGTGCTTTCGCATGCGTAATTCGGGTTAACCCTAGTTAAAACCTCGCTAATTTTGTGTCCGCGCCGCCATCGCAGACGCACCGCACTGCTACACATGTCTAACCATGTAGCGTTAGTAGGGCCAACTTACAATTCGATTATTTACGGCTCGTCTTAGCACAAGAAATTTTTTTCTTATGTTCGTAAGAGTAAGTGGAGCAGATAACAATTTTGCTTCGACCAAGAAACCACATGGGATTGAGCTGTCGAGGCAAAGTCTGGAAAACAAACTGCGGAGCATTTAATCGATGGCTTTCATTTCTGTCCAGCAGATCTGCACGTATTCGCGAAGGTTATACCGCTGTTGCGGTGTAACCACTGTATCTATCGGCTGTTGGCCAGGTGGTATGCTAGTTACATTACTTGCAATAAACCTCTTCAGTGCTGGCCGCGAACCTACTTGGAGGATTTGGCTAGCCCATATCAGTCCTGTGCGGTACACGCCTGTGCCAAACGGATCGCTAGAACGTTCGTTGCCTTGGGCCAGGCGAAGGCCTACGACGGCGTTGAACATGGTTACTTGTTCGCCGTGCTCCGCTCATTTTGCTTTCCTGACGAATTTGTTCAGCTCCTACGCGGCCTTTACACAGACCTTAGCAGTGAACTAGTACTGAATGGCCAAACTGCCGGCAGCTTTCCGATTACGCGGGGAGTGCGTCAGGTGTGCCCGCTTTCACCGGTACTCTTTATACTTTCGCTCGACCCGCTGCTGCGTACCCGCTGGGGTGGCGCAGTGGTTACGGCGCTCGACTACTGTTCCCAAGGAAGCGGGATCGAATCCCGGCCTCGGCAGCCACTTTTCGATGGAGGAGAGAAGCAAGGCGCCCGTGTGCTGTGCGATGTCAGTGCACATTAAAGAACCCCAGGTGGTCGAAATTTCCGGAGTCCTCCACTACGGCGTCTCTTATAGCCTGAGTCGATTTGGGACGCTAAACCCCATAAAACCACAAAACAACCGCTGCTGCGTAGGGGCGTCGGGGACAGACGTATTCGAGATTTTCCATCAGTTGGACAGGAGATGGTCGTTGTATCTGCATACGCGGGCGAAATTTCACTCTTAGTGCGTGAGGTGGTGGTAGAAACATTTTATTGCCATTGAACAAACAGTGGGGGCGAAGTCCCCTGCATGGCACTTGGGTGCTCCCTTACTATGTGGGAGGACACCCTTATAAAGCAAAAGAAAGTCCTTGAAGAGCAATCCTCCTCATAGCACTGGAGATAACCCTTCCGTTGTTCTTGACTTCAAGTGCTCTTCATGAGAGACTCCCAGTAGGACTGCGACGTTCGGTGATCGGGGATGAGGAAAGGTTGGGCATGTAAGAAGGATGTGTATGAAGTGTCCTGGTTTGCCGCAGAGTCTGCATGATAAGGAAAACTAGTCTGGGTATCGGGCATGTAGAAGTGTAGGGTATGGAGCCGTCCGAGTCTGCAAGCTTCGTCAGTGTGCGGCCTGTGCTATGGTGAGAGAGGGGGCTGGGGGTGTATATTCCCTTCGTTTGTCCCGGTAGTGCAAGCGAATATCACGGAAAGAGAGAAGGCGCTCCCTGGCCTGTAGAAAGGGCTCCGTTTCACTTACCCGGAATGTAAGACATCGGGCTAGGGAATTAACCTCCTCGTTGCCGGGGAGGCCGGCCTGTGCTGGCGTCCAGATGAGGCTTATGGTGTGCCGGGGCTGCCAGAAGCATAATATGCGAGCAGCGGTGCGGGATATATAGCCGTTAGCATAATTTAGAATCGCAGATTTGGAGTCAGAGATAATTTTTGTGGCAGATGTACAGATGAGAGCAAGCGCGATGGCTGCCTCCTCTGCCTCTGTGGTAGAATTGATGATTATAGAGCTGGAAGTAAGCAGCTTTTCTTGATTGTCGGCTACAGCCAGGACCATACGGGAGCCTGACGTATATTCTGCTGCATCCACGTAGACCATCTCTTGATCGTCGCTATATTGTCTGTCAAGGGCATGAGCCCTGGCTATTCTGCAGTCCTGGTCTCGCTCAGGGTGCATGTTTTTAGGGATTGGAGGTACGATGAGATTAGAGCGGAGGTTAGGAGAAAGGGGTACACCGTCAATGGGGTGTGTAACTGGGCTTACGTTTAAGTGGGATAATAAAGTGCGGCCAGCTGCCGAGTTGGATAGGCAGGCTATTTGTGCCGTTAATGTAGCCTAAGTTCCTCGAAAGTGTTGTGTACACCGAGTTTAAGGAGTCGGGCATTAGATGTGCTGGGGGGAAGTCGTAGAGCCGTTTTCGTGCAACTTCGTAGGAGCGAGTTCACCCAGTCTCTCTCCTTTTGTTTGAGGGGGAGGTATGGGAGGGCATATGTGGCACGGCTTATAATGTAAGCCTGGGTGAGGCGAAGTGTGTTTCACCTCGGTCCACAGGCGGACAGACCGGCCTTTTTACCGCGAGGTTGCCGAGACGAGTCGACTCTCGCTGCATACCTGTCAGGTGTTAATGTAGGCGACCTGCCAGCCATACGCATCAGCGAGTTGCCGTTGACAGTTGCCGTTGACAAGCTTTCAGCTTATGAGTAACGAGAGACCGCTGTCCCCGAATGGCAAGCGTGGGCAGCTTGTCGGCTGCAAAATGAAGTGCGAGATTTTGACTGGCTTAGACGCTGGGGCGGAATCCCCACGAGACAGCGCCTCGCCAGATGGAGTATCGCACCCAACGAACAGTCTGCCAACCTGCCAACTGCGTTGCTCCCGAGAGCCTCTCGCATGTTTTTTCGAGTGTGTAGTTGCGAGAACAATGTGGCGGCTCACCTATAGGATGTTTAACGTCCGTATGAACTCCGGTGTCAGACACCGGCGCAACCCTTTCGAACATGTTCACTGTGGTTCTGTATGTGTTGTGGCGTCGCAGGTGCATCACTGAGGAGCGCCGAATTCTCGCCCGCGCAATGTACCCAGCCTTGCCGATCCTGCGCCTCGTCATCTGCAAGTATCAGTCTGGCCAGTTAGAAACGTATGGCGAGGCGTGCTTTTTGCGGCTCTGGCACACGCGCTTCTATGTTGTACGGTGAGCAGACTTGAGATGCCAGTTGTGCTTTAATAGAACCTCCAGTCCCCCCACCCCTTCCCTTATATTGTTTCCCCTCTCTGAGGAATCATGTATTTGACCTTATTTTGTGTAAGTGCGTATGTAGTGCTAATAGTCTGTGGATAATGTGTTTATTGTATGTAATGTATATACACAATACGTATTCTTTGCGTGCAGTTATGTTTCAGATCATGCGGTATGGCAGGCTTGTTTAGCCTGTCCCCGAGTGCTAGGCTAGCTGCCAAAACAACCTCCACTGCTTGTTGTTGTGGCTGTAGGAAGAAGGGGAAAAAATGCACAGGCCTGCTATTGGCGCCCCGCAGGAGTGGCGCAGTGGTAAGACGCCCGACTACTGTGCCGGAGTTCCCGGAATCGAACCCGACCTCGGCGGCTGCGTTTCGATGGAGGCGAAACGAAGAGGCGTCCGTGTGCTGTGCGATGTCAGCGCACGTTAAAGATCCCCAGGTGGTCGAAATTACTCCGTAGCCCTCCACTACGGCTCCCTTTTCTCTCTTTCCACTTTCACTCCCAGCTTTCTCCCTTCCCTTACGGCGCGGTTGCGGTGTCCACAGAGCAAGTGTGACAGATACTGCGCCTTTCCCTTCCTGTGAACCGACCGACCGACCGACCGACCGACCGACCGACCGACCGACCGACCGACCGACCGACCGACCGACCGACCGACCGACCGACCGACCGACCGACCGACCGACCGACCGACCGACCGACCGACCGACCGACCGACCGACCGACCGACCGACCGACCGACCGACCGACCGACCGACCGACCGACCGACCGACCGACCGACCGACCGACCGACCGACCCGACCGACCGACCGACCGACCGACCGACCGACCGACCGACCGACCGACCGACCGACCGACCGACCGACCGACCGACCGACCGACCGACCGACCGACCGACCGACCGACCGACCGACCGACCGACCGACCGACCGACCGACCGACCGACCGACCGACCGACCGACCGACCGACCGACCGACCGACCGACCGACCGACCGACCGACCGACCGACCGACCGACCGACCGACCGACCGACCGACCGACCGACCGACCGACCGACCGACCGACCGACCGACCGACCGACCGACCGACCGACCGACCGACCGACCGACCGACCGACCGACCGACCGACCGACCGACCGACCGACCGACCGACCGACCGACCGACCGACCGACCGACCGACCGACCGACCGACCGACCGACCGACCGACCGACCGACCGACCGACCGACCGACCGACCGACCGACCGACCGACCGACCGACCGACCGACCGACCGACCGACCGACCGACCGACCGACCGACCGACCGACCGACCGACCGACCGACCGACCGACCGACCGACCGACCGACCGACCGACCGACCGACCGACCGACCGACCGACCGACCGACCGACCGACCGACCGACCGACCGACCAACCAACCAACCAACCAACCAACCAACCAACCAACCAACCAACCAACCAACCAACCTGCTATTGGCTCTTTAGCTGAGCCACCTCCGCTGCCTCGTGCGGACAGAAGAGAAAATAAGGAAAATTAAGAGGGAGAGAAAGACGCGCGCCGTAACAACAGCCGTCGTCCACCACAGAAGCAGTGGCGGGTGCAATGACGGCCTACAGCAAATAAAATTTGGTGGCTGGCTAGCCCCCTCCGCAAGCGGCGTTGACTTACCGTCCCAGCCCCGTAGGGCCAGGAACTGCCACCCTTCCGCAGTCCCTCCCCTGTTCCCGCTATAATCCCCAGGTAGTCGAAATTACTCTGTAGTCCTCCACTACGGCTCCCCTTTTTCTTTCCACTTTCGCTCCCACCTTCCTCCCTTCCCTTACCGCATAGTTCAGATGTCCACTGCTACAAGTGTGACAGATACTGCGCCTTTCCCTCCCTGTGAACCAATTATTATTATTGTTATTATTATTATTATTATTATTATTATTATTATTATTATTATTATTATTATTATTATTATTGCGAAAGCGTTAATTCACGATGTTAACACATTTCTGTCCGCAGATCATGTCCGTAGAGCGTGTCCGCAGGCACTGTCCGCAGACCGTGTCCGCAGAACATGTCCGTAAAATCGTGTCCGCAGCAGCTGAGAGTAATTGGGAAGTGGTAGAGGTTAATAAGTGGTGTCAATCGATAGGGGGTGACTTAATGCTGTTGCTAAAAATAATTAGGCCAATAAGTTATTAGGTAATTAATTAGAATAACTGGTTCACAGGAAAGGAGAGGCGCGGTATCTGCCACTTGTTCTGTGGACACCTGAACCACGCGTAACGGAAGGAACAAAGGTAGGAATGAAAGCGGAAAGAGAGAAAGGGTGCCGTAGTGGATATGATGTCAGGATGTGGTGTCACTTAACCGGAAGTTGAGCTGAAAAAAAAGGGCATAGGAAGGGATTGGCGCGCAATTTGAAAGTACCAAGGGCTAAAATGGGTAAATAAGAAGTAAATGTGAGCTAGATGATGTGACGTCACGCAACCGGAAGTAGAGCCGTAAAGGGGCATAGAAAGGAATTGGCGCGCAATTTGAAAGTACCAAACACTAAAATGGGCAAACAAAAAGTGAATTAAGCAACCAGAAGCAACCAGAAGCAACCAACAGCAGCATCGGTGCTTTCGCATTACTCCAATACAGCTTCTGCAGTGATTTTTATTTTTTTTACTACCCTTGAACCTGCTGATAGGAGAAGTGTTTGATGCGAAGGAACCTTTATTTCCCTTTGATGTGTACTCAGACTTCGTTACATGGCCACCAAGCTGGGCTTATGACTTGTTTATAAAGATGTTTCCCCGTATTGCACGTGTTGCTGCTCAGGTTCCATGCCTTCGGTGGTGGTGGACGACGGCTGTTGTTGCGGCGCGCGTCTTTCTCTCTCTCTCTCTCTTTTCTTTCTTGTCTGTTTTCTCTTCTGTCTGCACAAGGCAGCAAAGGTGGGTCAGCTATAGCAGGCTCTTACATTTTCTTTTCTTCCTACAACACCCCGCCGGGGTGGCGCAGTGGTTACGGCGCTCAACTACTGTTCCCGAGGACGCGGGATCGAATCCTGGCCTCGGCGGCAGCTTTTCGATGGAGGCGAAAAGCAAGGCGCCCGTGTGATGTGTGATGTCAGTGTACGTTAAAGAATCCCAGGTGGTCGAAATTTCCGGAGTCCCCCACTACGGCGTCTCTCATAACCTGAGTCGCTTTGGGACTTTAAACCCCACAAACCAGGTTGGTTGGTTGGTTGGTTGGTTGGTTGGTTGGTTGGTTGGTTGGTTGGTTGGTTGGTTTGACGGCTTCTCCCAGTAATCTAGGGCCACCTCTGGTGAAGGCGGATGAGGGAATGAGGGGAAGGTGAGTAATATGTGTAGAAAGTCGCCAGGTTTGCCACAGAGCTTGCAGGAAGAAGAAAACTGGTCAAGAAAGCGGGCGTGGAGAAGGATGGAGTATGGGGCTGTGCGCGTTTGTAGCTTGCGCCAATGGGCAGCTTGTGTTATTGTGAGATTCGGGGCAGGGGGTGCGTAAGTCCTATTTTCGCGGTGGTAGGTAAGGATGCCACGAAAGGACAGCAGGCACTCCCCGGCATCTGAGGAAGACTTCCTCCCCAGCTTGGAAAGTGAGACCTCGGGCCAGGGAGTGAGCCTCCGCATTGCCGGGAAGGCCTGCATGCACGGGTGTCCAAATAAGGGTAACAGTTTGTCGGGGTTTCCAAAAACGCAAAAGGCGGTGGGTGTTGGGGAACACTAAACCATTGGCAAAGTTTAGGATAGCTGTTTTGGAATCCGAAATTATTTTCGCAGCGGGTGTGGATGTCATGGCTAACGCAATGGCTGCCTCCTCAGCCTCTGTTGTAGAATCGGTGAGAATTGAGCAAGCAGAGATAAGTTTTGCATGATTGTTAGTAACTACTAGTACTTTACAATGGGTGTTTGCATAGGTGGCTGAATCTATATATGCTACACTGGGGTCTTCTTCATATTGTCTGTGTAAGGCTTGCGCCCTGGCTGTTCTACGTTTCCCATCCCGTTCTGGGTTCATGTTTTTGGGAAGGGGGGGGGGGGGGTACCAAAATTTTGGAGATAATTGCAGGAGGTAATGGGGTGCCTTTAGATGGGAGTCCTATTGGGGATATGTGTTGAGAAGAGAGCAGTGCGCGACCTGCTGATGTCAGCGTGGCTTCACGGAGTTCATATGTATTATGGGCCCAAGTTTGAGTAAGCGGAGTGTTGAGGTGCTGGGAGGCAGGCGCAGGGTTGTTTTTGTACACCTGCGGAGTAAAGCATTCACTCGATCACGTTCCTTGCTAGTGAGGGGTAAGTATGGGAGAGGGTATGTGACTCTGCTGGTAACGTATGCTTGTGTGAGGCGAAGTGTATTTCTTTCATGAAGGCCTGTTTTTCGAGGTGCTACACGACGGATGAGTCGAGTAGTTTGATGAGCATGAGTCTGGACTGCTTTGATAACATCTCCATGTGCTCCATGGGAGTAGAGAGTCATTCCTAGTACTCTGATTTGAGTTACTACGGGAATCGGCTGTGCACTGAGTGTCAGAGTGATAGGTGGGCTATCAATATGCGTGGATTTGGGACGCTAAAGGAAGAGTTGAGATTTAGACGGTGAGCATGATTGGCCTCTCTCCTTCACGTAGGTGTCAATAGTGGGGTTGTTTGGAGGCGAGTCTATATTGGTGGCGTCACTGCCTTGACATGCCGCATAAAGGGCGAATGTATGTCTGGAATCTCAGAAAGTGGATTTGGGAGATGAATAAGGGCAATGTTAAAAAGTGTCGATAACAACGGAAAAGGCCGAGCTCGTTTGAAGACTGCGATGTAAGAGGTCAAGTCCTTGTCGTGGTTGCATATGTGAAGACTGAGGGTTGGGTAGAGAATTAGACTCGTTACGGAGGCATGTGCCAGCCGCAAGGCATCTGCTTTATCACCCTAATGGTTGTTGGAGACCTGGCGGGCTATAAGACCCACTTGGTCGCCATACATGAGGAGTTTCGCAAATGTTGTGTCCGGTATACGCTGTTGGTAAATAAAGATGGCAAGGATGAGCACAATCGCACCCGAAGAGAGAGAGTGAGGGAAACTGGAGTGTCTTCCCGAAGAGAGCGACGGATGTGAACAAATTCTGATTTGGTAGGAGCACTTTGAAGACCACAGTATAAGGCTTAACCATTTACCACCCCTGCTGCCCGTTCTATAGGCAAATTTTCGTGTGTTCGCAATTGCTCTCTGTTGCCCAGATAGAGATACCATCCGCATATAAGGCATATCGGATACCAGATATGGGGTTTAATTCGACAGGAAGGTCTTTGATCGCAACTTTGAAAAGCAGGGGAGACAACACCGCACTTCGTAGGGTACTCCGGAATCCTATCGCTGTCGGCTACTCTGCTGTGCTTGCGGCGGCTGGAGCATGAGCCGAGCTTGGAAACCATTAGTCTTGCTTTTGGATTCCGCATCTCAGAAGCTAAGATTAAGGTTAACAGCCCCTTTTATTTCTGCATGCTAAATGGCTTTGCCTTTACAGTTACTCGGCGAGACTCTAAAATGCAGTTACTCGTGGTCTTTCGTCAGAATAGGAAAAATAGGAAAATAGCGTTATCACGGGTCTTCTCAGGTGCACCCATGACTCTTGCCAACTGCAGAACTTTGCCCTGACACATTTTCATGAAACGCTCAACACCATGAAGTGGCTGAACGACTACAGATAATGCAAACCACTGTTGTTTGCTCTTGTGAACCACACTGACGACTAAGTCATCCTTTAAAGTGAAACAGGAGAGTAGGATGCGAAAAAGCAAACAACGACAAAGAATGTAATATGTCGTTAGTTTCCAAATCAGACTTTATTCGAATCGCTACTCACAAGTACCCGCGGCAGCACCTTCTATACACAAATGAAGAATATAAAACGACAAAACAAAAAATACGACAATCCACATCCGAAAAATCTTAATTCACCTACACATCGACAATTGTGCAACATCAAGTTAAGCCTAAGCTAACGCAAAAAGCACACTCTTGATCTCAAATTGAGCTTTAAGGCGTTACGCCGCAAATACATGCGTAAGCAATGTTTCCGTGGCGGAATAAGATAAGCAAGTTTGCTTTTTTATTCATACACGAAGAGAGAGTGTAATCAGAAAAGCCGGAAGTTTGTATGTAGTCGGGTTTCAAGAAGGTCCAGTTACTGGTCTCACTAAATGGCTGCAGGAAGTTGTTTCACTACTTGTGTGTGTAACCGCACACTTCACAGACATCTTATGTGCTGTTATGAAGAACCAACATGCCTAATATTCTACGCTCATGAACTATATACATACCAGTAAGCTTCAATGCAAAAATATAAAAGAAGATCCTTGTACTTCACGTATGAGTATTCCCTCCATGCGTCGGCTCGCCTCACCTCGGTACCTCAGTCGCATCAGCCCAGCGTACTTCAAAGTTCGAGCACGACTAGTGTAGCATTACGCTGCTACACTAAAAACAACAGCTATGCAACGCGGCCACGGCAGCTCTTCCGTTCAATACCGGAAGCCGGGAAGCTACGTGAGGAGGAAGAGCCGTGGGGCAGGGGGGCTGGCACTAGGGAACCTGGTCTGCGGCAAATCATGAAGGGGCTTCAGCTGCAAGGTCAGCTGAGTAGTTCTTTGGCACCAAGTTCAATAGTTGTAGGCGCTGTAACAAAAGCGCCATCTTTTCCAAGTGATAATATGATCATGGAGAAACTGCTTGGTGGCTTCCAACATTTTGTTTTCGATGAATTCGATTAAATTTACTATAGTGATATACAATTCAATAACTTAACAGCAGATACTTTTTAAGGTCAGTTCAGCTAGTGGCGCCCATATATTGTTACGGTGCCGTCGTTGATTCGATTAGGGCTTCGTGAATCTCCTAACATGTGCCACATCGCGCTATGTCACGCTATTGCGTGTATAAGACATTAGAGAGATTTAGCACACCGTGATCCGCGATCCGCTACCGTGATCCGCCACCGCGCGTTCCCCTGCGCATGCCCAGATCACTCTGATGCCGATAGATGGCTCCACATACTGGATGTCGGCACATAGACCTGCTGCATCGGAATAAATCAGCTTGTGCGCCCCGCCCACGAGCGGTAGAGGGCCACGGTGGCGAATCGCGGATCATGGTATGCTAAATCTCTCTATTATTCATGACGTCGTGATAATCGGTAGACGCTATTGGTGGGAGTTGCTGATTTGAAGGGAATTCGGACTTTGTTCTTGAGCTGTATCCGGCTGTAATATCGCACTGGTATATCATACTGAGTTGGAGTTGAACCCGCGACCAAGAAGTAGTGTGAACAAACAGGACCCTTCGCCGGCGGCCAACAAAGGAACGTATCCCTAGTGAAAAACACCATATGAGTCACAATAACCTCATACAGATTTCTCATACTAAACTCATACTAATATCATTCTCATATATTTCTCATATGATGGTTTAGTATGAGTTTAGTATGAAATTATATGAGATTTTTATGAGTTTGGTATGAGAATATGTATGAGGTTATTGTGACTAATAGGTTTTTTTTTTTTTTTTTCACTAGGGATGGGTTCAGAAGGAGTCAAAGGGAATACCTGGTCGTAGGTGTTTCCGCAGGCGCCGCGCAGCACCATGACCAGCGAGCTGGCTACGAAGAAGGGCGATAGAAGCATGTTGCCGGCATGGCCCATCTCGCGCAGCTTACGGTAAAGGTCGAGCGACAGCTGAAGTAGGCATCCACTCAGATCCGGAGCCACTCGGAACATCCGCGGCAGGGGGAAGAAACTGCGGGACAATCGCCACAATGCGCGAGAATCCACTATCAAGCAGCTCAATTGCAGCTGATGCGGAATTAAAAGTGATAATAGAGAATATATGACGCGAAATAGCGAGAATGCACATCGAAGTGGAGGTCCTTCCCACTGGAGAGGGTAGGACAAAAAATCTTCTTGCCATCGAGAGATTCGGAACACTGGACATGCAATACAAGCCGCACGAAGCTGCTCAAAAGCAGACACCCTGGGCTCTACACTTTTGACAAAGACTGTACGTTCGTTCCGCTGTCGCGGGCATCTATATGCAACAGACAAAACAATTATGGTCGCAGCTTCTCGGAGCTCATATAAAATGCAAGCATTTTTAACAGCGGTTGCTTCGCATTAAGCAGAACAGCCTACACAGATGGCGCTATACTTTCATCAGCAGCGAATGTTGCTCTCTCAATTTCTTCTCTCCTTTGCCTTCCGGCGCAGCTGCACCGGGCAATCAGCGCTTGCGTAATATTTTGAATATCCCGCTCCTTCTGCCCCAAAGCGCCCAAACAACGCTTCCTCGCTAAGCGTAGCAGCTGTCACAATCCAAAAACTATATTAAAATTTGAGCCGTTTCGTCGCTAGAACTTTGCGATGCGGTAACCTTCAGACAAATGAAAAGCTTCGTTACCCATCCCTCTGCAGATAACGCAAGACATAGTGGAGCGCCAACGAAGAACTGGCGATGAGGCGAGTGACCCCCGCTTCGCCGGACGCCGTTATCTTGTCCGAAAATATCCGGAGTTCGGAGGCCTTCGTAAATTTTCGTTTAGCTTCGCCGAAGAACTCAAGGAGTGATTTAGGGCTCTGAGCATGCGCACTTGCGTTCCACTCTACCCCTGTCTCCCTAACCGAGAGCGTCGTCCTACGATCGTTTAGGGGGATAAGGGTAAAGTATAGGGGAACAGCGGTGTGCGAGGGGCAGAATGAAAGCCGCATCCGTCAGCCTTTCAAGCGCAGCATTCCTCGTATTGTTATCCCGCATTTATCCTATCCCCCTACCCGATAGAGTTGTCCGAATGAAAATCCGAAAGGTTGTAAAACCCATACCGGTAATGTAGATGCATCGCATCACATGTATTTTCACATGTGAACTCATTTCGCTTTCGGGAAAAGCCGTTAGCGGGGTTCTGCTCGCTGCCAGTGGGTTGCATACGCCGTTTTAGCCGGGTCACTGATGGTACATTGATGCCACGCTCGCGTTATGGCTACACGTGAGAGTACAGTATGGAGAGGGAAATCCGCCAGTCAGAGAAGTTTCAGAAATCCCAGCACATCCTTCTACGCCGGGTTGCCATTCGCGAAAGGCACAAATGATTATAGACAATGTTTGGATTCGTGTTTTATCCTCTGTATGATGTGTGAGACATTAGTGTACGATAACCACGTTATATTCGCCTATGATCTCTGCAAAATTTATATTACAATTTCTTTTCTAACCTGTTTCGGTTTCAACAACGAAATGATAGCTGTGACGTCAAAGTCAAATCTAAATCACGTGTGGGATGAATAAACAGCGATATAATCGTTCTTGTGTCATTTGCATTTGCTAAACTCTAAAGCAAGCCTCAGACAAGAACGGGGATTAAAACAACAGAAAGCGGCAGCGTGTTTTTGTTTCATGCCGTGCGTGATCTAGACTTGATTATGACGTCACAGCCATTCCCCGACTGTTGAAACCGAAACTGATGAGAAATAAAATGGCATTTGAAAATTTTTTACCCGTCTTATAGTCGAAACCTGCGTGATGATTCGCATACAGCAATGGCTTACGCATCATTAACAAGAAGTAAAATGGCACAAAAACTTAGCACCTCGAGACAAGCTATGACCGCAGGTTAATGGACAAAGTGGTTATCATCCAGAAACGACACGTGATCTATGAGGGACGGCGCGTAGTGATTGACTGCGAATTTAGGCCACCTGATATTTATATAAAGTGCACTGACAACGTACATCTCGTGGACAATTTGTATTTGAGCGCCAACGAAATGCAGTAGCCGCGGCGGGATTAATGTTTTGGGAAAGGAAGGCATGTCTATGTGCTATACGTGACTAATTCTTAGCTACGGGACCTTAACTTCGCATAGAAATGGCCTCGGCACTGCTTGCGATTTTCCCATTAATTGTAGAACAATTGGCGATCCGTCGAAACAAAGGCTGAAATCTAACATCCGTGGATCCTACTTGCGTGCGGATCGCAAGCTGCTTCGAAATGTGCAGCAGCACTCCTGATGCGGGACTTATTCTGACGCAGGATGTCTGACGTAGCATTCAAGGCTGCCCTCCCAAGCCCAATTTATACGGCGTAGGACTGAACGCATGAATAGTTAGCAATTAGTCTCGTACCTTTCCACCTCGGTGCTCTCTACCACGCTGTCTAGCCCGGATGACGACAGTTCCACGAGGAAGCTCCCCGAGCGCGAGAAGTATGGGGCGCCGCCAGTGGTCGAGATCGGTTGGCCGCCGAAGGACTGGGAGACCTTGCTGCTGCTGCGGCGGCACAGGTACAGGGAAGGACGGTGAGAGGCGGTGGCACTGCGCTGCTTGTGCTGCTCGTCCTCCGATGCCGTGGAAGAGGTACACACGTCCCCTGGGGAACTTGTCCCCGACACCGGCGGACTGATTCGCACGGCGGTCACGGGCGCCGCAGCGGAGGCCTCCGAGGGTTGTCGTCCCTTAAACATGACTGCGCTGTGTACTTCTTCCTCTTTGCCTGCCTTTTCTACTTCTACCTACCAAACGCGACGACGCGCGGTCCTAACGCCTTTTCCTCTGTACGGCTGAATGTTTATCGGGCTAATTGTATGAGGCAATAACCTCACATTTTCTCACACAATCTCACTCAATTCACATAACAAATCACATGCAAGTTGCATATAATTGCACAAGGTCTCATAGTTTCTTGTGCATTATCATAAATTATGTACGATATTTTACGATAATGATGTGCACCGTATGAGAGTTTATGCGATTAGATGAGATTTTATGAAGTTATTGTCCGGTAGAACTTTTGGTTTTTCAGTAGAGTGGTTACTTCTGAGGTTGCAGGATTAAATCCAGGACGCGTTTCGCTGAAACGCAAAGTGCGGGCCATGAGTTTCGCGACGCCAGCTTCCAGATGCTCGAAATTCATCAGGAGTTGTGACCTTGGAGAGTGGCACTAACCAATGAGGGGTATTGGCAGCACATGTACGGAAGAAACATTGAAATAGAGTGCCTGATGTAGATAAAAAGAAAGATAAAGGTATAATAATAATAATAATAATAATAATAATAATAATAATAATAATAATAATAATAATAATAATAATAATAATAATAATAATAATAATAATAATAATAATAATAATTGGTTCACAGGAAGGGAAAGGCGCAATATCTGTCACACTTGCTATGTGGACACCTGAACCGCGCCGTAAGGGAAGGGATGAAGGTGGGAGTGAAAGTGGAAAGAGAGAAAGGGGAGCCGTAGTGGAGGGCTACGGAGTAATTTCGACCACCTGGGGATCTTTAACGTGCGCTGACATCGCACAGCACACGGATAAAGGTATTGCCTACGAATTAAAATATTAATTTTGAAGAGGAAAGAAAAGGAAGGCGAGGAACGGAATGGTGCAGCTAGCAGGGAAATGTTCCGGAGGCAGTAAGGGGTTTTGTGAACAGCGGAGCGTACTGTACTTTGCTGAATCTCAGCTCAGTGGTACCAAAGGAGAGTGAATGCGGGAACAGGTGTAGGAAAATAATTAAAAATGAACTTATAAAAAATGTTTTCAGAGGGAGCTGAAACGGCGAAATGAAAAAAAAAAAAAAAAAAAAAACGATCCAACGTTTCGGATCGTTTTCTCGATTATTGCTCATAGCAGGGTTAGCCGTTGGGCAGATTTCAAAAAGAGCCAGAACTGAAGCTAAAAGTAGCGTAAAGTAACCAAGACCATTAAACTTGGTGCCAGGTTAGCAGCCAAGTAAAACACAATCGTTTTTATGCAGTTCTTTTTAATGAGCAGTCAATGTTAGGATTACAAAATGTATCGCACTTTTGCTTATGTTCAGCCTGAAGTTTTTGAAAATAAATGATTAAATATACTGTGAAAGAAGGCTAGGTCGAGACGGCAAGGTCGTGACCTCAAGGCCAGCGATGCCTTGTCTAGCGTTTTAATCCGATCACGAACCCAGGCGCGTGCCGGAGCCGGCGCCGCGAGACGATGATGATGGTATGTGCAAATGAAAGAAGATCATGGCATGTACAAATGAAAGAAGATCATGGAAGGCTCACAATAAAAAGATTCAGTGTGCGTAGATTATCTAAAGTATATTTTTTCCTTGCCAGCATAATGTTGGCACATTCTATTCAATAACTCAGTATTAACGTTAAACGTAGATGCTGTTTTTTCTTCAATTCGTAGACGCCGTAATTACAGCATCATTTGTTACGGATGTCTCTTTTTGTCAAGGTGACACAAGAGAATCCGCGCTCTGCATCCGCATTAGAAATTGGATAGGACAGAATTTTTCGTGCTCTTTGGGCCTGGTGTGGAAAAGGGCATTCGCCAGAGCTTACAAATGTACTTGTAAGCTGTCGCTGCGCGCCAGAAAATCAAACAGATGCGTGATCAAGTGCACTGCCACCTGTTTGCGACTGTCGTGTAAAAGTCCTCCATGGTGGGGCTGGGGCAGGTAGGTCACCGCCGCTTGCGGCGGGGGCTAGCCTACCACCGAATTTTTATCTGTTGTAGGCCGTCATTGCACCCGCCACCGCTTCGGTGGCGGACGACGACTGTTGTTGCGGCGTGCGTCTTTCCTTCCCTCTTCCTTTTCTTTCTTCTCTATTTTGTCTTCTGTCTGCACGAGGCAGCGAAGATGGCTCAGCTACAGAGCCAGTATATATAGCAGGCCCGTGCATTTTCTTTTCCTTCTTCCTACAGCCACAAGAACAACAACTGTCAGCAGGCCCGTGCATTTTCTTTTCCTTCTTCCTACAGCCACAAGAACAACAACTGTCGTATTTCCGAGCCCCGCCGGGGTGGTGCAGTGGTAAGACGCCCGACTACTGTGCCGGAGTTCCCGGGTTCGAACCCGACCGCGGCGGCTGCGTTTCTATGGAGGCGAAACGAAGAGGCGTCGTGTGCTGTGCGATGTCAGCGCACGTTAAAGATCCCCAGGTGGTCGAAATTACTCCGTAGCCCTCCACTACGGCTCCTCTTTCTCTCTTTCCACTTTCATTCCCACCCTCCTCCCTTCCCTTACGGCGCGGTTCGGGTGTCCACAGAGCAAGTGTGACAGTTACTGCGCCTTTCCCTTCCTGTGAACCAATTTAACTTTATTTCCGACTCCAGCTCGATGGAAGAGCAGCCAAACATTAGCTGGGGCGTAGCTTGGTTAAGCCTGGTAGTTGCGAAAGCAATACCCTGTGCAATACCAATACCTCTACGGGTCAGTCTCTACGATGTCGCCGAGCTGCATACTGGGCACGCCGCTTAGAAAGTCTTTCTTCGCGCTCTTCTGCCGTCTCCGTAGCTCGCCGTTGCTTCAGAAAGAAAAGAAAGAGAAAGACGCGCGCCGCAACAACAGCCGTCGTCCACCACCGAAACGGTGGCGGTTGCAATGACGCCCTACAACAGACAAAACTTCTGTGGCAGGCTAGCTCCCGCCGCAAGCGGCGGTGGTCTACCTGTCCCAGCCCCATCAGGGGAGTACCCT
The DNA here is from genome assembly GCF_055883805.1 of Amblyomma maculatum. NCBI lineage: Eukaryota > Metazoa > Arthropoda > Arachnida > Ixodida > Ixodidae > Amblyomma > Amblyomma maculatum. Next base: position 83,888,449 of record NC_139353.1, read on the forward strand.
GGCCCCGTAGGGTACCATCTGGGAGTGCTCTGCTACTGTGTGCAAAGTAGTTGTAGGTTTCTCGCACTAAGTGCTCAACTGCAGAGCAAAGCGCCTTCATTCCACTTCGCCGCCACCAGGTTCAGGCTGTGCCCAGAGCCTTTAATAATAATAATAATAATAATTGGTTCACAGGAAAGGAAAGGCGCCGTATCTGTCACACTTGTTTCTGTAGACACATGCACCGCGCTGTAAAGGAAGGGAAGAAGGTGGGCGTGAAAGCGGAAAGTGAGAAAGAGGAGCCGTAATGGAGGACTACGGAGTAATTGGGACCACCTGGGGGGGAACCCGGGTAGAATCTATTCTTTGTTGTCTTCACTAAGGAGACTGAAAAGAGAATTGTGCTTGCCTCACATGGAATTCCTGCCAGCGACGCACAGTGATATGCTATGGTCCAATACTGTGTCGGGAAGAGTTTCTGCCGTTCCATCAGACAGCTCTATAAGATCAAGGAGGGTACTTGCAATTAATCTTGTTTTCAGCTGAGTTGAACAACCCCAAAACCATGCACAAGTTACTTTTTAGTGGATACATTGGTCGTCTCATGCAACATGAGCGAATAGCTGGAGCCATTCAGTTGTTTGCCTAGGTTTTCCGTAAAATATGAGAAAAGAACATTGTACTTTTAGCTGTGTACTTCGTTCTGTGCAGGGTAAAATCCTTGAATTCACGATTGAGAATCTCACCGAATTCGTCTACAGCGTTCATGGAACTGTGCACAGCAGTGTACAAGGCGATCCGTAGCTCTCGGCGGGCCTTTTCACGGTATTCTTGACCGGATTACGCTAGGAGCTGCCAGATTTGTTGCTGTGAACTTGAGGTTCAACTGAGTCAGCAGTTGCCATTGCTCTAACAATAACACAAAAAGGTAAAAGAGTGATTATGTATGTATGTATGTATGTATGTATGTATGTATGTATGTATGTATGTATGTATGTATGTATGTATGTATGTATGTATGTATGTATGTATGTATGTATGTATGTATGTATGTATGTATGTATGTATGTATGTATGTATGTATGTACGTATGTACCTATGTATGTATGTATGTATGTATGTATGTATGTATGTATGTATGTATGTATGTATGTATGTATGTATGTATGTATGTATGTATGTATGTATGTATGTATGTATGTATGTATGTATGTATGTATGTATGTATGTATGTATGTATGTATGTATGTATGTATGTATGTATGTATGTATGTATGTATGTATGTATGTATGTATGTATGTATGTATGTATGTATGTATGTATGTATGTATGTATGTATGTATGTATGTGTATAACTATTAGGAAGCCGGCAAGCGACGGGTCGTCTACCCGGGGTTAAGCCCTACTCTGCACTACCTCATTTGGCCCGTTTGTGGTGGGTTGTGAGGCTTGTGCTTTTCGAGCGCACCCCGGGCCTGCTGGACGGCCCATAGTTGCATGTCCTTGTCTGCATTCTGCAAAGCACTTTGAAGTTCCGGCGGGTATCTCCTGGATGCAGCTTCGGTCGGGAAGCTTACTGATGATGGCGGCCGCCGGCGCACACACTCGCCCCTTGGCAAAGTTGCGCAAAGCGTTCCTCGAGTCGCTGAGCACGGTGCGACACTCGGCCTCCGAGATCGCCAGAGCGATGGCAACCTCCTCGGCGTCTGTGGCGTCCGTGCACCGCACGCTCGCTGCCGTTGTTTTGATGCCGGTAGCCGCCGCAACGGCCACTGCCACGAATCCTTCTCGCTTGTATTCCGCAGCGTCCACGAACCGGGCGTGCGGGTCCTGGGCGTGTTGCTCGACGAGGGCTTTGGCCCACGCCTGCCGCCGTTCTTGGTTGTACTCGGGGTGCATGTTTTTCGGGATGGGGTCCACGTGGATGTGGGCCCACGCCTCATCGCTGACCTCGCACGATTGCCGACTGGGAGCTCGGGGATTGTAACACAGGGACGTCAGTATACTGCGGCCTGTCTTGGTGATATTGACTCTAAAGCAGCCATTAAGAATTACGATAGGGGCAGAATCTCTGCTGCAGCCACCAAACTTCTGAAAGAAGCGCAGGTATCAGCAGAGCAAATCGCACTGATCTGGTCCCCGGCTCATCTGGGCCTTAAGGGGAGCGAGAAGCACGCGATCACCTGAGGGCTTACTTTCTACACTATCGGCGTTCACGGGCCGCGTCCGCGCGAGGACGCGGCGCCTTCGGGTGACGAACACAGAACGTTCACTGAAATCATTTCTCATTACAAGCTCGGTAAGACCTATCCAGCAGCGGATAAACAGCTCAGCAGAAAGGAAGACATCACGTGGAGGAAATTGCAAACCGGGGTGTTTCCAAACCCTCAATTGTACAGTAGATGGCATTCGGAAGTCTTTAATCCTAACTGTACTCACTGGAATAGGATAGCAGTTCCACATGGTCTGGACCTGTCCATGCTATACCGATCTGAATAGAAATGTAAATTCTTTTCCGGACCGGAAAGATCCGGACCTGGTAAAGAAACATATAAATGCTCGCATTCACTTGACGAGTTGGACTGAAAAAGCACACACACACACAAAAAAGGGGGTTGGTCAAGCGTTTTTTCGAAACTGAGAATTTTCAGCGAAAAACCTCAGAGGCCCTTTTTTGGCGCTCCTATATTCTGACTCACTGACTGCATTTGAGATTGAAACAATGAACATCAAATCTCTTCACAATAGCGGACACCATTCCCCCTTTATTATAGAATTCTGGAAAGAGAGAAAGAAAAAAACATGGGATTCCTAAGCAATCCTTATAATGTGTAAATTAGAGAGTGCTATTTGTCGATTAGTGTATACTCTTGCGGCGCAATGCATGTTGCAATGTTTATTGCTGCAGCGGTATTTTTACGAGTTGGTTGGTTGGTTTGTGGGGTTTAACGTCCCAAAGCAACTCAGGCTATGAGAGACGCCGTAGTGGAGGACTCCGGAAATTTCGACCACCTGGGGTTCTTTAACGTGCACTGACATCGCACAGCACACGGGCGCCTTGCTTTTCGCCTCCATCGAAAAGCGGCCGCCGAGGCCGGGATTCGATCCCGCGTCCTTGGGAACAGTAGTCGAGCGCCGTAACCACTGCGCCACTCCGTATCCGAATGTTGCTGCTTATAAGCTCCTGGCTAAACCAGACGATCAAATGGTATTTATTGGTGGAATTGCGATGTCGCAACTGATATATATATATATATATTTAAAGGAGCGAAAAGTCTATGAGTCCAAGGTAAACGTTGGGGATTTTGTTTTTACCTTTGTTGTTTATATTGGCAATAAGTCTCATGAGATTTTAGGGGTGCAAGATTATTAAATGAAAAGCGGAAGGAAAACCAAAGCGCCGTTGGTTGGACTCGAACCGACGACCTCCGAATATCGCGCCCAGTTCAGCTGCAATCTTGACGACCGAGAATACCTTGTAGGCCTTCTCTCCCAAACAAAGAAAGAAAGGGCAGAAGTTGAAGCTGATGAGGTAATTATGACTCAGAAATTATAATTATGTTCATCGGCTCCGCCGGGGTGGCACAGTGGTTACGGCGCTTGACTACTGTTCCCAAGGATGCGGGATCACATCCCGGCCTCGGCGGCCGCTTGTGCACGTTAAAGAACCCCAGGTGGTCGAAATTTCCGGAGTCCTCTACTACGGCGTCTCTCATAGCCTGAGTTGCTTTGAGACGTTAAACCCTACAAACCAAACCAACCAAACCAACCAAAAGAACCATCCACAACAGAGTGCAGCATCTACACCACATAGAAAGTTTGATTTTAAAAATAATCTTGCCTTCTGTCAGCTGCCAGCAATGCAAGGATGCGCAGCTGGGATATGCTACTGATAAACATGCCTCTCTGACCTCACTCAAGGAATATATGTCAGAATGTAACAATGTAATTTATCCCAGTAAATGACGTGATGCACATGCTCAAATTACATAAGTTCTTTTGCATTGGCACCAAGGCAGGGACGATTTTAGTAAACATTGCTTCAAAATTTTTTGAATTGCAATTAGGCAACTTTCATGCTTACAAGAACTATTACACCTTGCTTAATTTCAATTAACCTCTTAGCGCAGCCGTTGGGTATTACTTGTCCTAGAAACACTCACTTCATTTCGCCCTGAACCCCTTGACCCTGGTTAGGTTTATCTATCAATGCCGCAAATTTTTATCCTATTCGGGTATGAACGGATCTATTTTGACTGCGGCTAATAACCTTCCTCTTCGTTTAACAAATATTCAGCGGTCCCACTGTGTGCGAATTGGCCGACTACGCACGTAATTAAAAGTATGGGGGACACTTAAACTACGCTGTTAAGGGTATGACACAAAAGTGTTTCACACCCAGGGACGATACTCTTTTAGTTTTTCAGTTTTTTTTTTATAGTTTATACATCGATGCTCCTGGTCAGCAAACGTTGCCTTTCCATTCCGATTAGTTTGACTCTACTGAGCGCGTTTCATTTTTTTTTTCAATTATTTATTCCAAAAAATTACCCTGAAAACCTCTTAATTAGCATAATCAAGCATTGGCTTTTTATTCCGAGCAGTTCGGCATCTTTAAAATTCCCTTTATAGTTTTTTCATTTCTTTATTTCATCAGTTAATCACAGTTATTTCGTAAATTCGACATGAACCTGGCCTCGGCGGCTGCGTTTCGATGGAGGCGAAACGAAGAGGCGTCCGTGTGCTGTACGATGTCGGCGCACGTTAAAGATCATTAGGTGGTCAAAATTGCTCTGCAGCCCTCCACTACGGCTCCTCTTTCTCTCTTTCCACTTTAACTCCCACCTTCCTCCCTTCCCTTACGGCGTGGTTCAGGTGTCCACAGAATCAAATGTGACATACTGCGCCTTTCCCTTCCTGTGAACCAATTATTATTATTATTATTATTATTATTATTATTATTATTATTATTATTATTATTATTATTATTATTATTATTATTATTATTATTATTATTATTATCACACAGCAATCAATCACCAATCGCTGGAGCTGCAAATTAACCGCACATAATTTTTACGCAGCCCCGATTGTTTGTATCACGCGGTGCAGACCATGTCAGGTACAGCGTTTCGACAGAACGAGCTGTATAGGCCATTGACAAATACTTGGTTATGTTTTGTTTTCAGTGCACAATGAATGTATGCGCGGCACATGTACTGCAATATTCGTTTCATGTACGTGGGGCGAATGCGCTGGTTTTTATTTTTGAGGACAAAATGCATAAACAACATTAAACTTTCGTCTTCTCTAAAACCTAGTCATTCTCAGTCGAAAAAAATTACAGAACCGTGTCAAAAATACAAAATATACTGGTTTGGTTTGGTTTGTGGGGTTTAACGTCCCAAAGCTACTCAGCCTATGAGAGACGCCGTAGTGGAGAACTCCGGAAATTTCGACCACCTGGGGATCTTTAACGTGCGCAGACATCGCACAGAACACGGACGCCTCTTCGTTTCGCCTCCATCGAAACGCAGCCGCCGAGGTCGGGTTCAAACCCGGATATTCCGGACAAAATATTCTGTAGTTCTGTCGTAAACACCAGCTAAAAACTACAGAACATTTTCTGTTGTTACGACAGGATTTCTGTCCGCTTTTTGAAACAGAACGTTCTGTAGTATCATCAGATATTTCTGTAGTTAGAACAAAAAAGTGCTACAAAACTACAGACAATAGAAATATACTACAGGAAACTACAGAACTACAGAAAATTACTACAAAACTACATAAAAAGTTAGTGTTTACGACAGAACTACAAAATATTCTGCAGTTCTGTCATAAACACCAGCTTTTTCAGTAGTTCTGTAGTTTTTCTGTAGTATATTTCTGTTGTCTGTAGTTCTGTAGCACTTTTTTGTTGTAACTACAGAAATTTCTGATGATACTACAGAACGTTCTGCTTCAAAAAGCAGACAAATCCTGTTCAGAAGTACGTGGGAAGCCACCCAAGCATCCGCCCCTCATTCCCGCGCTCGTGGCGCAATGCCAGGCGCAGGCCGATTCGCTAGCATCCTCAACGATTTCCCCGAGCTGACGCGGCCACCACAGCCAAGGACGGCCATCAAACACAATGTATGCCACCACATCATCACCACAGTCCCACTAGTTTATGCACGGCCACGACGCGTGTCTTCATAAAAGATGCAAGTAGCACAATAGGAATTTGATCACATGCTCGAGTTCGGCCCAATTCACCCATTGACCAGCCCTTGGGCCTCACCACTGCACATGGTACCTAAATTTACACCAGCAGACTGGCGACCTTGTGGGTATTATCGATCCCTCAATCGAACAACAGTGCCCGATCGCTATACAGTACCTCATATTCATAATGTAGCGAGCGTACAGGATGCGACGATTTACTCTGAAAGCGACCTGGTGTGGGCCTACCATCAGATACAAATGACTCCAGGTGACGTGCCGAAGACGGCGATAGCAACGCCCTTCGGCCTGTTCGAGCTCCCGCGGATGCCATTCGGCCTCATAAATGCCGGATATTCCAGCGCTTTATCAATGGTGTTTTGCATGGCCTCCACTTCTGTCATGCATACCTCGACTACCTACTGCTACGATTCGCCTCCGTCTTTTGCGACAACCGACGCGGCCACAGCGCAGCAGCGAGAATTTCGGCCAATTCAGCGCCGTGCAATCGGCCACTCACGCTTCCTGCCGCGAACATGCTCCGACCTGTCAGATCCACACGTGCCGTAATCTGTGTGCGGCATGTTAGTGCAAACGCCAGCCAAACCCGGCACTCGAGAGAAAGCGTCGCCCTCATCCGTCTGCAGGAGGTGGAGGAGACTTCCGTCGCGACACCATGACTGAGTCATCACAGCTTGCTCGCACATGAATTCCCTCCCTTTCCCTCTGAACTGATGAGCGCATAAAAAGCAGCGGCAGATTCCGCTGCAGGTGTGTTGTTGGTCAACGCCGCTTGCGGCGGGGGCTAGCCTGCCACTGATTTTTATCTGTTGTAGGCCGTCATTGCACCCGCCACCACTTCGGTGGTGGACGACGGCCGTTGTTGCGGCGCGCGTCTTTTCCCCCCTCTTCTTTTTCTTCCTTGTCTATTTTCTCATCTGTCCGCACGAGGCAGCGGAGGTGGCTCAGCTACAGAGCCAGTAGCAGGCCCGTGCATTTGCTTTTCTTTCTTCCTACAGCCACAACAACAACAACAACGCTGCGAGAGGGGTTGACTCTGGTGGGGCTGGTACAGGTGGGTCAGCGCCGCTTGCGGCGGGGGCTAGCCTGGCACTGAATTTTTAACTGTTGTAGGCCGTCATTGCACACGCCACTGGTGGTGGTGGACGATGGCTGTTGTTGCGGCGCGTCTTTCTTTCCCTCTTGCTTTTCTTTCTTCTCTATATTCTCTTCTATCTGCACGAGGCAGCGGAGGTGGCTCAGCTACAGAGCCAGTAGCAGGCCCATGCATTTTCTTTTCCTTCTTCCTACTGCCACAACAACAACAACAACAACAACAGTGGACGGACGCCGCCGAATAGGCTCATGGAATCAAGGAACGCCTTGCCACTGCTACACTTCTCGCCCACCCGCAATCTTGCGTTCCACAGTGCGTCATAGTCGACGCCGCGGACGCAGCTATCGGTGCCATCCTTCAATCACCCAGGAGAGCACGGCGGCCTATCACTTTCTTTTTTCGGAAACTGACACCGACTGCATAGCATTACGGCACTTTCAGGCGATAACTATTGGCCGTGTACGCAGCAATCCGGTACTTCGTCATTACCTGGAAGGAAATTAAAACTTCGTCAAGACAGATCACAAGCCCCTCACGTACGCCTTATGGTCCCTCAATTCTGATAGTGGCACTCGCATGGCTCGCAAACTGTGGCAGATGTCCTACATATTAGAAGTCACCACGGATATCCGCCACATCAAGGGAATCGACAACTCGGTTGCCGATGCTTTGTCGTGCAGCCTATTAAATGCCATCACTTGTCCCATGGGAATATACCTAAAAAAAGTGGCAGCGGCTCAACGCGATGATGACAAATTGCGTCGCTTGCTGGAAGCATCGACGTTACTCAACCTGCTCTGTGTCCGGAGGAGGAGAAATTTGTTGAGACATATCTATAGGTAAAGCTCGACCATTCGTGTTTGCTTGCTGTACGCATCGCTACACGAGCTTTCACATCGAGGCATTCGGGCAATCCAAAAGCCTCTCACGGCACATTTCACATGGCCCGACATCAACCGTGATTCCCGACAGTGGACACGCGAGTGCCTTGCAGGTCAAAGTTTCAAGGTTCAGCATCACGATGTGATACCGCTGGAGGAGATCCCAGGACCAGATGCGCGATTTAGACCATGTTCATGTGGACATAACCGGGCCGTTGACACCTTGTCAGGGCAAAACATACTTAATGACTTGTGTCGACCGTTTCATACGTTCGGCGGAGGCTATTTCGATTCCGGATATTACCTGGAACTGTTGCTCGCGCTTTTATAGGCCACTGGTTATGCCGTTTTGGTGTTACTTCCTACATTACAACGGACATAGGAAGCCAATTTGGGTCCGCGTTATTCGCCAGTCTGACAAAACTCTTCGGCACCTCGCGCATCAAGACTACGGCCTACTACCCAATGAGCAATGGAAGAGTTGAAGTTTCACCGGCAACTGAAAGCAACACTCATGGCAAGTGAGGAACACTTTCGAATCGAGGAATGTTCTATCTAGCTCTTGGGTCTACGCATGGCGTTCAAGGCAGACATCGGCTGCAAGCGCTGCGTAACTTGTCTACGGCACGACACTTCGTCTGCCTGGTGATTTTTTGCCTCCGGCCTACAGCAATGCCTTATTTCCACCGGCTACTACGCATCCCGCCTACGTGATATCATGAACAAGCTCCGAGCTAAACCGCCGCTACAGCCCACTGGTCAGAGGGCGTAAGTGAGAAACGAACTTGAATCATGTAGTCATGTTCATGTAGTCATGGGTTCGAACCCGGGTACTCCGGCACAGTAGTCGGGCGTCTTACCACTGCAACACCTCGGCGGGCCCAAGATCAATTGCCTGTTGCAGAATTTCTTCCATTTCCACATCGTTACCTTGCGTGTGTCCATATTGCGACATTGTCAGCATATAGCGTATTTTTAGTCCCTTTAAAATTGTTCAATAATCATAGTCCTCAATAATAGTGGAAGGTTCTTTAACTCCAGGTTGAAGAAGAAAGAGTGATCACTGAGCCTTGTGGGGTGCTCTTGCCGCCTAGCCTAATTCTTTCCGACCTGATCTCTTCGAGGCATACCTATTTCTGTTGTTCTTTCGATTAGAAAATCCCTAATGTAATCGTAAGTCCTATTGCCAGGGGCAATCTCCTCCCGATTAATTAGTATGACCTCATGTTTTACATGCCGTGTGATACATGACATGGAATATTGTACAGAGCCAATCCAAGAACTAAACATTCCGCAAAAGAATATAGGAATGTAATCCGGAACACGAGCGGAATAGTTTTATATAAATTCTGCGAAAGTATCTTAATCGCAGTTTTTTCGCGGCTGATGGAAGCATCTCTAGAGAGAGCAGTGTGATGGTGGTATTTCTCCACGTGACAAGAACGAACACCGCTTGGAATGTTCATCGCCCCTTTTGTACGTATGCCACTCATCTTTTTCTTGTTGGCAAAACGTCGATCAGCTATGTGACGCATCATCATCGTTCCTTCCACAGACTCGAGGGCACGAGATCGCGTGGTTCGTGCTCCTGGACGATTCCACGAATGTTTCGAATCTGCACGGTCGCAAATTTCTCACCCCCGTTAGTCCTTGTGTGCCGGGGCTTCCACCGTGCAAGCATGAGCGACGAAAACAGGCCTTCGGAGCTGCGCACGCATCATCTGCCGGTAGACTCGAAGAAGCCAAGCCCTCCGGCAGGCTCCAAGCATGCCACTACCATATCGCGCAAGTTATCACCTGCTGGCCCAGCAGGTAGAAAGAAGTCAATCCCTGCCAAAAGACCACAAGAGCAGGAGACTGATGCGGAAGCTGGTCCACTGAAGGCAACGTCCACCAAGGGTGCCGAAAAATCAGTCATTGGAGGTGCACGCAAGAACGTTTATTCGCCCTCGAAAATGAAAAGGATGAACTCTGCCAAGAGTCTCGAAGGCCACCCGCCTGTGACTTCTGGGCAACGCAAGTCCATCGCGGCTGCTGCAGAGAGCAATAAATTAACCTCTCTCAAGAGTCCCGAACATAACCATCCGGCGACCTCTGGGCAACGGAAGTCCATCACGTCCCATGCAGCCAGCAAGTTAACCTCTCCCAAGAGTCCCGAACGTAATCCCCCGGCGACATCTGGGCAGCGCAAGTCCATCTCGGCCGCTGCCACCAGCAAGCTAACCTCTCCCAAGAGTCCCGAACGTAATCCTGGAAATCGCAAGTACAGCTCTGCGCCAGCAGCCGGCAGCAAGCTAACCTCCGTCAAGAGTCCTGAAGAAGAGATTCGGACGTCTGCCATTGCTAGCAAGTCAGCTGCAGAGCACGAGGCAAGTGATCGCGGCAGAAGGCTATACGCGCTGTAAACAGCTGACAATGTTGGGAGCAGGGGATTATTTCGGGTTACATTGAGCTGGCCATCAGCGGCCGAGAACATATATTCATCACATCTGCTCAACAACGTGCCGTCTAATAAGCGAACTCACAATTTCCGGCGATCCCGCGGCTTCTGCTTTCGCGGCAATCTTAGTTTGCGCCCAGAATACGTGCCGTGGGCGGTGCAGTAATTACATGACTGCGTTGTTTGTTGAGCGACTGACAATGTTCTAATCTTAAGCATTTGTTGCAATAGAGAACACTTATTCCGGTCATTAAACTACATTGAAACCTATGTGCGTTATCGGGAATTATTATGGCCTAACGTTGCAAATCATTTAAACGATTCTGGGGTCCCGTCACGTCTAGACAGGCAGGTAAAGAACTACCCATGAATCACAAATCGGTCACTGGAAATTCCTTGCAAGCGGATCCAAAATATTTGATAATAACCACATGAGCATATTTCGATTCATTAGACTGCCCTACCAGCTGTCATTTCATACTACCTTCGGTTTGGTTTGATTGGTTTGTGGGATTTAACGTCCCAAAGCGACTAAGGCTATGAGAGATGCCGTAGTGGAGGACTCCAGAAAATTCGACCACCTGGGGTTCTTTAACGTGCACTGACATGGCACAGCACACGGGCGCCTTGCTTTTCGCCTCTACCGAAAAGCGGCCGCCGAGGCTGGGATTCGATCCCGCGTCCTTGGGAACAGTAGTCGAGCGCCATAACCACTGCGCCACCCCAGTGGGTTCATACTACCTTCATCTTTTGTCTTGTACGCCCTCACACAGTGATGAATAAAGAAGCCCACATCACTGTGAGGGCATACAAGACAAAAGATCATACTACCTTCATCTTTTGTCTTGTATACCCTCAGTGATGTGGGCTCCTTTCTTCACCCGACGCTACCAGTCGACCGTGTATGGGAACAATAGGTGTGGGAACAATACTGAGACGTCAGGGAACGCATGCTGGCGTAAGGAGCACACAGCTTCCAGAGAGCATTTGCCCTCTTGCAGGTTGTTGTTGTGGCTGTGGCTGTAGGAAAAAGGAAAAGAAGTTGCACGGGCCTGCTACTGGCTCTGTAGCTGAGCCATTTCCGCTACCTCGTGCGGACAGAGGAGAAAACAGAGAAGAAAAAGAACAGGGAGAGAGGCGCGCCGCAGTCCTCCACCGAAGCAGTGGCGTGTGCAATGACGGCCTACACAGATAAAAATCGGTGGCTGGCTAGCCCCCGCCTCAAGCGGCGTTGACCTACCGCCCCAGCCTCGTAGGGCCGGGAACAGCCACCCTTCACCACACCTTCTTGCAGGTTGTTGTTGTTGTGGCGGCAGGAAGAAGGACAAGAAAATGCACGGGCCTGCTACTGGCTCTGTAGCTGAGCCATTTCCGCTACCTCGTGCGGACAGAGGAGAAAACAGAGAAGAAAAAGAACAGGGAGAGAAAGACGCGCGCCGCAACAGCCGTCGTCCTCCACCGAAGCAGTGGCGCGTGCAATGACGGCCTAAACAGATAAAAATCGGTGGCTGGCTAGCCCCCGCCTCAAGCGGCGTTGACCTACAGCCCCAGCCTCGTAGGGCCGGGAACAGCCACCCTTCACCACACCTTCTTGCAGGTTGTTGTTGTTGTGGCGGCAGGAAGAAGGACAAGAAAATGCATGGGCCTGCTACTGGCTCTGTAGCTGAGCCATTTCCGCTACCTCGTGCGGACAGAGGAGAAAACAGAGAAGAAAAAGAACAGGGAGAGAAAGACGCGCGCCGCAACAGCCGTCGTCCTCCACCGAAGCAGTGGCGTGTGCAATGACGGCCTAAACAGATAAAAATCGGTGGCTGGCTAGCCCCCGCCTCAAGCGGCGTTGACCTACAGCCCCAGCCTCGTAGGGCCGGGAACAGCCACCCTTCACCACACCTTCTTGCAGGTTGTTGTTGTTGTGGCGGCAGGAAGAAGGACAAGAAAATGCACGGGCCTGCTACTGGCTCTGTAGCTGAGCCATTTCCGCTACCTCGTGCGGACAGAGGAGAAAACAGAGAAGAAAAAGAACAGGGAGAGAAAGACGCGCGCCGCAACAGCCGTCGTCCTCCACCGAAGCAGTGGCGTGTGCAATGACGGCCTAAACAGATAAAAATCGGTGGCTGGCTAGCCCCTGCCTCAAGCGCCGTTGACCTACAGCCCCAGCCTCGTAGGGCCGGGAACAGCCACCCTTCACCACACCTTCTTGCAGGTTGTTGTTGTTGTGGCGGTAGGAAGAAGGACAAGAAAATTCACGGGCCTGCTACTGGCTCTGTAGCTGAGCCACCTCCGCTGCCTGATTTATTTATAGGAAGGGAAAGGCGCGGTAACTGTCTCACTTCTTTTCTGTGGACACCGCAACCGCGCCGTAAGGGAAGGGAGGAAGATGGGAGTGAAAGTGGAAAGAGAGAAAGAGGAGCCGTAGTGGAGGGCTACGGAGTAATTTCGACCACCTGGGGATCTTTAACGTGCGCTGACATCGCACAGCACACGGACGCCTCTTCGTTTCGCCTCCATCGAAACGGAGCCGCCGAGGTCGGGTTCGAACCCGGGTACTCCGGCACAGTAGTCGTCGAACCCGGGTACTCCGGCACCTCCGCTGCCTCGGGCAGACAGAAAGAAAATAGAGAAGAAAGAAAAAGAAGAGGGAGAGAAAGACACGTGCCGCAATAACAGCCGTCGTCCACCACCTAAGCGGTGGTAGGTTGGAAATATCTTGAAGGAGTATATAAGGCACCCCGATACTAGTACCGCCGTCGTTCATAGAGGTCATCGTGATCGAGATACCCTATGTCAGAGGGTCGGACAGCTGTGCCACGCTTATAGTGGCGTCACATCGTGACAAAAAGTATAAAGTATTAAGGGGGTCGTATCGACGAGCGGAAAAAGTAAATGACTTAAACGCGCAACAGGATCAATAATACGTAATATGCAATTCTGAGCGTTTCCCGTTTCCATCTGTTTTCTCTATATTTACTATTGACGCCTGCAGCAGCACTATTCCGCCCCCGTTGCTCAAGGCGACAAGGCTAATGACAGTTCGGAGTTGCTTCAGTGCTGACCCTTTTACAACGGTGGCTATGGTATTATATCTTAATGACGCAGCTTGAGATACGTAAGAAAATAAAAAAGAAACGTATTGTGATGCTGCGCTAATCATGTGCGGCCTTCTATTTGGTTGAGGTGATCACGCAAGGCGGCAAGTGGCAGATAATCAATTTGCTATACGTGATATTTCTCAATTACAAGATATATGTTAAAGAGCCATATATATATATATATATATATATATATATATATATATATATATATATATATATATATATATATATATATATATATATCCAGCAGCGCTCAAATCATCAGTTTTGCTAGAAAGTCCAAAGTCGGAGTTGGCGTCGGCGTTGCGAACTAACAATTACTAGCATGCCTCTAACAAGTGGTGGTTGGTAGGTTGCAATGCCGGGCACTGATTGGTCGACGGGTGGTATGACGTCACGAGATCGTATGACATGGTCGAGTTGGCAGGCGCTGTATACTTGGACTTCTTCCTGGTGGGAGGTTGGTACTCCAGGATTATGGATTCGGAATCAGGCACGTCATTCCTATACTCGGGAGTCGATTTCTATTGCTATGCAGCCAAGACTACTTGGGCGGAGCTCTCCTTAGAGTATTGCTACGCTAAGTAGTTGTGGTATATCTGGCCTTCGTCACAGTTTTCTTAAATTAGAATGATTAGTTTTTGAGCACCTAAATACACAGAAATGTGTTACTTTTACGCAAGCGAAGGCCGATTTAAACGTGAACCGCCCATACTTGCAAGCACACAATGCCAACGTATTTTCTGCTGATCAGTGCCTTTAACACTGTCGTGTTTTTAATTGGTTCACAGGAAGGGACAGGCGCAATATCTGTCATACTTGTTCTGTGAATACCTAAACCGCTCCGCAAAGGAAGGGAGGAAGGTGGGAGTGAAAGCACAATGACAGGGGTGCCGTAGTGAAGGGCTCCGGAGTAATTCCGACCACCTGGGGATATTTAAAGTGCACTGTGTGCGCATGTCTTGCATGATTACGATAGCACTATCGCGTTATTAGCGAAAATCGATCTCCCTGACTAAACTTCCACTCATTAGATCATTTGCAACCTGTCAGATTCTTGTCCGGGCTGGGAGACAATTAAACCACATAATCATTCAAGTGAGCAAAATTTTAGAATGTTCATTCTCTTGGCTCTCTCCCCGCGCGGCATGCAGAAGAGCGAGACGGTCAACCGGAGAAAGTCTGTTAGCCGGAAGGCGTCCAAGGCCTCCGGTGCGCTCGATGTGCACCGCTCCAGCTTGTCCAAAAAGAATGACGACGACCACAATAAGGCAGCAGCGGAGGAAGCCGACAGGGCGGGCCAGCGGAAGCGGAAACGGAGGATGAACCTCGTGCCGCGCGTGTTGACCAAGCAGGCCTCTAAGTTCCTGGGCACCGCAACGGCACTCATACCGCTTAGCGTGGCGGAAAGGAAAGCGCGTGCCATGCGCTCGGCTGGGCACCATGGTAAGAGTAGTCCCTGCAGAAATTGTATTTGAGCATACTTTTTCAATATCGAATTTCAAGATATTCATCGAGCTGAAAGGTGAGACTAACATTATTAAGAAGGAAACTAAAGTTTATAGTTTAGCAAGTTTGGAAAGGAAACATGTTGTCAAAAGCATGACAGCTGGCTAATAAAGAGGATACTTGAGTAGAATAAACCTGGTAGGTAATTCCGGATTATTAATAGCAGTTTACAGATATCCCTCTAGATTTAAGTGCAGCGGGTGCTTTAGCGAGCACTTTTATTGCGAAAGCAATACTGCTAGCACTTCGAGCCTTTGGCGTGTCATGGTGCCTCCATACATGACCTTTAACGGGACAGTGCGACGTCATGCCAGACCGAGTGAGTGAGTGAAAAACTTTATTAAGGATATTTAAGGGAGGGGGATGGTAGGTGGGGTCCCTAGTCCGGGACTCCAGCGGCTGCCGCTGCTACCCGCGCACGTGTCACGATGGCCCGTTGGGCCTCTAGTCCAGAGCTGGATAGGGCAGCCTCCCACCCCTCAATTGTTGGCACTGCATTCGGATCATCTGGAGGATTGTGTGGGCAGGTCCACACCATGTGGTGCAGGCCTGCCTTTTCCCCGCAATATTTGCATTTGGGGTCGCAGAACCCGGGGTGTATTGTGTTTAAACGGGCTGGTGTGTTATATGTACCTGTCTGTAGGCGTCGCCATCTAACTTCCTCCGCTTTGGAGAGCCCCTTGGCTGGGGGTGGATATTTTCTGCGAGAGAGTCTGCAGTGCTGTAACCTCTCCGCATACGTCGCCAGAGGGCCGGGATAGGGCGGTGTGGAGGATGGAGGGGTCGAGTCCCGGGGGAGGAGAGCTCGCGCAGCGGCATGGGCGCACTCGTTCCCTTCCACGCCTTGATGTCCCGGTGTCCAGACGAGGCATTTGTCTTGTTCGGGGTGTCCATAATTTTTCAATATTCTGGCAGCCTGGGGACATATTCGCCCTTTGATGTAGTTGCGGTAGGCAGCCATAGAGTCTGTTATTATATAGGCGCAGGTGGTATGCGTGGCGGCTAAAGCAATGGCCACCTCCTCCGCCATTTCTATATTGTCATCGCAGATGGTGAGGGCATCAACCAGTTGTTGTTGGTGAATCACAACCGCTACCGTGTACCCCGCTTCTGACTTTGCTGCGTCTACGTAGTAGGATGCAGTGTCCGTCCCGTACTTTTCCTGGATGTATTTGGCCCGCGCCTTCCGGCGCCCTTGGTGGAACAGAGGATGCATATTGCGGGGTAGGGGATTGGCTATGAACGAGTCTGACCACCCGGGCGGTATAGCCTGTTTTTGTACGAGACCTTGCGGGCTAGTCAGGTTAAGGTCCATAAGAACGGTCTGGCCCGTGCGGGTTGCTGCTAGTCGATTTATCTGGGTGGCGCGTTGGGCGACAAGGAGTTCTTCGGCTGTATTGTGCACCCCTAATTGCAAAAGACGTTCTGTGGAAGTGCTTTGGGGCAGGCCCAGCGCCTTTTTAACTGCGTTTCGTATAATGACGTCGATTTGCTTATAGTCTCCCGTTTTGAGGTGCAGATACGGTGTCGAATACACAATTCTATTAATGATGAATGCTTGAACCAGGCGCAGGGTGTCTTGTTCGAGCATACCCCTGTTGTTGGTAGTGACCCTGGCTATCATACGCGCAACCTGCAGACTGGTGTTTTTGAGCCGAGTGAGGGCGTACACATTTCTGCCCTTGTCGTTGATGTAAAGCCCTAGAACCCTGATGGTGTCCTTCTGTGGTATTGGGTTTCCATTGAGGTTGACTTCAACAGTGGGTCTGCGTTGATGCCAGACCGAGAGACAGGGCCCCAGCTCACGCCATCGGATGGCGGCGGTAAGTCCATACACGGCGCTGTGTCGCAGCCGAGAGAGGGCGCTTGCTGTTTGTGACGTCACGCTAGGAGGATAAATGGGGCTGTGGCTCGGCTCCTCGCAGTAGTCGGGGCGCAGCCTTTCGGTATGTCAGATGATGAGTATAAGGCGAGGCTGGAACGATCTGCTGCAGCCAAGCGGCGGCGCCGTGCTGAACAAAAAAATCCCGGAAGAGAGAGGATTTTTATTTTTTTACAACGCGTCCCATGATTGACAGCTAGCTACCCCGCCGGGGTGGCGCAGTGGTTAGGGCGCTCGACTACTGTGCCCAAAGACGCGGGATCGAATCCCGGCCTCGGCGGCTGCTTTTCGATGGAGGCGAAAAGCTAGGCGCCCGTGGGCTGTGCGATGTCAGTGCACGTTAAAGAACTCGAGGTGGTCGAAATTTCCGGAGTCCTCCACTACGGCGTTTAGCTCTCATAGCCTTAGTCACTTTGGGACGTTAAACCCCAAAACCAAACCAAATAATTGACTGCTATAGTGTGAACGGACGAACGAACGGCGAAAGTATGAGCAAATAAAGTATTTCGCCATAAAAACTTGAAGATTGGCTAAATGGTATGCATTTCCGGGATTCACACCAGGACACGAATAAAGCCAGATGATAATTTAGCAGAAGTAAAACTTTTTGTTGGGGCTAGTTGGTCCATAACGATTTGAAAAACATCAGCGCAAATGATATAGCCTGAAGGCGAAAAGAAGAAGGGAAAGGAAAGAGCGCTGAAATTCTTATGGAACCAATCCCTTCTTAAGGCAGTACGCGATGTGTCTGGCCCGACAGGTTGACCATGTGGTGTTGTTGACGACGGCATCCAGTTGTGTCGTAGGAGCGCTCTTTCCTGTCCCTTCTTCTTTTCACCTTCGGGCTAGTTCATTTGCACTGAAGTTTTTTAAATAGAAAGATTAGCGCCGCGCGCCAGTCCCGTGTCCTTTATTTGTGTGTGCATCAGTCTACTGATGCATTATAATGAACCAGAAGACTGATGCACTGAATTTTTGTCTGGCGCAAAAGAATCCCCATATTTTTTCGCACTGCACAATATACGAAAATGTTTTTGTCTCAAACACTAATGTCAAAACAAAACTGGCAACTTGAAAGACACAATTCTGTGGATACCGACACAGGAGGGAATCGATAGCAACGAGTTAGTCGGCACGATAGACCGACCTTGATACTTGACCAGCTTCCTCAAATCCGTTAAGACATCTCACATGCATGGATCTAATGCAATACTTGAAAATAATAAAGGAAACGATATGCGGGACCTCACAAAGACCTCTGCAGACAGGGGGCAGTAGCCTGGAGGAACATACCTTTCCAAACCTTGCTAAGTGCCCCAAAATCTGACCCGAAAAATTTAAACATATGCAGCGAACGCGGATAAGTCTATGATATCGTTCACATGATATGTAATTGCAAATAATAGATAAAACTCAAGCACTTAGCCAAACGGTGTGGAAGGCGGAGCTGGCCCACACGGGTCTCTCTGAGCAGTGCACGCTGCTCACCAGTGGGAGGCAGCCCAAGCCATTGGGATCCTGGACTAAGAAAAACCTCTCACCTAATTTTGTGAACCAATTATTACTGATTCTCTCTCGCATTATCATACATTCCTCGCAATTGGCATTAATCAATCAAACTGATTAATTAAAAATTCACTGCATCTCCCGCATTCGAGAGTGGTGCAAGCATGAAAACGGCTTATTACCGACGTGTCTTGTAGTATAGCTCCATTCAGTTTCTAAGCTTAAACGTCATTTGCTACGCTTGATGCTTTGCGAATCACCCCCTCGCAATGACACGTCTGCATGTGCAGATGGTGGGGTGAGGAGGAAGGGCGACGCCTAGATTGACAGCGATGAGCACGAGCTCATTGCCCTCGCGCACCACGGCGCAAAAAAAAACTCGAAAACTGTGTTGGAGATGCTTGTTCTATGCGTAGATCCCTGCTGGTCCAATTGGGTTTGTTCGGACTGCGCCATTAGAACAGTAGCGGACGCGCAGCGCCGGTAATATTAAAACGGGTGGCTGCTTCATACATCAAGTGCAACACTGCCAATGCTATAGCTCTTGTTCGCGCTTTCCGCATCCGCGATGAAAAATAGTGCCTACTCTTGACGAGAGCAAATAATAGTTATTTTGTCTGCAAGCTTACTACGTCTTACATTTGCCATCAACTTCATAAAGAGCACCTTTTTTTAAGGAGAAAGGACCGGATTCGGTGAATTTGTATGTTTTTATGTGGTTTGCGTTCGTGTCGCGTTTTCGCTGCCCCGCAACCTTGCCAGCTGTGCCACTAGATGGCGCTGGCTGTGCCCTCTGCGCTGCGCATTTCATTTTGAGAAAATGGTTCTTCGGTGCGCATTTTTTCTATAAGATCCGCACTGCGAAGATGTCTAAGCACGTGAAGCAAGTTATTGCAAACTTGTATGCTCGGAATACAGTCCGTTTCCGCAAGAACCACTCTACCATAAAACGTGCGTGTAGTCATACGCCTCCATTTTTTTTCTTGCGGACTACTTGCGTAGCTTTCGCGGCGTTGCACCTGATGTATGAAACGGAGTATAGGGGGCCGATAATGGTAAGCCCCCGCCTTTTCAGGCGGGGGCTCGCCTGCCACTGGCTGTTGTACCTGTTGTAGGCCGTCACTGCCACCGCTTTGGAGGCCGATGACGGCTGTTGCGACGCGCTCTTTCTCTCTTCCTCTTTCTTCTTATTTTCTCCTCTGTACGCACGAGGCAGCGGAGGTGGCTGAGCTGCAGAGCCTGTAGCAGGCCCATGCATTTTCTTTTCATTCTTCCTACAGTCGCAACAATAACAACGTGCAGTGCTGATTCGGTGAGTGCGGAAGAGATAACGGTTTTGTTGTTGCGACTGTAGGAAGAAGGAAAAAAATGCACTGGCCAACGTTCTTAGAGACAGCTGGAGAACTGCGCGGTGCGAAGTGGGCCAAAACGATCGCCGATCCGGCGTGAGTTGATCACAAAGCGACCACAGCGCCCTTCTCCCCCGCTGCGGTGGATGGATGAGGCCACAGAGCTGATACAGAGGTGGAAAGTTTGAAATAGAAGCGCGGCGCCTAATTTCTAGGGAACGGCGTACGAACACCTCGGTTATTCTCAACAAATTCTGCTGGTCATAGACGGCTTTTCCTAAAACCTAGACGTCAGTGCTTGTTTTCTGGCATCGTAGCAAAATACTCTCCTCAATCTCGGGAATGCTTCGGACGAGTGCTGGTCCAGACATGTAAGCCTGATAGCTGGATCATAGTTGATAGCAATGCACGAAATGCCCGCAGAACCTTTAGCAATGCGTCCTAACTGCGCTACAAACGAGCGACTTCATTTGCTTTACCTGCGCTGAAGCACTCATTCACACAGCAACCTCGCAGTAATGGAGCAATAATGGCAGTTAGACATGCAAGCTAACTATGCATCCTCTGGCACGTTTTGAATGCATTAAATTTCGAGAAAACAAGAAAATAAAACGGCAATACCACTATTATAGGCCATGAAAAATCAGTACTAGCCACAAATGCGATTATGTGAAAGTAAACTCAAGATATCGTCCGCCAAGAAGCCGAGAAGCAGGGAGAAGCAGACGGTAACTTAATATGGTCGCTAGTCCTATAGCGCGTTTCTTTTTGCAATCTGTCATCTGCTACGCGAAGCGCTGCGTCACAGCCGGACGCGAAGAGCGAATAGCGAAAATTGAAGACTCATGCCGCACTATCTTTTCACCATCTTCGTTATCGAGGAGAGCGAGAAAGAGGGAGGCTTCACCCCCTCTAAGCGCACGCCATGGCGCCATGGCAACCCATGGCGAGGCACGCGTGCGATAACAGCGCCGCGATCGCGGAGAGCAGCTATTCCGCGGCTCTTCGTAGTGACCTGAGATTTTTTGACCCCCCCCCCCCCCCCTGTACATACCTTTAATATTTAACTTACCCCGTCCTTTCTTCCTCTTGCTGAACTCTTTGATTTCCTCTCCCCCTCACCACTATTCCTTTATTTCCGCCGCCTCAGTTCATGTGCTTCTGTTCATTAGATAGCAACTAACGGGGTTGGCAAACATCTTTTTACTAATACAGATATTCATTGCTAAGAAAGTAAAAAAAATGTTTCCGCTGTTTTCAGAAGATTTCATACATTGGAGAGAGCGCTCATCTTTGAAAACAGTTAAGTGAATCCGGTAGCATAAATTTCGGTAAGTTATGCTATAGACTTATCTGGTTTCGTTAAATGTTTGAAATGCGACTGAATTCATGATGACGTTTAACTCATAATTCTCATAATTTGCCAAGGACAGTCGTTTTTTTTTTTCAAATATTAGTTATATTATTCGTGTGAACCGGTTTACCAGCACTAGCGAGAAGCATTTCGATTATTAGGACTCGTTACTGCATTATTTACCGGTTTGCACAATGAAAAGTCGAAAATTTCATTCAATAGTTTTATAGAGACTACGTTTAGAAAACGTCCTAGTGCTATGCTGCGACTGCACCGAAAATCTGATTGGTCAAGAGAACGTTTTTCATCTTACCCAATAATCTGTCACAGAAAGAAGGGTCACGGTGTCTCTTGACGCGTACATCCCGCCGAACAATCATAGCTCGGCCACTTCACGTTAACTTCTGATTTCAACCTGTCATCCAACAGGCAATTTCAAGGCCGATTTGGTAGGTGATCGTGCAGGCGACACTAGATCAATGGCATCACCGATGCTAATTGGTTGGTTAGGTGTGTTTCGTCACAGACCATATGAAATCCGCGAGTCGGCAGATATCCTGTCAGGCGGTGAGGCAGGGTTGTGACGTCAAGGCTTTATGGAATTTTTCGCACGCAATGCCTCCGCTCAACCTTCCGGAAAAAAGGCATTTAACGCTTTCGCATTATCCGAAACGCTAAATATATATTTTAGATGTCGGTAATAGGAAACGTCTTTTTACAGCATGCGATACCATTTACCATTTATTCGTCCTCTCGAACAGAAAAAAAAAGGAGAGGGAGCCCGGACCAGCAAAAGCTTTGCCAGGCTTAAAACCAATTAAAAATAAATAAAAGGGAGCAGCTCGAAATAAAAAAAAAAGCTCATTTTTAAGAGAAAAAAAATTATCAAAAAGAAAAAAAAACGAGGTCCATGTTGCAAGGTGGTCCACGCTGGTTTAAGAAGAATAAAAATAAAAAACCAGAAGGTAGCATCCAAACCTACAAATGAAACAAAAATAAGAACCAGAACCAGAAAAAAAGGGAACAGCAGCAAAAAAAAAGTCATACAAAATGACAAATAACGTACGGAGAGAGCGAGGCAGACGTACAAAACCCAAAACTTAGAAAAAAAGGGAGACTGAGGTAGAATAGTAAACAGGACAGTCCCCAACAATGAAATAAAAACCGGTGAGCAATACAGAACTGCAGTCTCCTACGGCATTGTATTCGTTTGTCTACAAATTCACAAAGAGAGAAAAAATACTAAATTTAGAATAAAACAAAAATGGCTGAGGCTTAGCTTGTTTAAGCCTGGTCAGATTCGAAGCATATAGATCGCTAAACTAGGCTTTCCATGGTTACACTTGGCTAAACTTTTCTTTCCTTGGTTTTACAAGGTTTAAACTTGGAATGCACAATGTTTTCCATCGCATAAAACTAGTTAATAGCATGACTCGTTCATCTCTAATCTAACTGTGTTACCGACACGCACAACGAACATGTCGTCCCCCAGGCCAACGATACTCGATTGCCACTACGCGAATATGTACGCAAAGCAAAAGCTCTCCTCTGTCGTGACGTAAGCGTATCACGTGGTGTGACGTCACCATACCACGTGGTCCGCACGGCGTGCAACCGCAGCCGACGGCGCGAGCCGGTCCCCCGTCTCTCCTCTGTCGTGACGTAAGCGTATCACGTGGTGTGACGTCACCATACCACGTGGTCCGCACGGCGTGCAACTGCAGCCGACGGCGCGAGCTGGACCCCCGTCTCTCCTTTGTCGTGACGTCAGCGTATCACGTGGTGTGACGTAGCATTCCACATTCTTTGCACGGCGTGTAACCGTCACGAAGGGCTGTGGTTTACCTCTAGCAATATGCTTCGCATAAAAAAAATTGAGAAAGTTCCGACACCACAGACTAGTGGGATGGGATGAGAAAGAATTGTTTAACGTAGACAAAACATTAAGAGAAAAAAGCTATTAAATCTAGTCTGATGTGAAACGACGTCCGTCACTAATACCTAATACCTAATACCAGCATATAAAAGGCATGCAAAATAGCAACGAATGCATATCCTCGATGCTCTTAAACCTGACTGCGCCATATTTACTTTCGTCAAAAACTGCATGTACCCTTCTCTCTTTTTGACCCCAGCGGAAGATGACGAGGAGAGCGGCCACAGCGAACTCGACAGCAACCAGCAGCACTGCCTGGCTCTGGTGGGAGCCCTGGCTTTCACACTCGTCCTCCTAATCGCACTCACACTCGCTATCTACTTCTGGAGGCCGTCACCCGAGGACGTAAAGGTATGTGGCCGTCAGTTCTCCGCTGTTGCCACGGAATAGTCAAACCTCACCGAAGAAAGATATGGCGGGGCTGTCCTTATAACACCCCGGCCATGACGCTAGACTTGCACTTCCTTTTCATACGGTTACAGTAATTGCTTACACACGTCACTGTGTCCTCAAATATAGTATGAAAAGACGAGTGTGCGATGCGTAGCTGTGCGGTAGCGGACATCAGAAAAGTGTTTAATAATTATTTTCGACGCCGTGAACAAGCCTCCTAAAAGGATCAGTTACCATCATCAATGCAAGCGACCATGAGCCCTTGAATCTGTTCCGCTCGAGGGTTTGTTTCGAGAAAATTGTGCCGTTACTCACGATATTAATTTTAGGTTTAACCGGATTTACGTCCCAAAGGGAGTAACTCGGCTTTGTTTTGTTGTCTGTTTTGTGGGGTTTAACTTCCCAAAGTGATTCGGGCTGTAAGAGACGCCGTAGTGGGAGACTCCGGAAATTTCGACCACCTGGGGTTCTTTAACGTGCACTGACATCGCACAGCACACGGGCGCCTTGCTTTTCGACTCCATTGAAAAGCGACCGCCGAGGCCAAGATTCGATTCCACATTCTTGGGAAGAGTAGTCGGATGGGGTGCCGTAAACACTGCGTCACCCCAGCGGAGCAAGGCTATGAGGGCCGTCCTAGTGGAGGGCTCCGGAACGTACACTGACATCGCCCAGAACACGGGCACCTAACGTTTCGACAGCCACCCTAAACCATATAATATGGGAGTGTTTGCATTCCCCATGTAGGGTTAAACAAAACTGATAGTAGAGAAGCCTGGGAGGCTTTGCTGGAAAGCCCAACCCCGGAACACCAGCTACTAGCTGTTCGACGCTGAAGAGGCCGCCGAGATCCAGGGGACTTTGGCCAGCATCTGAAGCGTATTTTCACCTGCCCTAAGGCGCCTCTTTCTTGAGGGGAGGAACTGGTGTAGAAAAGAGCCTTTTCTGTCGGACAATAAAGTTGATTCACTCACTCACTCTATCGAAACGCGACCACGATCAAACCCTGGTCTTCCGGCTATGACCATTAATTAGACCGCTGCAGGTGTTCTCGGCCATTGTGACCTCTGCAAAACAACAAAGTGCACTTAATGTTACATTCTAAAGGTACCACTGCAGAGAAAGATTAATTCGGCCGCATAA
Organism: Amblyomma maculatum; assembly: GCF_055883805.1. Lineage (NCBI taxonomy): Eukaryota > Metazoa > Arthropoda > Arachnida > Ixodida > Ixodidae > Amblyomma > Amblyomma maculatum. Next base: position 83,913,232 of record NC_139353.1, read on the forward strand.
ATCATAGCGATGTCTCGAGTAGCGGAGATGTACTAGCGTGACGTATAACGGTTTTGCGGACGCGTCCTGCATGTGCGCGCTTGCAAATAAATGGCAAGGTGTGGCGGTCAGGAAACCCGGTATAGGCCTACGATACTATACGTCTATGATACGTCTTCGCTATGCTGACAGTGCACATTAAAGAAGCCCGGGTGTTCGAAATTTCCGGAGTCCTCCACTACGACGTCCCTTATTGCCTGAATCGCTTTGGGACGTTAAAGCCCACAAACGAAATCAAACCAAACCAAAGCTTATAATAATTTTATGCGGAACGATAATAAACAATTCCGAGAGAACTGAAATTTACATTGCAGAAATGCGAAAGCCTGGGCGTTGCTGATACACACGGTGCATCACGTTTGTTCTCATTATCATTAGCAAATAAATGCATCGTCATTATCATTGCTAATTTTATCATTGTCATTATCACTAAATGCAGCATCGTTGTCATCGCTACTGTCATCCTCACTGTAGACAAGGAAAATTATGATTTGCGTTTCACAATAGGGACGTGGTGCAGTTGGTTAAAGCGCTCGGTTGGGTATCCGAGGGATGAAGGTTCGATTCCTGGTGGAGGCATGATTTATTCATTCATTTTTAACTATAATCCTCACGGTAGAGAAGGAAAACTATGATGTGCGTTTCACGATGCCGACCATGGCGTAGTTAGTTAAAGTGGTCGGCTGGGGATGGAGGTTCGACTTCCGGTGGAGACCGATCTTTATTTTTCTGAGGACGTAATAGTAATAATTGGTTCACAGGAAGGGAAAGATGCAGTATCTGTCACACTTCTTTCTGTGGACACCTGACCCGCGCCGTAAGGGAAGGAAGGAAGGTGGGAGTGAAAGTGGACAGAGAGAAAGAGAAGCCGTAGTGAAGGGCTGTGGAGTACTTTCGACCACCCGGGGATCTTTAACGTGCACTGACATCGCACAGCACATGGACGTCTCTTTGTTTCGCCTCCATAGAAACGCAGCCGCCGCGGTTGGGATCGAACCCGGGTACTCGGGTTCGACCAGCGCGCTATAAAGTTTTTTGCCTCATCACACTTTAGTGGTCCAAAGTGATTACTGGAATTTTTATACCAACTTTACAAAGCCAGCTGCTTGTTGTCCTGCGCTCACTTGCAGGTCGCCTGCACCACTGCCAAATGCTTAGAGGCGCGCAGGTTCATGGACTCGCTGCTGGACTCTTCCAAGGACAAATGCCAGGACTTCTATAGCTACGTGTGCAATCGCTGGGAGCTGAAGGGCTCCAGCTTCGAGCGCGACATGGAGGACGAGCTTATTGCCACGTTGCACGAAAAGCTCAAGGAGGGCGTCGCAGCCGTCGACCAGCAGGGGACACACGTCATGGCGCAGGTGTACCGCGGTTGCCACACCTACGTCAGCACCAAGGAAAGGCTGGGGATGACGCTGTCCATCACAGAGGACGTCGTCATGTCGGGACGCATGAGGAGGTATACGCTACCAGGCTCGCCGCAGTGGTAGGTCGCGGGCACGAGTCGCGGCCAGTACGGCAACATTTTCTTGGGGGGTAATTGCTTAAAACTGCTTTGCACTGTGCTATTCATGTGAGTTCTTATTGCAACTGTAGGAAGGAAGAAAAAATATATGAGAGTGCCAACTGGCTTTATGTAGTTGAGCCACCACCACTGCCTCATGCGGACAGCTAGAGCACGATTGAAAAGATAAGGGAAAGTGGCGGCGAGTGCAATATAACGGCATGCACAACAGGTACCGCGACACTAGTGGCAAAGGCGCATCCGCTGCAAAGGACGAAGGTCCCAAGACTCCTAGTCTCACTGCGCCATTAAGGAAACCCAGATGATCAAAATTATTCTCGAGCTCTCCACCCTTTCACTCTTTGTTCTTTCCCTAACGGCGCGGTACACGTGTCCATTGATATGATAGGTATTGACTGAATTTCTGTCCTTGTGACAAGTTCATTTATTATGCACAATTTTAAGGGGAAGTACAGTTACCGATCTTCGTTGCAAATCCGAAAATTGCTTACATAAACCTAGGAGCACGAATGTTGACCACTGTTTCACCGCATTACTTTGGAAATGTCCGCATCTCTAAGTACCTTTACACTCTACTGCGTTCATTTTCGAGTTTATAGTTATTCCTGCACCTATACCTCCCACATTTCACCAAGTTTAATCTGTGCCGTTCCTACAGTTAGCGTTGGTAAATACGCGCCTCGCACATGGGCCATCTGTGCGATCGACGTCCGTGAGCGTAGTGTCGGGCAAACCACCAGGCGGCGTGACAAAGATAGGCGGCGTAAAGCCCCTCAATAAACTAAAAGTAGCGCCATCTCCTCTCTCCTCCTCCGACGGCGACTCTCCTCCTCTCGCATTTCGACCGTGGCTCCACCTACGGGGTGCGCGACTAGCGCGCGCTCTCCGGAGCAGGCGCCCTTCACAGCCGTCTCGATCAGCGCCGTGCGCGCGCCGATCGAGGCGGCCGTGCGCCGGGTCTCAACAATGACGGGCAGATAGGTTATGTGAGACCTTGAGGTGCGGTGCCTTCTGGTGCCAAACCTCCTCCCATCTGACAACGGCACCAGAGCCTTGCATTTTGTCGCAATGTGTTCAGGTTAAAATATTACTCACTGCTGAAACATAATTACCGAATGTTGACAGGGATTTCCCGCCAGAATAGTTTCAGCTGTGAGTGTCATACACCACATATACGCGATTTCGGCGTTGGTTCAACTCGCTGTCATCTCCGTGTGTCCGTAGTTCGTCACATTTGGCCACTCAGCGGCATGCTTTATAAAATTTGTAACTAGGCGGCGGACAGGAACAATTTTGGAACAGTTTGTGTATGGTTTCTTTGCAGCGTTGACTGGATTGCGAGCTGCCGGTAAACTTGAGAAGTGTGGCAGCAGCTGTCTTCCATGTATTTTCAACTTCAGCTGCAGATCAAATTAACTATAGGCGGCGGAAGCTGCAGTCTGTGTGGAGTCTTTGCAGCTTTGATTGACTTGTGAGCTACCGGTAAACTTGGGGAGGGAGGTAGCAGTTATTTTTTTATATTTGGCGTTGAGACGGTGCTGTGTTCAGCTGCCATGGTGTGTCACCATACGTACACGATTTTGGCGTCGATTTAACTCGCCTTCACCTCCTTGAGTCCGTCAGCCGTTGACAAAAGTGCGCAACATGCTTGAAAAAAAATTAACTAGGCTGCGGAAGCTGCAGTCTGTGTGGTTTCTTTGCAGGTTGGACTGAATTGTAAGCTACCGTGAAACTTGAGAAGCGTGGTAGCAGTTTTTTTTATATTTTGCGCTGAAACGGTTCCGTTTTCAGCTGTCAGTGCGTGACACCATTTGTACGCGATGTCTGAGTTGGTTGAACTCGCCTTCATCACCGTGCTTCTATCAACCGCCGGCCAAAGAGCGCAACATGCTTGAAAAAAATTAAATAGCCAGCGGGAACGATTTAATAGCAGTCCGCGTGGCAGCAAAACACACGGCGATATGTGCCACGCGCGCGCCGCCCGCCCCGCTGGAAAGGAGGAAATGCACGACCAGCAAAAAAAAAAAAAAGCGCGCGCGCGCACGTGACGGCGCTCGGCCAATGACAGGGTCGAACGACGAAGGAGAGCGCAGGAGAGGAGGCGGGCGGCAAACTTCACATGTTGGCGCTACTTTGAAAGTTACGCCAACGATTGAACTTTGCCGCCGCCGCGCTACCTCCTCGCCTCCTCCTCGCCCTTGCGCGCCCCTTCGCTGAAGGCCGGCTCTCCGCCCGATTTCCTGAGCGACGATGGGTCTCCCTGCCGTTGTTCTTGGAAACCGACGCGCGTCCGGCGTTTTCCTTGTGTTTTCTTTTTCCTTCGCGCCATTTTTCTCCTAGTCTCGGCGAGCGAATATTGCGCGCTGTGCTTTTATTGCAGCGTGCAAGCTCTATGCCGTGCTGTTGCGCGTACAACTGCAGCAAGCGGCCTGAAGATGGTTATGCGGTATTCATGATATCTCAAGGCGAGCGTGACGGCTTGCGCACGAGTCAATGGATTGACAAGATTAGTCGAAAGACGTTTATTCCTAGAAAGAACAGAGTTGTTTGCGACGTCGGGTGCCTTTCTCACTCCCCGTAATAACGCGTCACCTGACGCTGCGTTTTTTATTCCTGCTTGCTCCTCAATATTTTTGCGGCGGCAGCATGTTCATTGTATAAAAATAAGGAAGTCCTCTGCAGCATACTGAATATTCTGCGAGGCTCCAAGGCTCCATCATTTAACAAGCTTCGACTTCTGTACAGTCAGAAACAGGGCGCTATAATCTGCTTTTTGCTGTCGGAGATAACTGGAAAATTACAGTCTCGATTGCATTTGTCGCGATTATGCTAGGATCCCTGGCCTCATTCACTAAAAATAAAAATTCGGGCTTGTAGAGGAGCTAGCCTTTCCAGCGTGTACTTGTAGTGTGCGTCGGTTACTCGGGAGCAATTAATGCTGGCCCTGAAAAACTGTTTGGCAAGTAAACCCGATATATTGCGGGTAATCTGCACTAGTTAGGTCGTACGGCATTTTTTTTTTTCAATTCTTGAATGTGTTGCCATGCTTCGACGAACGCGTGGGTTAAAAATATGCGTTCGTTTTATCAGGGATACGGCCAATGTGCAGGAGGTGTTCATATGATCACACACGCTTCACTTTGACCATGACTACTAGGCGTTGGCAGGTTACCTTCGCTTTGAAAGCTGGAGCTCTAAAACCGCGATTCCGCGTATTCATTTATTGCGAGAAAAGTTATTCCATCGATGTCAAATCAGCCGGAATCATTGCATCAATTTTCTGTATTTAAGAAAATTAAACAGTCAATAATGATTACAGTTATAATGTAAAAATAGGGGAACATTTTGCGAGCAACAATGCTTAACACTGTAACATATTACTCATTTCAATTGTATGCAAGAAAATTTTTTTTTTACACCTAGCCCTAGTGATTAACTCATCGCTCTATGTTCTAGCTACATTTCACTAAAGACCGGTTTGAGCCGCCAATATTACACGAACTCGAAAAAAAACAACAGGCCAAACGCAGTTCCATTTTCTCTCACCGACCTGTCCTGAAGTAAAGGAAGCCTCCTCGACAGAGACATGAACCTCGCTCTGATAGTAGTCAGTTATTTCTATGGCTTGCTCTTTTCACACCTCCATTTATGAGAAAACAAGAAAGTATAAGAATTAAAAGTCAATGTATAGTTGTCTCGTCAGATATTATGAGATAATAGAGATATGACTGACAACGTAAGTCAATGAAAATTGAAGTATAGAATGGGTCATGGGGCGGCATCAGATTAAATAGTGATAGTTATGAATAGTGATAGGTAATGATGGTGCCTGTTACGGATAATAATAGTAAATTATACTAATAGGCCCGGATAGTGAGGTGATAGTGTTCGTTGCGGATAGTGACAGTTACGATAGGTCTCTGGCATTAGTAGATATAGTGATAGATAGGATAGCGATAGTTAATTAATTGGCAGTTATATGCTTTCTCATTCCCGCACGTTGAAGACCTATGTGCACCTTGTAAATTTTTTATTTCATTGTTGCGTTCAATGAAATCAAGCTCTTTTACATAGCGCATGAGACCACAGCATGCTTGCCCCAGAACTTAAGTGTGTCGGCAATAGGGCCCACCACTTCTCCCAGTGTACCCTGCTGTCTTTTAACCACACGCGAAGTCAGTGAGGGGCCGCGTACTCATAAAATTATTTAATTCCTCCATCAGCATCATATCAAGACTGCCGTGGCAAACCTGTTCCTTGCCTCGAAGCAGCAAGGAACAGCTCAAAATTTGGTTTTATACAAAATTAACTAATTAACGCAGATTATCGCGGATCGCTAACTAGCACAGTGCCATTACACTTGGCCTAAGTTTTCCAACGGTATACGGTTCGATGTTGCAGCTAAAATTTAGATTTTAATTGCAATTTACTAAATATCAATTTGGCTCAGTAATTGATCGAAATACATGTTCAATTAACCAATAATCCAATCTCACGGTTGATCACGTGACATATACTATGCTTAGAGAGAAAGCTTGGCAGTATAGGGGAGAAAACCTGGGCCAGGGGGCGCTGCGCCGCTCTGTGCGTCAGCGCCCTCCATGGAGACCCCGTCAAAACCTCCGCGCAGAGCGGCCGCGTCGCCTGCTCCCGGGCGCATAGAAAAGTATGTTGTCGTCTGCTCTGCGCTGCTTTCCAGCACGTGTTTGCGCGCGCGCGCTCGGTTCTTTCTCTTCTCCTCCGGCCGCGTTCTGGCCGCAGTCGCGCTCCAACAAACGGGGCAAAAAAAAAAAAAAACTGGAATGAAAAAGTGACGGTGCGCTTTTTCGCAAAACTCGTGTTAAAACGGTAACGGGATGATTGTCGGCTTTCTGGTTTTTTTTAGGTATCTCGTACCGCCCGTATCTCGCACCTCTGTAACTGGCGGTGCCGCAGCAGCCATCGCGGTACCAAGTCGGCCTCAACAAACAGATATATGTCATCACTTGGCGTTTATGAAGGAAAAACACATACGTCAATCTTTCTATCCTCATACGCGATCCTGCTTCGAGAACTCAAAACTGCGCATTCGCTAGAGGAGATAACTGACTGAATTGCACAGCGTAGCTGTGGATACGTCAATCTTTCTATCCTCATACGCGATCCTGCTTCGAGAACTCAAAACTGCGCATTCGCTAGAGGAGATAACTGAATGAATTGCACAGCGTAGCTGTGGAATTAAGAAGACAAAGGTTTACTTGGAGAGATGTCCCCGCCTGCATGAAATGTCGTAAGGCATTTCCTCGCTCTTCATCTCGTGGAGAGAGGAAACTACCGCAAAAAATGGCATGCCGCGGCTTCTCGTCAATGACCCAGGTCGTTAAGAAACGCGGCCCTCATCGTTAAAGGCAGATAGGTCATTGATTTCGGATGACAGCGCCGCAGCAGCGAACTCGCCCTGACCACTGTCAGCAGGAACCAAAGGGTAAGGTGGCATGCTTTGTGTCTTTGTAGGGAACGCGTCCTAAACGCGCCGAAAACAGGCCCCACGGCACCGGTAGCATCGCCTAAAACGTCTGTCCCCAAAGAGTTGAATAGGCCCCTTTCAAGTGCGCAGTCACAAATAGAAAGGAAGCTCCGCAACCAGCGCCCGGAGCACTCGTCACTGTGTACGCGCGTATCAGTTCTCAACGAGAAGGCTGGACCCTTCATTCTGTGAACAACATGGACAGAGACATCAAAAGGTGCCGCCTCAAGTCCTTCAAAATACCTGTCGCTTGCCTCTGCCTTCGAGTAGCGAATTCGCGTTCATGTTTTTTTAATGTCTTAGCCTGCCACCAAGCCTTCTTTGAAAACAATGTCCGCGGCGATAAATTAATAATAATTTCTCACTTTCGAAAGCACCTATAAAAAACGTGCCTCCAGCCAGCCTCTATGTCAGCCGGGGCACAGAAAAAAGCGAAAATAAGAAACTCCTTTGGCAATGAGCGCCGGCTTTGAGCGCGCAGACGCGCGACCATCCCCCCCTCGTCCTCACTCTCCTTCTCCCGCTCCGCGTGCACGTGCGGCTGCCTGTAGCACGCGCTCCCGAGCGAGCGGGCTGCGCAGACTCCGCAGACAGCCGCGCGCAGCGCGGGCGCGGATGCGCGTAGGTTTTGTAGTTCCTCTCCGCTCCGCTGGAAACCGAGCGCTGGCGTCGCGGAGCAAACTCCAGCTTTGGTTCCCTATAGCGAAATAGACTCTTTGACCTTCTCTGATCTTGAAGTTCAAAACACCAGCCTGGATCGTTTTCCGAAGTTTTACCGCGGTGACAGATTTCACGCTCTAAAAAAAAACACAAAGTCAGAGGCAGTACTAGATTAAGTGCACAAAGTAAAACCTTATCATGAGACTTAAAAAGTGTCTGTAGCACAGAACTCGCCTGAAAGCTTTGTTTATCAGTATTCCCCATTCGAACAGTTCTAAGAAGAAAACAATCAATTCATGAACTTTACTTTCGGCATTCTCAATGCTTTTCTCGCAATTTTTCAAAAATTTTGTGCACTCCTGAAGCGCAGACCTGGCCCAAAAGCTCGCGCTTCACTCACTGCTGCGGCCGGCCGGCGGGCGTCAAGGAGAAAAAGCGTGTCGTGCGCAGCGCTTGCCGCCGCCGCGCGAGGAGAATCGAGGAGGAAAGCGCGGCGCGGAGGAGAGTGTCGCTACTTTCAAATTATCAAGGGATTTTAAGGCGGCGTGGTGTAGGGCAGCACTCTCGCTAAAGAGACTCCGCAAACGTTCCAGACAGGCTGTTGAGACCACCGAATGACGAGAGAGAGAGATAACTTCTATTGTCCAACAGAGAGACTATCTCACTTTCGGGGTTAGACCCGGAAGGTGGGACAGTCGCCTTAGTTGCAGGCCGGTATTTTTGGACCTCGGCGGCATCTTTGGCCAGTCGAACAATTTCTTTTTGGACTCTTGGGTCTGAGCTTCGCCGATGGGTCTCCGAGGTGTCTTTAGTTATATATTAGTCCTACTTGGTGATATCGCACATTCCCATATAATGTGATCTAGTGATCCCATTTATTTACATAATGAACATAAGTCTGATCATATTTCCGGCCATATATGGTTGACCAGGACTGGGTTCGTGTATGTATTTGTCTGTAGCTTTCTCCATGATATTGCTTCCTCTTTGCCTAACGGGGGGTCTGGTGAGGGTAGGACCCTCTGCTCAGTCTGTAGTGCGCTGTTATTTCACTATAGTTAATCAGGGGAAGCCAGATGAGAGCCTGTTGAAGAAAAGCTTACCCAGCGCGAAAGCGAGTCGAGATTGAACCGGTAGTGTGCGGCTGTGCGGCCGATGGCTAACTCTCAGGAAACTTTGTTCATGAATAGTTGAATCCACAATTTTTCAATTTGGAATACTTTTTGTTGATCGCCACTGCTCGTCAACACCAAAATGAAGGTCAGAATTCAAGTATCTGTCACGGATTACGCGTTGTGCATGTTTGCTTTGTAAAGATGACCTCATGGACGAGACTGGATCTGCAAGCGGTTCTCTTAGCCTAGCTTTACTTAACGAGAACAACAAAACTCGTTATGTTTTTGGTGGAGGTGCGGAGAATCATCCTGGAGCTGCACATTGAACGCTTGCTACCACCATGCCTGCCGACGCCAACCAACCAGCCGCTTCTTCACCGCCAGCCACAACCTGCCCCGGTGCGCTTTGCCAACGGGATCCTGCTATTTTCTGTGGCATGGACGACCACGATGTGGAGGACTGGTTATCCTCCTACGACCGGGTGAGCGCTCACGGCCTGTCAGGCGACAGCATGAAGCTAATGCCGTATCTACATGACCGATGTTGCCAAACACTGGTTCAGAAACCACAAATCGGGCTTCACCATCTGGTCCACTTTCACTGTCTTCATTGACATCTTCAGGCGTTCGGCCGTTCGCGCTTTCCGCAGAGTAGCGTCTTCGCTCTCGTGCCCAGCAGCTTGATGAAAGCATCACCAACTATAATAGAAGACGTCCTCGACCTGCGCAAGCGCGTCAGTGTATCCATGACAGAAGCTGACGCATCAAGCCTGTGCTCAATGGCACTGAGAGGACGCTTATCACATGTTTGTTGGCAAGAGCCTTATCTCCGTCAACGAGATTGTCAACTTGTGGAAGAGCTGTGACGAACTGCTTTGAGGACGATTCTTCTCCCGCTCGCCATCAGCGCAGCCCGAGACTATTACCGCCGTGAACTTGTCGACGGAAGCCAGCAGTCCTCTACTGACCCGATGAAGCAACTTGTCCGTGAGGAGGTCGCCCGACATCTGTCGCTGCTTCTTTCTTTTCAGAGCCCGCCATCAAATCTGGCACTCTTTAACACATGGTCTGGACGCAATTGTCGGGGGCTATACCGTCAGTTTGTAACTCGCCTTCCGTTGGAGCGCCTCCCACTGCAATGTCGTCCATCGCTGCACCGCTTCTTACGCCGAAATAGCCCGACAGCCGCCACCAGCGTTAGCTCCTTTCCGAGCTCCCTTCGACTCATCCCCGTTTCCTGCTGTTTTGCCGCACCCACAACGTTTCCAACCATGGCAAACACCGGGTACCTTCCCGATTCGATACGCATGTGTATGTGTGGTTTTGATTGAATTGCATTTGACTGGAATGAACTCTACTTGATTGGATTGGATCGGATTACACTAGATTGGATGGGATTGGATTGGATTGGAGAGTAGAGGAGTAGGCAGTCTAGCGCCAGGCACACATGCTTTCGTAACCTATTCTGACCTAGCTGAGCTAAGGCATGGCTAATTTTCGTCATTGCTCTATATCTCCGCATCGCCGCTGTGGGCGTGCTCGTTAACTAGGGCTAAGCGAAGAATACTGCTTGTAGGTTCGGGCTCGTCTGTCTAAAGCCAACGTTCTTAGAACGTTGGCTAAAGCTCGCGTTTTGTGCCGGTGCGCTGGCGCCAGGTCCACGTCGTCTTTACAGCATGTTTGTTTCAGGCACCACCCCGTATTTGAAAATCCGTGTTCGATACGGACTGCCGGCTGTTGCGTTTCAATGAAGGCGGAGCAAAGTTGCGTCCCTGTGCTGTGCGATGTCAATGTACGTTAAAGATCCCTAGGTGGTCGAAATCACTCCGTAGTCCTGCACTACGGCTCCTCTTTCTCTCCCAATCTCTCCCTTACTTCCACCTTCCTCTCTTCCTTTACAGGGCGATTTAGGTGTCTACGGAACAATTGTGACGGATACTGCGGCTTTCTTATCATGTGAAACAATTACTATTATTAATATTAATATTGTAAGACAATTATTCGGCTCTGAAATGTTCAGCACCTGATGCTGAAGAAAGCGGACGACAACCATGTTCAACGCCTGACGGTCAGAAAAAACAACGACAACAACGCTTGCTCCAACGCTCGCACATGTGCTGACATAAGCTCTACGACTGATCGCCGAACGTTCCCTTGACTGTTCGCTGCATAGCTTCTGTGCAAGGTCTTCTGTTACAAGTGGTAGAGGTGACAGCAATCCCCTCAACCTGGAGCTCTGCAGCCGAGCGTTGTCTACCACTTCCGCGATGCCTAAGACCGCCAACCCCACCCCCTCCATCGCCTGTCATCTGTTCCGGCGCACCGCGGCAGCGTGACCCAGCCATCTTCAGCGGCACCGATGACACTGATATGGAAGACTGTTTGGCGTCATATGAACGCGTAAGTGCTTGCAAGTGGGATGACACCGTCAAGCTCACAAACGTTATCTTTTATTTCAGCGATATTGCCAATATATGGTTTCGCAATCATGAAACATACATCTCCACCTGGACGGCTCTCAAGACTAGCCTGACCGATGTTTTTGGCCGTCCCGCTATACGGAAGCGTCGTGCCGAGCAACGCTTGCAAAGTCGGCCACAACAAACCGGCGAAAACTTCAGTTATATAGAGGATGTCGTCGACCTCTGCAGGCGCGTAAACCCTGCCATGAGCGACGCCGATAAGATCAGGCACATTATGCAAGGCATTAACGATAATGCCTTCCAGATGCTTGTCGCCAAAAAACTACAATCTGTGTTCGATGTTTTAAGCTTCATTCAGAGCTTCGATGAGCTGCGCAAATAGCGCCTTTCCACAGGACGTACTGGTCTTCAGCACACCATCCTTTCCAGCTTGGCTCTCTCCGGGGACGATGCCCTGGACTAACAGTCGCTTATTGAAAACATTCAACAGTTTGTTCTTGAGGAAGTCGCACGACAGGTTTCCTTGTCTGCCTGCCCGCCAGCTCCTGCGCTGCCACTCTTTTCAGCGTATCATACAAGATCAGGTCGCTGAGGTTCTGCAATCCCCTCCTCAGAAGCTCCTGGTCGCGGCTCCTCTCACGTACGCTGATGTTTTGGTGCGGCCACGGCCCTCACCAGTCACCCCTGTGTACAGCCGGCCTCCCCTCCTATACCATCCTCAAGGACTTCAGCAAACAGCAACCTGCTATCCCTGCTTATTGTCCGGTTCTCCGGCGTCGATTCCAGCCACAGCCTTCTAACCCCTGTCGCACGCAAAACAACAGACCTATTTGCTACGCCTGTGGAGTCACCGGCCATGTGGCTCGTTTGTGCCGTAATCATGGCTCTCATCCCTACTACTAGACGCGTAAGCCGACGTACAATCTTTCCCCGTCGCCCTCGCGCATATTCCCTGAGCCTCCCCCGCAGTCCTCAAGTTACGATCGCCGCTCCCAGCGCTCGCCGTCTCCTGGCCGTCGTTCCGTATTCTTCTTCTTCTTATTATTATTTGAAAAAAGGGCGATCGGCTTGAAATGTTGGCTAGCACCCTCACCTAAATATATACACCTAAAAAAAAACGTCATTCTTAATCTATTTGGAAATAATAATTGCAGTGCCAGGTATTGACGCAATAGTTTCAAGGGTCTCGTTCGTCAGAAGTTTCGGCGTCGGCGTTGAGGGGAAAGTGAACAGCATGCCGCTGACAACAAGGTAATAATCGGCATGTGTCACGTTCAGGAAATTATGGGTCGGCAAGTTTTGTGACGTCACGAGACCCCGTGGAATGACAGAATTGACAGGAATTACTCTCTGGAGTGGATGAGACGGGAGTCGAACCCAGAACTCGGATCCAGAGTCGTACAAGCTACCCTATGTGATGCGTTGCTTTCCTAAGTCATTGTGTTTATAGCTGGGGTTATTTTTCAATGAAATCCTGAGATAGCCGTCGGGTCGATTCTTAACTCAAGGAACTGTTCAAGTGGCAGCTACTGCCAATTAGCCAACGACACCTGGTCTATTGATTTCACACTAACCGCAGATCAATAAGTGCTCGGTTGTTTCACCTGTCAGCTATCACTTTCTATAGCCCATGATTGGAAGGAGGGCTGGACAAACATCAGCGGGATGCAGAAGCGGGGCTACATATGCCATCGCACTCAAACGCCGTTTAGTGTTCCAAGGGTAATCTGTTGTCAGTACGCAGTTGCCTGTTCCTGTTGGTACTTAATAAGACAGTTCCCAGTCGAAAAAAACTACAGAACTGTGTCAAAAATGCGACAAAATATCGTTTGGTTATGTCGTAACCATCAGACTTTTCTGTAGTTCTGTAGTCTTTCTGTAGTATATATCTGTTGTCTCTAGTTCTGTAGCACTTTTCTGTTGTAACTACAGAAATTTCTTATGTTACTACAGAATGCTCTGTTGTCACAACAGGTTTCTCGTCAAAAACCGCGCAGAAATTCTGTCGTAACATCAGAAAATGTTCTGTAGTTTTTCCGACTGGGTTGGCACAATAGCAGCATGAAGGCTGCTGCAGAAGCCGTCACCATGAGCAGTGAGTTACCGTTCAAGGCGGATGAGCAGGGTCCGTTACGCACACGTCGCCCTGGGTCCATGCAGAGCCAACAGCTTTGCCGAAGTGGTCAAGCTGGTGGCTAGGGCCTCGCTGGAGATCGGTCTGAACACTGTGCTCACCTTGAGGATGGAGGCGGCCCCCGAAGGCCGCAACAGACTGCGCATCTCCCCTGGCAAGTCTATCCTACGCAAGCTAGACGTAGGCAACTACGATGACCTGCGGAGAACACTCGAAGCTACGTTGGAGTGGCTGCCCAATGTGTACACCAGGTGGGTACTCCTGTCGCGAGCCTCGGTGCAGGAACTTGCACATTATAATGCACTTAAAATCAGCGAAACCAAGGAAGAGCTAGGAAAATCGCTCAATTTTTTTTTACCTGTGACCTTAATCAATGCCAAATTATTAACGTAATTATTTCAGGCCAGAAAAATAATTGTTTAGAAAGTAAAAGAAAGAACAACATATAATACTGCCGTTGGGATCCAAACGTACGACGTTCGTACGGCGCGTGCGGAGCTATACCAACTGAGCTGTAATTTGCGCAGCAGCCTACCGGTCATTTCCTTATGCTCAAGCACGTATACTGCCTGTAACCTAACTTTGGGAAGTTGTGATTCGTTATATTTCTAACTTGCTGTGTGCATAATATAACGAAATTAAAATCGCAAATCTCCTATGCTTTTCATGACTTTGGCGACAACTGAATTTCTGAATATGTGCATTTCTGACCATAACAAGGAGCGCGCTTAGCGTACGTTACCTCCGCAATATTGGGAGAACCGTATAAGTACTTTGGCACATGCCGTTGGTGCGGTAGCGTATAGACCCTATAGTAACCATTGTATCTTCCTTACACAACGCGTCAGAAATTTTCAAACGCCAGAAACGTGCTTCGTAATATTCGGCCCGAACCTGTACGATAAAGAGTTCCTCACTTCTCTGCCCTTGTATGCTCAGTAAGACCTGGTTACGACGGAATAGAAAAGATAGCAAGTTCTGTGGGATACTTCCCGCCGACCGCTCTGGTGGGAAAGATCGGCTCAACTTTATGACTGTTGTTGAACGGTGCCACTTAGAGAGGCAGAGTAACTACGACTGCATCGTGTTCAGTTATGCGCTCCTGGCTAAATGAAGAAATGCAGAGGAGTGGTCGACTTTTGGTGGTAATGGCTAGTGCCGCCGAATTACGAAAACCAGTCCTGATCATTTTAATTTGTTTGCTTTATTTGCATTACTTCGGGATAATGTTTTACACCGGCAGCAAGAGCAAAACATACGACATATACAAGCCCGATCGCTGCTTAGATGCACAACAGACACCCCTTTTGAATATTTGCGCCTGACGATTGAGAAGGACGAAAACTAAGAGGAAGTGCGAGAGCATCAGGGCTCGAGTGGTAGTGTGAGTGCCATGCTGAAATTTCAACCTCAATAAAGAACGGCTAGTATCGGCTGGTTTGCCTTTCTTCTACAACCCCTGCCAGATGACAATTCATCCATCCATCACAAAAAAGATCAGCGCAAAAAAAAAACGGGGACAAAGGAACATAAAATGGCAGGACAGCGCCTGCCTTGTCGTTTGTGTTCCTTTGTCCCCGTTTTTTTTTTTTTTGCGCTGTGTTTTTGATGTGCTAGTATGAACCAACTGGCCCAAAGAGCTATTTTGATCCATCCATCCATCCCATAAAAAGACCAGCGCAAAAAAACGGGAACAAAGTAACATAATATGACAGGACAGCGCCTGCCTTGTCGTTTGTGTTCCTTTGTCTCCGTTTTTTGCGTTGGTTTTTTATGTGCTAAGTATAAACCAACTGGCCCAAAGGGCTATTTTGATTCATCCATCCATCAAATAAAAAGACCAGCGCAAAAAAACGGGAATAAAGAAACATAAAATGATAGGACAGCGCCTGCCTTGTCGTTTGTGCTCCTTTGTCCTCGTTGTTAGCGCTGTTTTTTTTATGTGCTAAGTATGAACCAACTGGCCCAAAGAGATATTTTGATCCATTCATCCAACCATCACATAAGAGGACCAGCACGAAAAAAAAAACAGGGACAAAGGAACACAAAACGACCCGACAGGCGCTTTCCTGTAGTTTTGTGTTCCTTTGTCCCCATTTCTTTTGCGCTCGTGTTTTTCTGTGCTAAGTATGACAAACTTGCCCCAATTTTTATCCATCCATCCATCCATCCATCCATCCATCCATCCATCCATCCATCCATCCATCCATCCATCCATCCATCCATCCATCCATCCATCCGTCCGTCCGTCCGTCCGTCCGTCCGTCCGTCCGTCCGTCCGTCCGTCCGTCCGTCCGTCCGTCCGTCCGTCTGTCTGTCTGTCTGTCTGTCTGTCTGTCTGTCTGTCTGTCTGTCTGTCTGTCTGTCTGTCTGTCTGTCTGTCTGTCTGTCTGTCTGTCTGTCTGTCTGTCTGTCTGTCTGTCTGTCTGTCTGTCTGTCTGTCTATCTATCTATCTATCTATCTATCTATCTATCTATCTATCTATCTATCTATCTATCTATCTATCTATCTATCTATCTATCTATCTATCTATCTATCTATCTATCTATCTATCTATCTATCTATCTATCTATCTATCTATCTATCTATCTATCTATCTATCTATCTATCTATCTATCTATCTATCTATCTATCTATCTATCTATCTATCTATCTATCTATCTATCTATCTATCTATCTATCTATCTATCTATCTATCTATCTATCTATCTATCTATCTATCTATCTATCTATCTATCTATCTATCTATCTATCTATCTATCTATCTATCTATCTATCTATCTATCTATCTATCTATCTATCTATCTATCTATCTATCTATCTATCTATCTATCTATCTATCTATCTATCTATCTATCTATCTATCTATCTATCTATCTATCTATCTATCTATCTATCTATCTATCTATCTATCTATCTATCTATCTATCTATCTATCTATCTATCTATCTATCTATCTACCTATCTATCTATCTATCTATCTATCTATCTATCTATCTATCTATCTATCTATCTATCTATCTATCTATCTATCTATCTATCTATCTATCTATCTATCTATCTATCTATCTATGCTAACTGCATCTACTTGACCCCTGCGAACTTCTTAATCTCATCCGCCCACCTAACTTTCTGCCGCCCCCTGCTACGCTTTCCTTCCCTTGGAATCCAGTTTGTTACCCTCAGCGACCATCGGTTATCCTCTCTTCGCACTACATGTCCTGCCCATGTCCATTTCTTCTTCTTAATTTCCACTATAATGTCGGTAACTTGAGTTACTTCTCCGACCCACTCTGCACGCTTTCTATCTCTTAATGTTACCCCTACCATTTTTCGTTCCATAGCTCTCTGGGTTGTCCTCAACTTAAGTAGAACTCTCTTGGTTAGCCTCCATGTTTCAGCCCCATAGGTGAGTACAGGCAAGATGCAACTGTTGTATACTTTCCTCTTGAGCGATACCGGTAAGCTGCCAGTCATAATCTGCGAGTGCTTGCCAAATGCGCTCCATCCCAATCTTATTCTTCTTGTTATTTCCTTTTCATGGTCCGGATCTGCGGTTACTACCTGTCCTAAGTAGACATATTCGCCTACTACTTCCAGTATTTCGCTACCTAATGTAAACTGCTGTTCCTTCCCGAGGCTGTTGAACATTACCTTAGTCTTCTGCATATTGATTTTCAAGCCTACCTTTCTACTTTTTCTGTCTAGGTCATCAATCATTATTTGCAGTTCATCCCCCGAGTTGCTTAATAAGGCAATGTCATCAGCAAATCGCAGATTACTGAGATATTCTCCATCTACCCTTATCCCTAACTGCTCCCATTCCAAGTCTCTGAATACTTCCTCTAAACAAGCTGTGAATAGTACTGGGGAGATTGTGTCTCCTTGCCGGGTTAAGTGGAGAAATATGGGAGAGGCCTTCGCCCTGCAGTGGGTATAATCAGGCTGATTATGATGATGATGATGATGATATCTATATCTATCTATCTATCTATCTATCTATCTATCTATCTATCTATCTATCTATCTATCTATCTATCTATCTATCTATCTATCTATCTATCTATCTATCTATCTATCTATCTATCTATCTATCTATCTATCTATCTATCTATCTATCTATCTATCTATCTATCTATCTATCTATCTATCTATCTATCTATCTATCTATCTATCTATCTATCTATCTATCTATCTATCTATCTATCTATCTATCTATCTATCTATCTATCTATCTATCTATCTCTGTCTCTGTCTGTCTGTCTGTCTGTCTGTCTGTCTGTCTGTCTGTCTCTGTCTCTGTCTGTCTGTCTCTCTGTCTCTCTGTCTCTGTCTGTCTGTCTCTGTCTGTCTCTGTCCGTCTGTCCATCCGTCCGTCCGTGCATTGGTTTCACTGGGCTAGGACACAGCTTGATTATATTCAGCTGGGAGACCCAGTGTAATCTATAACCGTTGTACATGTGTATTTGTTTACTTCTTACTTGATCTACGCATTTTTCTGTGTAAATGTGTCTCCCTTCATCATCCTTACTCCTTGCTTGTATTTAGGTTTCTCGTTCGCCCTTTTTTTCGCTGTACACGTCAGAGCTGGTCGACATGACTGCGAAGGTGTTCGCAGATGGCGTCTCCTGTTTTTCATGCTTTTTGTAACCGCGACCTTCAACTGCAGGGACAGCGTCGCCGAGACAATCGAAAGCGACCAGATAGTGGAGGCGGCCCTACAGCCCAGATACTACGGCGGCTCCGAGGCGCTCGTCGACAACCAGGCCGGTGCGCTGGCGCAGTTCGTGAACGGGATGGCGCCGAGCGTGGGGGCCGAGGCCTGGAGGCAAGCGGTGAACAGTGCCCTGCCCCCACACCTCAAGATAGATCAGCACGCCATTGTGATTGCGGATGCGCCCGCTGCCTTCAGGGTCGCGTTCGTGGCGCTATCTTCAGCCGGCCTGGAAAAGACCCGCTTCTACTTGGGTGCCAATCTGGACGCCGAGGTCGCCTATCTAGAAACGTCCAAGGAGAGCCTCAGGTGAGCTCGGCTTGCACGGTGGATCATGAGTGGAATTCGAAAACGCCAATTCTGCAACAGCTGTGTAGCCGGATTATGCAGTGGCTACAACTCAAGTAAAGTTGTGCAAAATGCCCCTCAAAGGAGCTCGAGCCCAGGCAACGGCGCGTCGACTAATTGTCATGAAGTTGCTGTTTGTTTCTTCATTCCAGCCAGTCCCCTGTGATGTTGCCTGTAGCAGATACAAAATGGACTAACAGTGACATCGTAACAATCGGATTGCTTACTTTGAAGGGAATTTTTGTGACGTCTTATCAATATGGCCGGCGTAGTGAGGGTGGCGATCGGAAACGCGTCGTGCAGCAAAGAGTGGCTAGACGATGGCAACGCCTCCAGGTCGTAGCGGAAGCACACACGATCATTCACAGGAGAACTATGAACAAGCTATATGAAATTAATTAATTACTGAAGGCTAATTAGCCTTTTAATATAATGGCTTAAAAAAAAAATGGCACCGCAAAAGTTTTAGACCTCCAAAAACGACTAGCCACGTTGTTTCCATCAAGCTCATTTTTACGTAAAATGATTTTTTACCACCCAAAAATGACTCCGCCATAGTGGTGCAGTAGTAAGACCAAGGCCGACTGAAATACAGACCTGCACAAAAAACAGGGTCCTATGGGACCTCGTGCGCCAACTTTCGTTAACTTTCTCGTCGTTGAGGGCGCTCGGTTGACCTGTTCGTCTATCATTTTCATCACCTTCAAATCACAAATAATATTAACTAACTGTACCCAAATTTAAAAAAAAAATCTTTGCCCGAGTTATACTTCTAAAATTTTGCCTTTTTGTATTTTAGCGGAGAGTGTTTATTTTTATAATGTTTTTCTCTCGCCAGAAGACATACCGCGATTTCGCTTTGTGCGACGGCACTGCAATTACTCGCTGCACATGCGCAGAACAGGTGCTTGCGCATTGCAGCGTGGACAGATAAATAAACTATAACGACGAAGGAAAATGACAGAATTAATAGACCCTTCTTATTAACAGGTTTATGCTCCAGGTTACCCGTAGTGTTCGTTCCCTAGCGGCGAAGGCTATGAACTAGAAGGTGCGCGCTGGAGCAATGCTATCTGTGCAGGTCTGTATTTCAGTCGGTCTTGGGTAAGGCGCCCGACCAGAGCGCCGGAGTATCCGGGTTCGATCCCGACCGCCGGCGGGTGCGTTTCGATAGAGGCGAAACGAAGAGGCGTACGTGTACTGTGCGATGTCAGCGCACTTAAAGATCCCCAGGTGGTCGAAATTACTCCGTAGCCCTCCACTGTGGCTCCCCTTTCTCTCTTTCCGCCTTCACTCCCACCTTCCTCCCTTCCCTTGCGGCGCGGTTCAGGTGTCCACAGAAGAAGTGTGACGCTGTGCCTTTCTTTGTGACCTTATTATTATTATTATTATTATTATTATTATTATTATTATTATTATTATTATTATTATTATTATTATTATTATTATTATTATTATTATTATTATTATTATTATTACCAGCCGAAAACGAACCGGGCGCAATAGAAAAAAACTTCCTCGTGACAGCGGCGCTACTTTAAAGCCCCTAGACGTGTCCCAGTCCTTTTATCTCTGCAGTGTTCTCTCCGATGAAGCTAGCTGTACGCACTTAGTGAATGATTTAAAATAACAGCTAGTCGCGTGACAGAATTTTTGAAGGCTTATAAAGAGACTTGCGTAAGTCGTAGCGTGATGGAAACAACGCAGTTAACCATGTGTGTAGGCAGTCTGTAACGTTTGCTTTGAGCTGTTTCTTCTCAAGACAATATTTAAAATTTTAACTAATTAGTCTTTACTAATTGATTAATTTTGGTCCACAGAAAGATACTGAGGATTAGCATAGGCGACTCTGAATTGGTTTCAATAGGCTTGTATTGGCTGTATTTTTTTAAGCTTTGGTTACATTTAACTGGGACATACGGTCTATGGAGCAACTCGGTGGAACTACTGCATAAATTCGATCCCATTGATATTCCTTGCGAGTTGGGGGCGTAATGGTACGTCCTTTTCGTGCCGTGATCCTTGTACATGATCTAGCTGTTGCAGAAATGCATTTCTTGCAGTTGATTACCCGTAAAAGGTGTTGCATTGTATCGATGTGAATTCCAGCTCCGTCTTCAATACAGTTTTCCTTTCCGTGAGAACTCATTAGCATGGATGCTTTCACCACTGCGCTCACGTGTGCTGTACGTGCGCACCATACTGTGCATATTGTTTACGCCCATAAAGACATGGGTACCTTATATTGATCTTCAGTAGAGATTGGACTTTGGCTATTATACAGGAGATATAATAGCTCATCAATGGGCTTTGCCGTAAGGATGCGAAAGTGGCGCCGCGTTCAAAATGCGGTGAAGTATTTAATCCTGCATTAGGCTTCGTATCGCAAAACCGCATCCCCGCTAGCACAGAAGTCACTGATTGGTCTAAAGGGAAATGATTTCACATGATCACGTGACATGGCCGCGAGCAATGATTGGTTGGGGAAGCGTGTGGTCGCTTCACGTGACCCCGTGACATAGCTCAGCTGTCGAGTGACGTGACAGTTGATTGGTCGCCCGGTTGTTGGACGTCATAGGATCACGTAACGTGGGCGAGCGTCGTGGATGGCTTGGGCCAGTTGGCAGCTGCCACAAGCGGAAGTGTGCAGAGTGTTCATATAGCTCTGCATGTCAAGTTGGAACGGAGCCATAACCAACGCAACCTCTGTCTACCACAGTGGAAGAACATGCCGAAGTCACCAGGCTGCGTTCGGAATTTATCAGAATGGGTAAAAAATGATATATATTGTTACGAACGATAGGGCAAGATGTAACTGAAAGACAGTGCGAAGTTTTTCGAGTAAGCAGAGTTCCGCGCACAGCACGCAAGCGCACTTCAGCGCCATTTTCTTTCAAGCGCCACCTGAGACCACCAGGAACACCACGTGGCAATATTAAAAAAACATTCGCGAGTACGTCAGCTTGCAGTGGTGGTAGCAAGTAGCAGCAACACCACATGGTCACATGAGTATAACGGGAAAATTAAAAACAGAAAACGACGGGAAGTCGCTGGATGGGATTCACGACCTGTATTGCCGCGAAGGTACAGACTTGTTCCCAGTTACTTCTATAGCGATGGCGTTTTCATCCAACCTACCAGGATGTCACGTGTGTGATGGTCAGATTGGACAGACTCACGACCCACTTTTGCGAAAGTTTTTATACTTTAATTGGGCCGGCCTCCTAGCAAAACTCCAAAGTTTACAAATCCAAGTGAATTCAAATCGGTCCATAGGTGAACTGACAGCACACACTTCTGCGACTGGTCAGTGAATGCTTGGTAGAGATATCTCTCTTTCACAGAAACCGGAGGATAGATAGAACACATAGAAGTGGGGGATTAAGCAAGGAGATGTCAGGTTTCCTATAAATCACGCGTCTATTATTTGAGCTGCGCTTTGTTCGTCCTGTCCATACGTGAACTTGCCGAGTTACAGTAATGTAGGCAGAATCTGCGTGTCAGTATCTTCGCACTGAAAGACCAACACTATAACAATATAATGTAACTCTGAAAACTAGAACCGAGCGTATCCAATTAATCGTTTCACCCCGCCAGTTACGAATGTCTCGTTGCAACTTTGGTGCGTTTCGTGAGCTCCAAAATCTCGTAAAGAAAACCTTTCGTTTCGCAAGCTTCAACCAGATGCAGTGTACCCTCGAAAGGTCTACGATCACCTGTTGTTGACAGACGGACACACATTTTACAACTGTCTCTTCTTATCTTATATCATGTCATATTTGTCGATATTCTGCCCCATTTTTCTGCAAGCACGTGTCCCTATGCTTCTTTCCCCCTTCCCTCCCGCATAGCTTGATGGTCTGATGCCTGCCCTTTTCTCGGCAGCAATGATGCGGCCGGCTGCACTACTTTTCTTCTATTCCATAAAAATTTTCAAAGGTCACCGATCGGTTGCATAATGCATGAACTCAGTGAAGGCTGTCGCCATTCTCTATGGCTGCCTTTTTTCTAATAGTGAAGTCGAAGGCTCAGAAACTTTACGCTAGCCAGGGCTACCACACTGTTTGCATGGCCACGTACTGATCACATTGGAGCGCTGCTCACGTGACCGCAAGTGAGTGTCACGTGAGGAGATGCTGACTATTGCGCCGCGAAGCCACCGCCAAGCCTGGGCGCCGGTCAGTGTTAAAAATCGTGTCAACACCTTCTTTCCACACGGCACCTGTGCGCAGGAGAAACAAATTATAAATCTCGTAAGCTCTAGGACGCTGTAGTGGAGAGCTCCAGTTAAGTTTATACCACCTAGCATTCTTTAACGTGCGCTGACGTCGTACAGTGCACGGCCACCTTTTGTGTTTAGCCTCCATTTTAAATCTCGCCATAGTTGCTGGCATTGCACACGTCTTAGCAGCCGAGTGCGGTACTCGCCGAACGACCGTTACTTGTCTTCAATACATTCGTTTTCTGAAGCAGAGAGTCTTTTTGTTCCAACATTCTCCGCGAAATCATGGTGGCGCTCAACTGAACGGTGGTCGATATCACGCCACAGCTCTCCACTACCGCACCTATCTCTCGTCTTTCACTTCCTTCCCTGAAGTCACGGTTGAAGCTTCCGCATATAGCGAGGGAGACGGTTACTGCGCCTTTATTTTTGTCGAAGCCAGCCAGTAAGCGCGTCGTTCGACTTCCTGTCGTTTGCCTTTGCGCAGTGCGGCCGGGGCCTCACAGGCGGCGCGCTTCTGTCTGGAGCTGTGCCGGCGCATCCGGTCCCTGTCGTGGCACGAGCTGGTTCGAAACCTCATCTACAACCAGGAGATCATCGACACCGCGAACACGGTGAAGGAGATGTTCGCCTCGCTAGCGCGCGCCGTCAAGGACAAGAGCGTGCTTACATGGCTTCCGAACGACGCCCGCAAGGAGGCACACAGAGTGGCTGCGACGATCCAAGTGGACGTTATACAGGCTAATGCAATCAGGTTGGCAGCTATTGGTCAAGAGATGCACGGTTGAAATTGATTCGTGTGGTTTAGGAGTTCTAACGTTAAAAACGACTTAAGTCATGTGCAGTGCAGGGCTCCGAAAATTTCGACCACCTGGGGTTCTTTAATGTGCACTAACAGCGCGCAGTACACGGACGCCTTACTTTTTCATCTCCATCGAAATGTGGCTGCCGCGGCCAGGGTCCGATCCTGCGTCCTTTTATTACAGCAGGCGAGCGCCCCAACCACTGCAACGGCGCGGCGAGGTTCATTGTAGAAATCATTTGGATAGCGTTTTCCCGTCCCCAGCCCCTCAGCTGTAGACTTGACCGCACCAATGTGGCATTCGGACATGGAGGAGAAAAAACTAGGAGGAAGCGTAGCGCCACAGGTGCCATCTTGCTTTGACGCCGCTGCCTTAATTTCCTCTCTCGAAGCCTTTGCGCGCACTGAACCATGGGAAGGAAAACATAGCTGCTGTTGACTCCGAAGTTTAATAAAGAACAAAGGGAGAAGTGAGCTGAGGTCTTAAGACTAGGGTTCGGAAACGTGGATGACAGTGAGGTAGTCTACGTTGATGCGGCCGGAGGCCAAATCGGGGCGGCGGTGGCTTTGGTCGCAAACGGCCGAGGAGTACCAGTTTCCGCTGCGGCTGTCCGGGAAAGCAATATCGAGGCTGCGGAGGAAGTGGCGATCGCTTTATCTTGCGCAGGAACAAACGCAAAATTCATCATAGGCGACAGTAAATACCATTCAAATTTTTGGAAAAGGCAAGATCTCGTCGGAGGCGGCAAAGATCCTTAGCCAACAATGACTGAACAGGAAAATTCAGATAATCTGGATACTCGCGCATGATGCCCTCCCTGGCATTGAGACGGTCAAAGAGCTAGCTCGAGCACTCTACTTGTGGGCCGCCATGGACCCCCCAACGACTCGGGTAACGAGGAACGGTTGCTCAATTATGGGGAAATAATCAACCATTATCAATTGGCACGTAGTCTGGTACCCCCGCCAGACCCAAAATTGAATAACAAAGCTGCTGCACGGAGGCGCTTGCAAACTAATGCCTACGTGAATCCGGTCTTGACGTACCATGTGTATCCCGAGACGAGAGAGCATGATAGATGAAGTCATTGTGGGGCGAGAGGGACCCTCGACCACATAATATGGGAGTGCCCGCACTCTCCCGGGGTTTGACAAAATATACTTAGCATAGAGAACTGGGAGACTCTGCTACAAAGCTCGGATCCTGAGCTCAAGCGGAACGTCGTCCCCTTGGCGGAGGAGGCTGCCATGGGCCAAGACCCGCGAGCCAGCCTTTAACGCGGTGGCCCCCGTCTTCCAGGCCTGCGGGCCGGGAATGAAGGTGATGGGCTCCTTCCGGTGAAAAAAAAAATTTTTCAGTCAATCAAACCCAGCTTGTTAACCGACATTTTCAGGTTCTGCACAAAGCGATAGCGGAGGCTGCGAAACCAAAACCACGCACGAGTTACCGCTTGCCGCGTCATGACTCATTTGACGCCCAATTTCCCCCAATGCTTTTCATTATGTTTCATGACTGTGCTTCAACAATATTCCGTGACGCTCCCTGCTAATTTAATTTACTCCATGTCCTTAGAGGCGGTATTCTCGGGCGCGTGACTTTAGTGACGCTACGCGTCTCTTTCTCGTGCTCCCAGCGCGGCGCACTTGCCTTGGCTCCCTTGCGCCTTATGCTGACAAGGCTAGAGATGGCGCTAGCTTTCCTGAAGACACGTGCATTCCTTCGACCTTCAAAAGGGGACCCCTCCTCTTTCTTTCTAGCGGCTACTGAGACGCCCGCGAACCATATCCGTATTCTGCCAGCGACCGGAGTTGCCGCTTGGTTGTTGGATGAGGAAGAATAATCCGCAGGAAGAGAGAGAGAAAATATAAACTTTATTTATAGTATATATAGTAATTACGCTGGTGGTTTACCTAGGTCCAGGAAACCATTGGCGAATACGCCCCTCCAGGCCTGACCAATCAGTTTGCGCTGAAGGGGGAGCTCTGTGTGAGCCAGCTTCGCCTCCCACTGATCATGGCTAAGTTTCTGTAAACCGTATGATTTACGTTGTTCGGGGCAGTTCCAAACCATGCAGAGGATGTCGGACATATCTCCGCAGGCCGGACATGCGCTTTGTAGGGTGTTTCGCGGGCCAAACCTTATTGTGTTGGGTTAGGTTCGGTAGTGTGCGGGCTTGCATGTTTCGCCATATAGTGGCTTCCTGACGAGTGAGGTCTTTGTGGGGAACTGCGTATGTTCTGCGATAAAGTCGATGGTAGTTTGTTATTTCGCTGTATGTTAGTGGATACGCATTTTTAGGAGCGATGGAGCACTCAGCGATATTTGGCGCCCTTGTTGTGAATCGACCACTTCATGCACGCTCTCTTTTCATTTGCGCGATTCAAATCAGCGATGTGACCATAGACATGAGCCACTTCAGTGCGCCGCCCATGGACAACCCGCGGGCATTCGTGTTCGGCTTCTTGGACGTGATCAAGGCGGACAACAAGATGCTGCTGGGCCTCCCGCCCACACACCGGGACGTGGTCCTCCAGCGAGTCGAGCCCTACGGCCCCATCTCGTACATTTCGGAGCTGGGCTCCGTGCTGGTCCCTTCTCTGTACTTGAGGCACCCGTACTTTTACGGGTCTGATGTGCCCTTGTACTTCAACTACGGAACCGTAGGCGTCCTGCTCGCCACGGTCATCGCCCAGGTGAGCGCTTGCAATCAAAACAATGTGGATGGCCACCCACGCAAACGGGAATTAAACGGCGCTCTACAGACAAGGCAGGGATTAGCCTAGAACCATATTCTGGAAGCATGCATTGTGCAGGCATGTTCAAATAGGCGTGACAAAAAGGGCCAGCAAGAAATAGCTGTGGTTTAGCTTGTGGTTAAACCTGGAGTTAAGCGAAAGCAATCTGCATGGCTACGCTTAGGCTTGGTTTCAAAGTAAAGACTGCGTTTGCGCATAGTAGTTTACTCTGTGGTTTCAGCTTTATTTATGCCATAGGGTGGTATGAGCACCCCTTGCCTCTCGCATTGACAATTATCAATAGGTGTGTAGAAGACGTCTAGTGGTATGATATCGTCTCTATACGTCGAAGTCCGTGGCACACCGCCGAAATAATGTTTGAACGAACCTTGTGTCCTAGTAGGCTCGCTGTTGTCGTTCGTATCAACCAATTACCAGTTATCTGTCTTGTTTTTCTTCTTTTACTACTTCTTCATCTTCTTCGTCTTTTTATTCTTTTTTTTTTCTTTTCTCCTTCTGCTTTTTCTTCTTTTACTTCTGCTTTCTCTTCTTCGTCTTCCACGGTGCCACGGTAACATGGTGCAATACGACGGCTTGAAAACCTACCGCAGTGTAGCTTTCACTACAAAGGAAAAACACAGCAATCTATTCCGCAGCGCTCTCCGAACCTGTGAGTTTTCTAGAACTATTCATCATTTTTAAACCCTTTCACCAGAGAAGGTGTTTCCAACCACCTTCTATACGAATACACTAATTAGCACCTGGTCGTCACTCCCCAGCGGTTTCTGAGCAAATGATTT
Source organism: Amblyomma maculatum (assembly GCF_055883805.1). NCBI lineage: Eukaryota > Metazoa > Arthropoda > Arachnida > Ixodida > Ixodidae > Amblyomma > Amblyomma maculatum. Next base: position 83,940,257 of record NC_139353.1, read on the forward strand.
GTGCTGCACTGTATGAAGGAACGAATAATCTTTCTCGTTGGGCAAGACATTGTGGGTATTGTCGTCAGTCTAGGACACCGTTGGATAGAGTGGTTTGTCTCGTTCATTGCAGCAATGCTTCCTGACCTTTCAGACGAGAGTTGGCAAGCATCTCCTCCCATTGTTGTTGTTGTTGTAGTGGTTATTTATTGTATGTACAAAAGGAAAGAAAAGATGTTTGCCAGCCCCGGTATCTGCTATCTTATATCTGAAGCACCTGAACTGGGGCGGCGGAAATAAAGGGATAGCGAGGAGAAGGTAGAGGAAATCAAAGAGGTGAGTGGTAGGGAGAAAGAAAAGAGTAGGTAAAAATAAAAGAAATATATACACTATGGTACAGTATACAGTAGTTTGCTTGAGGCCCACCCGCAAATGTCTTAGGTCACTGAGTACTCGGCACATCGGGCGGGCCTCCGCAATAGCTCCACGTCCAGGCAACTGTTCACTACGCACACACTTGCACACTGTACAAAACACTGACGGCTGTCGTGGGCGATCGGCCGTTATTGTGGGAAATAGCACACGTGGAGCGTTCAGTCCCAGCGCGCACTATCTGGCGAGGTGAAATAGGCGGGTCATCAAGCCCGCCTGTTCGATGTACTCACACAAGCTCACGTGAGCTCGCTCGCGGGCGCGCGCACTGCCCGGCGGCCACAGGAGCACAGCTACGCTGTCCGGGATTACCCCCTGCGCTCTGTAAGCCGCCAGCAACTCACGTCGTGGTTCGGCTAGCGCGGTGCAGCGCAGTAGGAGATGTTCGAGAGTTTCTACCTCGCCACAGCCGTCACACACGTCACTATTGGCAAGTCCGTGGCGCATCCGTCGTTCCCCAGGCCACACACATCCATGCGCGTTGCAGCCGAGTCAGCGAGCGGCCGCTGACACTGTGAATGCGCTCACCTCTTGCGATGCGTGGGTCGGGGTGCTGCGTCCGGAGGTGATCGTCGATTACCGCACGCACATCCTCCAAAGCGAGTTTCTCGTCGCTAGGAGGGAGTTCATGTGCTGCGGTTGCGAGCTCGTCGGCACGTTCGTTGCCCTCTATGCCGCAGTGCCCGGGGATCCACTGTGCCCGTATAGCGCAGCCACGCTCCGCCAAGTGCTTGAGACGTGCGCGAATCTGGCACAGCAGCGGAGTTCCCCGGCCGGTGGTTCGAAGGCGGCTGAGGGCAGCGCGGGAGTCACATAGCACGGCACACCTGGGTGGCGGCGGAGTCAGTTCAAGCAGTAGATCCAGGCCTAGGCGTAGGCCCAGCAGCTCCGCCGTGGTGGAAGAACCCAGGTATGACAGGTGCAGCTGTCTGTGCAGTTGCAGGGCGGGGATGGTAGCCGCCGCTGCTAGCGAGCAACTGTCTCTGGCCACGGAGCCGTCGGTGTAAACGAGGAGGTGGTGTTGGAGTTCCTCGTAGATGACGGCTCTGGTCAGCTGCTGCACTGCACAGGGCGGTGTGGTGCGTTTCCCCGCGATTCCGACAATCTCTCGCTGAACCTCCGTAGCAGCGGGCCAGGGCGAGAAGAGGTCAGAGCCCTGCGGCACGCCTAGCCCAATGTTGGGGATTTTGATCCTCTGATTACTGGCTTTTTGCAAGACCGCCCTGTATGACTTTGCCTCGGGATATTCTTCACAAAATGGATCCACATACCTGACCATGGAGTGTATGTAGAAGTCAGCGGGCCTAGAAATCTGTGGCTCCACTATAAGCTGCCATTGAAAATGGAACCCGGGGACATACAACGATATAACCTTATCCGGTGCGACTGGTCAAACAATCTGGTCAACCAGCTACCGGGTATTAAATATCTCATACATATTATGAGTATCCACAGTTCTGCATGTCACATTGTGTGTATGTACTGTGTAGGGCAAAATTCCGAGCCTTGAAAAGCCATAGCAATGCGCCCCAGAAGTCCACAGTGAGCGAATATTACGTGCCTTAATTATTGTCAGCATATCCAGCTTATTTGTTGTACGTACTGTGTACCTTACCGTAGAAACTGTCCTTCGCAACATGAACTAAGCACGTTATATTATTATCAATGTAGCTGACATAGTAAATAAATACTCGTTAAACATATATACCAATTAAATGAAGTTGCTATTCGTAGTCTGAATCGTACATAATCCATTATCGTGCAATCTTACAGAACACCAGTATAAGAGCATTTCAGTACTACATAACACAAGCACTTCTCATATCTCTTGTACCAATAGAATGGTTACAATCATTGGCAACGATGAATAGTGCCCTCCTGGGGACTAATGATAGGCTTTTGCTTAGCAGAATTATCTGAATGAATGATGAGATTTTAACTATTATGTATGCTGCGTGGTGTCGATCAAGTTAATCTACAGTGGCATTAATTGAAGACAGCACTAAGAAGCAGAACATTAGGATAATCTAATGTAGCATCCATCAAATTACGAACAATGCCTTACTACTTAAACACGTATCTCAATTCTATACGTCCATCTACATGCAATGAATTTTTAATGGTGCACAATATGCCTAATCTGGGTCTAACTGAAGAAATCAGCTTTTCTCATCAGTAAGATGGAATTAGCACATTTTTCGTGATTTCCTATTCCCATTGTTCTAAACGTTGGGCAATCGCGCGAAAAAAAAATAGGCAAATGTTAAACCCTGCTAAACCTAAGTAATCAAAGCTAAAGCTGTGGCACGTCTCGCTCGGCCTGCCTCTCTTTGTCTCCGTGCGGTAGCTATCGGCGAGCTACGTCCACTGGATGATCGTATTCGGTCTGTCCTCTTCGCAATCCCTGAGACTTAGATATTTCACTAGACATCTCATCTGAATCCTACATGAGGTCTGCTGCCATTAAATTGCCCAGAGCTGTTGCGCTTCGTTGCCACCGGCTGAGAGGCAGCAGAGGCTGGAGCGAGCGCCACAGTTCGGGAGTAGATGATGACGATAACTTTTCAGCCAACTGCCAGATCCATGCGTAGTAGTTGGCGATTTTAACGCCCACTCTTCTTTCTGGGGCAGTGAAAAAACTGACACGAGGGGCCAAATTTTAGAAGACTTTATTCTGTGCAATAATATCTGCTTAACACCGGAAAACCCACTTACTGCTCCCCGAGCTCCGGTAAAATGAGTTTTATTGATTTATCTTTCTGCTCACCATCGGTTTTTAGCGATTTTAAATGGGATGTCTTAGATAATCCGCATGGAAGTGATCACCTACCTACAACAATCAGTCTAACATCATCACCATCTATAATTCAAACCAAACCAAGATGTTGGACGCTGCATTTAGCAGACTGGAAGCTTTTTAAAGAGAAAGCCGACTTAGGAGAACTATTTGCCGAAGATTTTAATGTCGACGAGTTAAATGAAAGATTTACCTCTTGTATTTTAGCCGCCGCACGCCAAGCCATCCCTCAATCATCTGGAGTTGTGAGACAGAACTGTAAAGTGTGGTGGACAAAAGACTGCAGGGAGGCAAAGAAAAAACAAAATAAGGCGTGGAGTATATTTCGCAGGTACCCCAGACAAGAACATCTCCTAATTTTCAAAAAGGCTAGAGCTAAAGCGCGCTATGTACGTCGTACTGCTGAAAAAGCTTCATGGCAGCATTACATCTCTTCTATAAACAGTCATATAACATTCAAGGATATGTGGGCACAAGTAAATAAATTAAATGGCAAGTACTCCCCGTTTACAGTTCCTCTCCTTACAGACCCAAATACCCAGACAAGCATTCAAGAGCAAGCGGAAATTTTAGGTGAACATTTTTTCATGGTATCTAGCTCATCACATTATTCAGAATCATTTTTAAAGTATAAAAGCCAAGCAGAAAGACAGACATTACCTACTACTGGCAGCGTTCACGAATCATACAACAGTCCCCTTACACTACAAGAAATAAACACAGTTCTCTCTTCTGGCAAACGTACAGCACCAGGCCCAGATGAAATACACTATCAAATGCTAGCCCATCTTTCTGAATCCTCAGTTGAAGCACTCTTAATATTTTTTAACAAGGTATGGATGTCAGGAGAAATACCGCAGGCCTGGAAGAAAGCCATTATTGTTCCGTTACTGAAACATGGAAAGCCACCAACATCCCCAAGCAGTTATAGGCCCATAGCACTAACGAGTTGTATCGCTAAATCGTTTGAAAGTGTTCTAAATATCAGGCTTATGTTTACACTTAAATCTCGCAAACTTCTCGACACCCGCCAATGTGGATTTAGAAAAGGATGTTCGTCAACTGATCATCTTGTGCGCTTGGAAAATACGGTACGAGAAGCATTTATACGCAGACAACACTGCCTTGCCGTATTTTTTGATTTAGAAAAAGCTTATGACACGACGTGGAGGTATGGAATCCTACCTGACCTGGGAGACCTTGGCATCCGCGGCAGAATGTTAAAATGCTTGAAAGAGTTTTTGTCCGACCGTTCTTTCCAAGTTCGTCTCGGTGCTACTCTGTCAAAACGTTTCACTCAGGAGAATGGTGTCCCTCAGGGGTGCATCTTGAGTACCACGCTGTTTATAGTAAAAATGAACTCCATAGTAAAAATAATCCCCACGACCATCATGCATTCAGTCTATGTCGATGACCTACAAATAGCATGTACATCCTCTAATGTATCAACGTGTGAGAGACAAATTCAATTAACAGTGAATAAACTAGCGACATGGGCAGATAGAAATGGTTTCAAGTTCTCTGCACAGAAATCAATAGCCGTTTTATTCTCACTTAGACGAGGTTTGCAAGTGGACCCTACAGTTTACCTCAATGACATTGCTCTCCCAGTAAAACAAGAACATAATTTTCTAGGCATTACTTTCGACAGAAAGCTTACTTTCCTCCCCCACATAAACACCCTTAAAAAGAAAGCCTCCCAATCTTTAAATATACTTAAAGTGCTGTCACGTAAACACTGGGGATCCGACAGGACATGCCTTCTGCAGATTTATCGTTCAGTTGTACGTTCGAGCTTGGACTACGGTTGCATAGTCTACGGTTCCGCAAGACCCTCATACCTAAAACGACTAGACCCAGTCCACAACCTAGGTCTGCGTCTTTCGACCGGGGCATACAGGACGTCGCCTGTGCGAAGTCTGTATGTAGAAACCAACGAACCATCTCTTGAGGACAGAAGAACCATGCTAACTTGTTCATACATTCTTAAGATCCGTTCGCTACCAACACACCTCTGCTACCCCATAGTAACAAAGTGCCCGTCCAGAACCCTGTTTAACAACAAACCGCAAGCAGTCAGACCCCTCCTCCTCCGCTTTGAACAGATGTGCGAAGAAATAAAAATACTCGATACACTCCCCGACATTGCACAATGCCCTGATCCATTACCCCCTTGGTATAAATTTCCCTGTGTATGCGACCTTACTTTAACACAGTTTGACAAACAACAAACTCCACACGAACACATATTACAAGAATTCCTGACATTAGAGGAAAAATACAAAGACCACAATACATTTTATACCGATGGTTCTAAAACGACCTCATATGTTGGTAGTGGTGTCGTAGAAAACAATCGCCAGAAAACAGTTAGGTTGCCCAATTGTGCATCAGTGTTCACTGCAGGAAGTTATGCCATATCCATAGCTGTGCAAAAAATAATAAAATGCAATATTGAAAAGAGTATAATCTACACTGACTCCCTCAGCTTAATCACAGCATTACACTCTAAAAATGAAACAGAACCTTTAGTGGGAAAAATAATACATTGTATAACATCAGCCGAAACACGAGGTTACAAAATTAAATTCTGCTGGGTACCTAGCCATGTCGGAATCGTAGGTAACGAGACAGCTGACGAATGTGCAGCAGCTGCCCGAAAAGCAAAAATAGAAAAAGTAAATGTACCACGCGCAGATGTTTTGAAGTTCATACAAAAAAAGCTCAGGGAGAAATGGCAAGCCTCATGGAAAAATGAAATAAACAACAAACTACACGTCGTGAAACCAGTTGTCGAAGAATGGAAGTCATGCAGTCACCAGAAACGCTTCATGGAGGTAATATTATGTCGCCTTCGAATAGGACACACGCATCTTACTCATAGTTTCATTCTCAAAAAAGAAGGTGAACCCATATGTGAAGACTGTGGACATGGACTGACGATAAACCACATTTTAATTTCATGTAAAAAACTCGAAAAGCTACGGAAAAAGCATTTCACTCAATTTTACACCGAACAGATACCATTCCATCCATCACTTCTCCTAGGAGAGAATGCAATTGTAGACATTTCATGTGTTTTTAGTTTCTTAGAAGAAACATCTTTCCTGAACAAGCTATGATATCTTAACACTTCATTCCTTCTCAAAAAAAAAAAAAACATAATATACCTTGTGCTTGGCGCATGATAGCCTGAGTTGCTTATGCGCCATAAAACACAACACAACAGAACACAACACAACACATGATGACGATAACAACTTTATTCTTCCACTAGATAAGGAGGCCGACAATCCCCGCTCCGGCGCGCAGGCCTAAGGGACGGGAACCGAAACCTCCGCGTTCAGAAGCGGGCAAAGAGGTCTTGGTTCTTCGCGGCTTCTTCCGCCAGGCGGATGGCTTGTTGCTGTGGAGCAGGGACCTCGCTCCGCAGCAGGGCTTCCTCGGCTTCTCTACAATTTATATTATCTTTAACCCCTGGGGAGCTAGCACATTCCCAGATTATATAGTCGAGGGTCCCATTCTCCCCACCGTGCTTACATTATCGTTTTTTTTTTTTTTTTTTTTATCGTCCATCTGCACATATGCCTAGACCGGGTTTACAAAGTTCCCAGCTTGCAGGCGCCGCCATGCGACTGCCTCCCTATTATTTAGACTTTTATCCGGTGGTGGCACCAGTGTCCTGCTTAACCTGCAATATTCAAGAATCTCCGTATAATTTTGCAGACGCTCGTTCATGTTCCGGCAGTCGGGCGGCTCCATAGTTACCCGGAAGTAGAGAGCTCGGGCTAACTCGTGGGCCGCTTCGTTGCCATGAAGGGAAGCGTGTGCAGGGGTCCATATTAGGCGAATTTTTCTGTTTAGTCGTCTACTGGCCAGAATCCTTGCCGCTTCCGGCGAGACCCTACCTTTTCCAAAATTACAAATGGCCGTTTTGCTATCGCTGATTATGAAATTGGCTTGCGTTCCGACGCAAGCGAGCACTATTGCAACTTCTTCAGCCGTTTCCGTTTGGCTACTTCTATAATGGTGGCGGCTGATACCGGGGCACCTCGACCGTCGACCACCGAGGCGACCGCCGCCCCCGTTTTGCCACTTGCCGCATCCACGTACGCAACCGACTTGCTGTCCATCGAATCGAAGCGTCTGATTAGTGCTTCTGCTCTCTTCTCCCTCCTCTCTGTGTTGAATATGGGATGCATGCTACGAGAAGGGAGATTTTCTTAGCTGTCCTGTGGGATGCTTGATTTTCCTCGTAGTCCCCAATCTGTCTGCAGGCCTACCATTTCGAGAATAGTTCTGCCCGTGGTCGTTCGACTTAATCTTTCCAGCTGCGAAACTCTGACACTCTGCGCTATTTCGTCCCAGCTATTTGTTGATGTAATAATTGGTAAGCCCAGGGCCCTCTTTATGCACCGTCGAATGAGAGAGTCTAGTCTCCTCTTCTCCTCCGACCTGATATTTAAGAACGGCGTGGAATAGCTCACGCGACTTAGTACGTAAGCTTGGGTTAGTTTAAGCAAGCTTCTTTCCTTTAGGCCCCGTCCTTTCAACGCGATCCCTCTAAATATGCCGATGTCTTGCGTGGCGAATCCCTGTAGTTGCTTGATTGTCCCATCATTATATCCATTCTCCTGAATTATTAGTCCTAAGATTCTGATTTGATCTACCTTTGGAACTGCTTTCCCTTCTACTTTAATGTCAGATTTCCAGCTGCGCTTGCATCGGATTGACTTTTGAGTTATAGATGAATAATTCCGATTTTCGCGGCGAGCATGATAGACCCCTAGTGGCAGCGTAGTCTACGACAGTGTCCGCCGCCGCCTGCAGGCGCTCCTCAATGCTCGCATCACTACCCTGGTTAATCCAGAGATTGATGTCATCCGCATAAATATTGAAATTTAGCCCCTTTATGCTCATCAGAGCTTCTGGAAGGCCCCTCATCTCCACTTTGAAAAGGAAAGGGGAGAGAACCGAGCCCTGCGGCGTCCCCCTGCTCCCATGTCTTGGAACTTCATGCAGGCAGTTCTGTTTGACAAAACGTCCTTGATGCACTCGTATGTTCATGCACCTACTCCGATTTCTTTAAGACCGCGGAAGATCGCTTCGTGTTTAATTTTAAGCCTTTGTCAATTCCAGGCCGAGAATCACTTTGGCGTCTCTAGAACGCGAGTCGATTATGTCGTATTTTAGTCGGAGCATCAGGTCCTGCATGCACAAATCCCAAAGCCGGGAAAATCCTTGAAGCTAGAAGAATCTAAGACCTATTTCTTTAACCTCATGCATGGGAAAATTGATGGAGCATGTAGTCCAGACACGATTTGAGCGCTTTATGGAGAAAAACGACCTGTGGCAGCTCAGGAGTAGCTACGATTGAGTGACGTAATGGCTGTCACGTGACTAGGCAGAGGCGAGTGCGCGGTAACCTCGGTTTCGGCGGTGGCGCTCGGGTGACGTCACAGCTACCACGTGGTTTCTCCTCAGTTCAAGGTCAAACACGCGAACACGACGAAGAAGTTGCGGAGGGGAGTAATAAAAGGTTTCCCTTTAAAAAAAGGAGGCATATGTCAGTGGGCCTGGTTCGAACCAATTCACTTTAAAAGTAATTCGCCAAGGTAAATAAAAGTGTCCTGAAAACATGACCGACGAAAAATGAGCTGGTATGCGCGTTGTCAATTAAAGATATAGAACACTGGCTAAAATATGTCTTGAGATTGTGGTGGAAATGAAAAGATCATGTCTCATAGTAATGTCGAGCACGACAATATCAAAGAAAAGAGGCTTTAAAATTTTAATTTGGCATTGAAAATCGCATAAAAACAACCGAGGTGCCATCTTGCGGAGAATCCCTATTAGTGTCGCTGTAGTATCCCACGTGACTACACACTGTTTTATATGAGTGTTTGTGACGTGTTATTACATTATGCGCTCTCTCCAGTACGCCCTTAAAAAAAAGCTACCTTTCCTTTCATTCATTCATTCATTCATAAACCTTTATTGATGAGGATGACCTGAGGCCTAGAGGGGGAGGGGGTGGGTTAGGTGAGGTTGAGGGCGCCAGACTCCGACATGAAGTCTAGCAGGGCACTAAGCTTGCGCTTGGCGTTGGTATTGGGGGCTGTCCAGTCTTCGTAGCTCTGAATGTGGTGGGCAGATGTGTAGCGTGCGCGGAGGCCAGCCGTGCCAGGACACGTCCAGACCAAGTGCTGCAGGTCAACGGAGTCAGCAGGGCAGTTGGGGCAGCTGATCTTGGTTCGGCGCCATTGACTCAGCATGTCCGGTGTGTACGCTGCACCGGCTCGCGCCTTGTGAGTTAGAACTTGGGCTGGACGAGAGAGGCCGGAAGGGATCGGAGGATTAATACCGGGGACAAGGTCCCGCAACAAACCCCTCCGCTCATGTTTAAGCCGCGTGATGACAGAGTCCGGTATGATGAAGGAGACGGGAGAACAGTAAGGGTGGTCCGAGTTGGACGGGCCCACATCAAGGCTATGCCGGCGGTCTTCCTCTAGCTGCGCGCCAGCGGCCTCGTGGGCCATTCTGTTCCCGGTTCCTTGTGCGTGATGTCCAGGTGTCCAATGTATTCGTACCGAGACTTGTGAGGTCTCTCGCAGGTATCGGCAGCGCTCTTTGATGCTGTGTTGTACCGAGGTCTTGTAAGAACGGGCTTTCAGGGTTTTTATAGCCTCTTGACTGTCGGTGTAGATGTGGATGAAACGATCTGTTCCTTTGGTGCAGTGTTGAAGGGCCTCGTCGATGGCTGTTAATTCGAGTTCAGTTGCGGACCAGTACCTGCGACCACTGTGGCTAGTGGCGTGCAGCTGTGAACCCTCTTGGTAGCAAGCAGTGCTTGCAAACGTGATGCCGGTGTCATCGTCATGATATAGGGCGGCGTCGGTATAAATGCGGAGACCGATGTGCTGGTCTTGTGTATCAATTATGTGGCGTTGTCGGTGATCTCTTCCTGGTCCTTTGGTGTTGGTTGGAATGGGTTTTGGATCTGTTACCAATGTTTCTGTCCATGGTGCTGTAAGGTGGTCCAATATGGGCAAGTGTAGGTTAGCTTCGTCAAAGATTCGAGTGAGGAGGCGATGCCCGTTGGGTGTGTGACGCAGGCGAGTTTCGTGATTGGCTCGGTGCGTAGCAATAATTGCATCCACTGGTGGGAGCTGAGCGAATCTGTGGAGCTCCGTGATGCGCGTGTGTACGGGTAGACCAGTTATAACCCTCAAGGCAGAGTTATAAAGTAAGCCAAGTGTCTTGTAATTGGCTGCGGTTAAGTCAAAGTAAGGGGCACCGTAGCGGAGCTTAGCGAGCAGAATAGCGACGGTGAGGCGACGCGCTACCTCCGTCCCTGCGCCCCCATTCTTGCTGCTGAGCCGTTTGATTAAGTGGAGCGTTGGCCTCCATTGAGATTTTAGCTGAAGGATCCAATCCTTAGCAGTACCATGCTGATTAATGGGAACGCCAAGTATCCGGAGATAACCTTCGGGGGGTTGTGCGATGTTTTGACCGCCGAAGTGAAGGTTGACGTCCACGCCGCCAGGCGGTGGATGTATGACCAGAAATTTAGTTTTTTCTGGGGATGGACGCATGCCTGTAGAATGAAGTTCAATCTCGATTGTATGTAGTGCTCGTTGCAGCGTCTCCGTTTGTTCTCGAGCCGTATTACGGTACGTGGTCCAGAGCGTGATGTCGTCCGCATATATTGTGAACCATAGGCCATCGATTTTGTCTAGTTGCCATGCGATTTTCGCCATGACGATGTTAAATAAGGTGGGGGAAATGACTGAGCCCTGAGGCACACCCGTGCGGTTTGTAAAATGTTGTGCCGTGTGATTGGTATCGATTTGAATTTCATAGGTTCTATTACTCAGAAAGGACTTCACAAAGTTGATGACGCGGGCTCCAACTCCAGTGTGGATTAGCGCGTCGACAATGGCTTGATGGCTGATGGTATCGAACGCCTTGTGTAAATCGACAGCTACGAGTATGTCAGGGCGGCCTTTGCACCATCGGCGTGCTCTGTTCAGGTTGGTGTGTAGAAGATAAAGGCTGTCCTGTGTTCCTAGCTGAGGGCGGAAGCCAGTCTGGAACGGGTGAAAGTAATTTGAGGTCTCAAGGTAATGTGTAAGTCGATTGGTGACCATGCGTTCCATTAGCTTACAGACGGTTGATGTTAGAGAGATCGGTCGCAAGTTGGCAAGTTGCGTGGGGTGTTTCCCAGGCTTGGGAATGGGGACGACTACCGAGTGTTTCCAATGTGGTGGTAGGCAGCCCGTATCCCAGTGCTGGTTGATGAGGTCAAGCAATTTTTCCTTAGTAGGTGTGCTGGAGTTCCGGAGCATGCTCCAAGTGATGCCATCTTTGCCGGGAGCGCTGTTCTTTTTAACTTGTGAAAGAGCATATTCGAATTCAAATGTGTTAAAGGGGGCGTTAATGCCAGTAGAGTCTGTGGATGGAACAGGTGCATAGATGTCAGGTGGGGGTGGTGAGGCGGGTTGCGGAAAGAAAGTGCGGGCTGCCTCCTGTTCAAGCTCGGTAGCAGTCTGACTAGTGCGGAGGAGAAGGGTTTCTCCGGTATTTGCGGATTTGCTCTTGCCGTTCATGGCCCGGAATACTCTCCACAGCTTGCTGGTGTTGGTCCTATAGGATAAAGTGCTACAAAAGTCAAGCCATCGACTTCTGCTAAGGCGTTTGCTATAGCGGCGTGCCTCAGCAGTGAGGCTACGAAGTTTTAGAAGCTTTTTGTATTCTCTTCCAGATTGGAGATAATCGACCTTTCCTTTCGCATCGCGAGTGGAATGCCTTCAGCTTTTGTCACTAGATGGCGCCACAGTATTTTGAATTCCGTGGATAAAGCGGCGATAGTGCCCCATAAAACTTTCGTCGACGAGGCGTACGTTAATGTGCCTTAAGAGCCTTGAGTGGAAACTGAAAGGACGCTACTCTACGCTAAAATGTCTAATTACTGTCTGGCAAGTGAAATTATTATTTGTTTTCGATACGTCTTTTTTGTCGACCGCCAGTCGTCATCGCAGTTGCTGATCATGATTTGCAGCATAAGACTACAAAAAAAAAAAAAAATCGGGCGCAAGCACTGATTGAAAAACTCGGGAAAACTTTTGTGCAGCGTTTCTACCAAGCCCGCCATGGAATCGAACACTTTAGAAAGCAATCTTTCCCTTGCACCAGAAAAAAAAAAATAAACGCAGAAATTCAAGTGATCTGTCCTTTTAAATGGTCGGCTTCGTGCACACGTTGGTTGGTTGGTTCAGAATAACGGCCTGGGGGGCGAGTTGGTGCATGATGGAATTGAACGGCGGCGCAACACGGAAACGGACACAGACAAGAAGAGGACACCACATGCGCACTAGAACACATAAAAGGGTCCACTGTAGAAGAAAGGTACTTCAGAATAACGGCCTGGGGGGCGAGTTGGTGCATGATGGAATCGAACGGCGGCGCAACACGGAAACGGGCACAGACAAGAAGGGGACACCACATGCGCACCACATGTGCGCATGTGGTGTCCCCTTCTTGTCTGTGTCCGTTTCCGTGTTGCGCCGCCGTTCAATTCCGTTGGTTGGTTGGTTGGTTGGTCGGTCGGTCGGTCGGTCGGTCGGTCGGTCGGTCGGTCGGTCGGTCGGTCGGTCGGTCGGTCGGTCGATCGATCGGTCGGTCGGTCGGTCGGTCGGTCGGTCGGTCGGTCGGCTGGCTGGCTGGCTGGCTGGCTGGCTGGCTGGCTGGCTGGCTGGCTGGCTGGCTGGCTGGCTGGCTGGCTGGTTGGTTGGCTGGCTGGCTGGCTGGCTGGTTCATAGGAAGGGAAAGGCGCAGTATCTGTCACACTTGCTCTGTGGACACCTGAACCGCGCCGTAAGGGAAGGGAGGAAGGTGGGAGTGAAAGTGGAAAGAGGAGCCGTAGTGAAGGGCTACGGAGTAATTTCGACCGCCTGGGGATCTTTAACGTGCGCTGACATCGCACAGCACACGGACGCCACTCACGCACACGTGAGACCAATGTGCTGCGTTTCGTGACAGGGGTGGCACTGATGAGTGCACCTGGGGCAGGTGGGTAACCACCGCTTGCGGCGGAGGCTTGCCTGCCACCGAATTTTTATCTGTTGCAGGCCGTCATTGCACCCGCCACCGCTTCGGTGGTGGACGACGGTTGTTGTTGCGGCGCGCGTCTTTCTCTCCCTCTTCCTTTTCTTACTCCTCTATTTTCTATTCTGTCTGCATGAGGCAGCGGGTGTGGCTCAGCTACAGAGCCAGTAGCAGACCGCGCATTTTCTTTTCGGTCTTCCTACAGCCACAACAACAAGAGCTTTTTTTATGGGATGTAAGCAGTGTTCTTGAACAGCTCCTTGGCATTTCCGTATGTATCCTATAGTTTATACAAAGCGTAGTTAAATTGGTTCACAGGAAGGGAAAGGCGCAGTAACTGTCACACTTGCACTGTGGACACCCGAACCGCGCCGTAAGGGAAGGGAGGAAGGTGGGAATGAAAGTGGAAAGAGAGAAAGAGGAGCCGTAGTGGAGGGCTACGGAGTAATTTCGACCTCCTGGGGATCTTTAACGTGCGCTGACATCGCACAGCACACGACGCCTCTCCGTTTCGCCTCCATCGAAACGCAGCCGCCGTGGTCGGGTTCGAACCCGGGAACTCCGGCACAGTAGTCGGGCGTCTTACCACTGCACCACCCCGGCGGGGCGAAAGCGTAGGCAATTTAGATTTGCAAAATCTGATTACTGCACATATCTTCGTAGAACGCCGCGTAGTGCAATTCCTGTCCAGGATCGCACCAAGGGCAGCAAAAAAGCTTTCGCCTTGGTACACGTGAGGCGACTTAAGTGGGGCCCTAACATTTTTATCATACCCACCTGCTTTTTTTTGCGGTCCAACAAAGCCGACTATTGTATATCACCGCTCTATCACCCGCAACACTTGCAGGCCATAATCAAAGAACCAGACCGTGCCGCCGTTGCCACTGATAAACCAGCGACGTCCACGCCTAGCCGGGCCCCGAAGTCTTGGTGGACAGACGAGATGCGCGAAAAGCGCAACCGGTCGATTTCCTGCCTGCAGGAACTGCGGCAACGCCTGGGCTCTGCGACGTCACCAGACAATTCGTCAATGAGTACGCCCGACGAAGATGCCACTCTGTTTGCCTGGGCGTCGGGACTGCAGCTCGCGTACCACACCATGCGCAAACGATTTGAGGAGGTTGCCGGCGAAGAGGTGCGTCGCCCGAAATTGCTTTAAAGGACATTAGAAAGGTTCGGCATAGCGCTATTAGAGAGATTTAGCTTACCGTGATCCGCGATCCGCCACCGTGACCCTCTAATACGCGTGGGCGGGGCGCACAAGCTGGTTGGTCCCGACGCGGCAGGTCAATGTGCCTACATCAAGTATGTGGCGCCAATCTATCAGCATAAGGGAACCTTAGCACGCGCAGTGGAACGCGCAGTGGAACGCGCGGTGGCGGATCACGGTAGCGGATCGCGGATTACGGTAAACTAAAGCTCTCTATTAGCGGTTCGCTAGCGTGATCCCTTGCCATGGACCCCCAGTGCGCATGTGCAGATCACTTTCAGGGTTCCGAATGGCCACTTGCTGGCAGCGCTCATGCTTGCCACGTCGGGACGAATCAGCGCGTGCGTACTGACGGCACGTGGTAGCTGATCACCGTAGCAGATCGCTGACCAGGCTGTGCTATAACTCTTTATGGGGACGATCAGTGGTGTCGTGTGATCGCGGTAATATCGCGGTAATGTTCCTGCTCCTATTTTAACAAGTGTAAAACTTAAACCTGCCTGAAAGAACAGACCGCATCCGGACCAAATGCTCTACAAAAGAAAGTCCAATAAACTGAACACTGGTGTCGCCATCCACCGGCCGATTTCGCAAGTAAACTGGAGCATGTCAGGAATTAAGTGCAGATCCGGAGGGAAGCTTATCCTCCTCCTTTGACTACGAGACGGTAATTACGGGGCCATATTTGCTGCAAGAAAGGTGTTAGGCAAGAAAAGTGTTTCCCATAAAGAAAGGTGTTAGGCAAGGAGACACAATCTCCCGAGTACTATTAACAGCTTGCTTAGAGGAAGTATTCAGACTTGGAATGGGAGCAGTTAGGGATAAGGGTAGATGGAAAACAGATCAGTAATCTGCGATTTGCTGATGACATTGCCTTTTAAGCAACTTGGGGGATGAACTGCTAATAATGATTGATGACCTAGACAGGAAAAGTAGAAAGGTAGGCTTAAAAATCAATATGCAGTGGACTAAGGTAATGTTCAACAGCCTCGGGAAGAAACAGCAGTTTACATTAGGTAGCGAAGTACTGGAAGTAGCAGGCGATTATGTCTACTTAGGACAGGTAGTAACCGCAGATCCGGACCATGAAAAGGAAATAACAAGAATAAGATTGGGATGGAGTGCATTTGGCTAGCACTCGCAGATTATGACTACAGGTTACCGGTATCGCTCAAGAGGAAAGTATACAACAGTTGCATCTTACCTGTACTCACCTATGGGACTGAAACGTGTAGGCTAACCAAGAGAGTTCTACTTAAGTTGAGGACAACCCAGAGGGCTATGGAACGAAAAATGGTAGGGGTATACCCCTACCATACATTAAGAGATAGGAAGCGTGCAGAGTGGGTTAGAGGAATGACTCAAGTTACCGACATTCTAGTGGAAATTAAGAAGAAGAAATGGGCATGGGCAGGACATGTAGTGCGAAGAGAGGATAAGCGATGGTCGCTTATGGTAACAAACTGGATTCCAAGCGAAGGAGCGTAGCAGGGGGCGGCAGAAAGTTAGGTGGGCGGATGAGGATAAGAAGTTCGCGGGGGTCAAGTGGATGTAGCTAGCACAGAACCGGGTTAAGTGGAGAAATATAGCAGAGGCCTTAGCCCTGCAGTGGGTATAGTCAGGCTGATGATGATGATGATGATGATGATGATTTGCTGCAAAAGTTACGAATTTAGGTCGAGGGGCGGGAAAATGTTGAAGTGAATTTTTTCTCAGCAGTGCCTTAGTCTAATGTCCAAACGTGAGCATGCTCAGAAACAGCCATTTGTGTCCCCAATTTGTTGGCGGAGAACACTTTGACTCTTTGTGGCTACGCTGATGCGCGCGGCAAAAGACGAATTTATTGCCAATAAAACTAATGTAAGGAGGAGGTGGGAGGTCATTTTGATAAGCTTGCAAACGGGATTAGGGAAAACAGCAGTCCGAGGTTAGCGAGCCCTGCCTGGAGCGTGCGATCGGCGTTCACCAGGCCGCTCATACGTACATCTGTCATCTTTACAATGGCCCTTGGCAGAAGAGGAGCCCCCCTGGCGGCTGAAGTGGCGGACGAGACAACGGGTTTATATTAAGTCTTGTGGCGCTAAACATTCAGAGGCTAAAGGCTGCGTCGACAACAGTGGCTCAGCAACATATATAGGCCACAGGAGATGTCCGCTTCAAGACATGATAGGGACCTTGATATCTTGCAAGAAGTTTTCTGAAGAGACGGGGTGCAGTAGGAAGGAGCCAAGGAGGTTATAAAGTTCTATTATAATCTCCTTAGACGAAGCCACGGCCAGACAAAGAAGCCAGGCGGAATATGTGGGGCAGACGTATGCAGGCCTGTTGGGTGCATTGGATAGCTACTGCGAGGGGCCGTGCTACCTGGCGGTAACATTCGGCGTGCCTGGCAGCTTGACAGACTGTGGTGCACTGAGATGTGTCAGGGGGGTAGGGCAGCACAGTGTCGGTTGGAATTAAGGGATGTCGACCGTAAAAAAAATTCAATGACAAAAACCAATATTACAGCTGCATTCTAGGTGAACGTATTATAAGGGAAAACTATTAAGGTTCCAGTTCGTGGGGCTTAGGCCGTTATGTCTGAGGGTGGTCCGAGAAGTTGCGTTGCACTCGCGGAGCGGAGCTTGGATCACATCAGATAAGAGGACGTGGCATCTGGCGCTGAGCAATTCACGAGGTGCACCATGTCTAAGGACGAACCGCCGCAGAAGAAAGAATGCCACATCGCTAGCTGTAGCAACAGGGAGCGTGTGCGTTTCAGCATATACGTGATCATATGATCAACTGCAACAATAACCCATCGTTTGCAAAAAGCAGTACACGGGAAGGGCCGACATAAATCGGTGTCAACGTGGTCGATACGACGAGACCGACAAGGTAGCGGTGTAGCTCGTAAGCAGTACGGCAAGTTGTCGTTTTAAGGCGTAGGTAGTCGAAGCAGGAACGCACTTACTTGAAAACAAAGTTGTACAGCCACGCCAGGGCCGTATTCCGAGTTTGCGTCGTTATCGAAGTGTCGCTATCCCACGTGACCTCGAGTCATCTAATTGGTCGAAACGCCGGAACTGGGTGTTGCCAATACGGAACCGGAAAAGGTGGACACATCATATTCCGGGGTTTCCTCCAATCAGATAACTCGAGGTCGGGGAGATAGCGACACTTTCGATAACGACGCAAACTCGGAATACGGCCCTAGTGGTATCCAAAACGGAAGCTCGCATGTTCACCTTGAAAAGACATAAAAAAAAACAGTATACGAAGAAAAGAGGACGCATCTAAAATATATTGCTAAAGACGTTATTGCTCGGATTCTGAAGGGCAAACCGGTAATTGGTTGCGCGGGAAATATTAAACGTCAAAGAGTAGACAGAATATTAGAAGCTTTTTTTTTCTTACTAAACTGAAGTTTATAGCAGATTTTGGTTGGATTTAAACGATGTATGCATAATTTTCGTGTCCTTCTGTATTTCGTAAAAATCAGGGTTACATACGTCGTTCGGTGCATCACGGTATCGTGTTTCTTTTAAGGCAAGCGAAAAATAATTTCCGCGGGCAAATTCTTTCTGAATGCTTGATGGCGGAGGCATATATGCAGTGATGCTGGAAACGCACTAATCAAAACCACTGTGGCATGTGGACTTTAGGACAGATTGGATACTATGGTTTTTCTATGGCTGGAAGAACTGGCAGCTGCTGAAAATGTGCAGTGCAGAGCAGGAAATTCCTTAGTGAAACGTCCTATATAAGGACTGCCGTGTTGGCCGCACGGCTCGTATGGAAATAGTAAGAAACATACGGAGTCCTGAAATGGCTTACACCCTATAGAAAGCATATAGAGACGTGATTGTATCATGTAGAAACCAAAAGAAACGTGCACTTTCGTAACGTGGCCCATATGAAATCCATAAAAGACATTAAGGCATCCTAAAATGCCTCACATTAAAAAAAAAAAAAAGACATGCAAAGTGTTTACAGTTTCTCTTGTTCTGCATATCAAATTCCTGAAATTCTGTGATGGTTTGTGGTACGTTTTGTTGTCAGGCACATATATTGTCATTTATGCGTACAGTTCCGCACTTCAGTTCCTTCTGATAATTATGGTTTTTGTACTATCGGCAAGCATTTAGATAATTTAGCAACATGGCACGTTTCCGGTATTCGTTTATATCGTGCATTGAGATTGCGTTTTCTCTGTATTTCCCTTTCTGCGTGGGCCTACGTTTCGGTCTACAGTGTCAATAAATACCTACGCATAAAACGTAGCTGAAAATGGGACTTCCTATTGTCGCACTGTGACTCAATGAACTATTATAGAATTTATCCGAAAAAATATACCGAAAAGCGTAGAAATGACACGCTAAACAATACGGAGCATATGGATTTCTTTTCTTTATATCTACATATCAGAGGAGTTTCACTTTAACATGTCAACTCCTAAAGTAATATAGAAAGTTTTATTGCAGGGCCGCAGTTGGCGCTTTGCTTGCTCATTGTTAACTCTCATGTCTCTCTCATGACTACGACTCAAATTCTCCTTGTCCGCGCAGACGGGCTATTGGCACCAGGCTCAGCGCACATTCTTCGTGCGCTCCTGCATGCTCTGGTGCAGCTCCGTTGGCGCGAAGGGGCCACTCTCTGCACGCGAGCACTGCCTCCTGCCGCTGCACGACTCTGCGGAGTTTGCCGACGTGTACAGCTGCTTCGTACAAACTGACTACGTGCAGGGCAAGTGCAGCGTGTAGGAGCCCCCAGCACAGCGACAGGGAACTCCTACTACGGTGCTGTCGCGTGCGGCCTATACGTTTAAAGAGGTTGCACGCAACGACTGGTGATCAAGACGTGGTGCTAGCCTCGTATCAGCAGCACAAACTACAGTGACACGGGGCGTTATTTTTTTGGCGTTCCGCAAGTTTTAAAAGACTATCTTTAGAGACTCTGTTCAATTTCTGCTTTCATCCTTCTGCCCTTCTCTTGCGTTTCTGTTGCATTGTTTATGTTAATATGTGCGAATCTGCGCGGTTCTGTGTTAAAAACCGCGCCCTGTGTATTGGACGTTTACCGGCGCGCAAATCTTAGCGCTAAACATTGGGAACTTCGTAGTGCCTCAAGTGCCTTTATAATCTACCTAATGCGTATATTTAACCTTTTTAAAGAACCCACTAGGATTTCACTTGGTTTCTCTGGCCTCCCTTACTGTCTTTTTCGCTCCCGTTTCTTTCTAATTTCGTTTGGAGTAGAATTTTCAATGCATCCATGTAGTTTGCTCTTTAACCTTGTTCAGAGACGTTCACGGGAAAAGTTTTATGAGTGCCTTTGTCTTTTTCTTTTTCATGAGTATCTTAATCGCTCGAGCTTACAATCTTTTGACTTACAATCTTGGTATAACTGGTGGGAGCACTGTAGCCGCATGGAAGTCCGCCTGCGGTGAGTACTTCCGACCCATGATGGCCTTAGTCGTGGGAAATGCTGGCCAATTTTAAGTTATTTAGGCATCGAATTGAAAATAAACGTCCGAAGATGTAGAGCATGACCCACTTGCATGACGCACGCACACACGCACGCGCGCGCGCACACACACACACGGGCACGCGCGAATTTTCTATAGCTGACCATAGAAAATGCTAAAGACTGCAATACATTAGGACGCAAGAATTTGCCCACAGGTTATAGACATCTATAGTAGGCATAACTTTTTGGGCCAGATATTTATAGCCAGCCATACAAGGAATTTTCTATAGCTGACCATAAAAGTTTTTACGCGAACATAGAAAATGCTAAAGACTAGAGTATATAGCCAACTATAAGTCTATAGAAACGGTTAAAGACTTGTATAGCGCAGCCTTTAGCAAAACCTAAAGACTGCCATAGGAACGGCTATAGCTTTTTGGGCCAAATATCTATAGCCGGCCACACACAGGATTTTCTATAGCTGACCATAAGAGTTTATACCTGACCATAGAAAATGCTAAACATTGCAGTACATAGGGAACCATAAGTCTATACAATAGGCTATCTACTTGTGTAGAACAGGCTATAGAAAAACTTAGACAACCATAGAAGCGTCTATAGATATTTGGGCCAAATATCTATAGCCGACCATACAAAGGATAGCTGACCATATGAAATTTTTGTATGGGAGCTCCTGTCTGTAGCGATCGCAGCAGCTGAACATCTATGGAACGGCGCAGCTGGTTGCCATTGTTACGGCGTATGCGCAGTAGCGGCTTGTGCCACACACGGCGACCTTGGCTTACAAAGGGTAGTGATGCTATAGCCTAATAAAAAATAAACCTTTAAATGGCGCAGTAGCAGGAAATCACACCCGATGTAAAAATAGCGATTGCAGCGCCCCCCCCCCCCCAAAGAAAAAAAAAGAAAAGAAAAAAAAAAGAAAAAAGAAAGATGCAATTCACCATTTCCCACTTTCAAAACCCACGAGACCGAATGGCCTTGCAAATACAAAACACCTTGTCCTACTTAAAATTCGTTACACAAATATTCAGTACACGAAAAAAAAAAAAGTCTTCAAACAGTGCAGTAGCAGGAACACAGTAGCAGGTCCGACGTAAAATGGCCAAAAGTTCAAAGATGCAATTTATCATCATAATCATCACCAGCCTGACTATATCCACTGCAGGGTGAAGGCCTCTCCCTCATTTCTCCAATTAATCCGGTTTTGTGCTAGCTGCATCCACTTGACCCCTGCGAACTTCTTAACCTCATCCACCCACCTAACTTTCTGCCGCGCCCTGCTACGCTTTCCTTCCCTTGGAATCCAGTTTGTTACCCTAAGCGACCATCGGTTATCCTCTCTTCACACTACATGTCCTGCCCATGTCCATTTCTTCTTAATTTCCACTAGAATCTCAGTTACATGAGTTATTTCTCTGACCCCCTCTGCACGCTTCCTATCTCTTAATGTTACCTCTGTCATTTTTCGTTCCATAGCCCTCTGCGTTGTCCTCAACTTAAGTAGAACCCTTTTGGTTACCCTCCACGTTTCAGTCCCATGGGTGAGTACAGGTAAGATGCAACTGTTGTATACTTTCCTCTTGAGCGATACCGGTAAGCTGATAGTTATAATTTGTGAGTGCTTGCCAAATGCGCTTCATCCCAATCTTATTCATGTTATTTCCTTTTCGTGGTCCGGATCTACGGTTGCTACCTGTCCTAAATAGACATATTCGCTTACCACTTCCAGTTCTTCGCCACCTAACGTAAACTGCTGTTCCTTCACGAGGCTGTTGAACATTACCTTAGTATTCTGCATATTGATTTTCAATCCTACCTTTCTACTCTTCCTGTCTAGGTCACCAATCATTCTTTGCAGTTTATCTCCTGAGTTACTTAGCAAGGCAGTGTCATCAGCAAATCGCAGATTACTTAGGTATTCTCCATCTACCCTTATCCCTAACTGCTCCCATTCCAAGTCTGAATATTTCCTCTAAGCAAGCTGTGAATAGTACTGGGGGAAATCGTGTCTCCTCGCCTAACACCTTTCCTTATAGGAATTTTGTTACTTTCTTTATGCAGAACTATGGTTGCTGTGCAGCCACTATATATATCTTCCAGCACTTTCACGTACGGCTCGTCTACCCCCTGATTTCGCAATGCCTGCATCACCGCCGAGGTTTCAACTGAGTCAAATGCTTTTTCGTAATCAATGAATGCTATGTATAAGCGCTGGTTATATTCCGAGCATTTTTCTATCACCTGATTGATGGCATGGATATGATCGATAGTAGAGTACCGTTTCCGAAACCCTGCTTGATCCTTTGCTTGATTGCAGTCTAAGGTTGTCCTGATTCTATTAGCGATTACCTTAGTAAATACCTTATATGTAACAGACAGTAAGCTGATTGGTCTGTAATTTTTAAGGTCCTTAGAGTCCCCTTTCTTATGAATGAGGATAATGTTTGCATTCTCCCATGGTTCCGGTACCGTCGATGACACCAGGCACTGCGTATACAGGATGGCCAGTTTTTCTAGCATGATATCCCCCCCCCCCCCGTCCTTCAGCAAATCTGTAGTTATCAGTGGCGTCCGTGTGCTGTGCGATGTCAGCGCACGTTAAAGAACCCCAGGTGGTCGAAATTTCCGGAGTCCTCCACTACGGCGTCTCTCATAGCCCGAGTCGCTTTGGGACGTTAAACCCCACAAACCAACCAACCAACCAGCTGATTTCCCCCTTTTCATAGTTTCTAGTGCTTTCTTGACCTCGTCCTTCGTCACTGATGGAACTTCTGTTTTTCCCTACCGCCAATCTCATTACGGCCCTGACTACTTTGGCTACTGTATAGATCTGTATAGACCTCCTCGGCTACTTTGACTATCTTTTCCATATTAGTGATGACGTTGCCCGCCTTGGCCCTTAGCGCATACATCTGATTTTACTATGCCCAGTTTCTTCTTCACCGCTTTAAGACTTCCGCCGTTCTTTACAGCATGCTCAATTTTCTCCATGTTATACTTCCTTATATCGGCCACTTTGCGCTTATTGATTAGCTTTGATATCTCTGCCAATTCTATCTGGTCTGTTGGATTGGATGGTTTCATACTCTGGCTTTTCTTAATCATGTCTTTCGTCTTCTTAGACTGCTTACCGGTATCCTCTCTAACTATCCTACCGCCTGCTTCTACAGCGCACTCAGTAATGACATCTCTGAAATTATTTATTGCTCCTAGGGTAATGTCGCCATCCTCGGTTAGAGCAGAATATCTATTCTGTAGCGAGATCCTGAACTCTTCTGCCCTCCCCCTCACATCTAATTCATTGATAGACTCCTTTCCTACTAATCTGTTGCGTTCCTTCTTCAAATTTAGACTAATTCGGGGCCTCACCATCCTGTGGTAACTGCATCGTACTTTCCCGATTACCTCTACGTCTTGCATAATGGCTGGTGTTGAATACAGTATGAAGTCCACTTCATTTTTAGTCTCCCCAATAGAACTTTTCTATATCCATTTCCGGTTCTTCTGTTTGCTGAAGAAGGTATTCATGATTCTTCAGTTACTGCGCTCTGCAAACGCAACTAGTAACTCCCCCCTGCTATTCCTAGAACCAATGCTATAGCCAACTACTGCCTGGACTCCTACCTGCTTTTTCCCTGCCTTGGCATTGAAGTCTCCTATTAGTACAGTATAATGCGTCCTTACTTTTTGCGTTGCCAATTGTACATCTTCGTAGAAGCTTTCAACTGCCTGGTGATCATTCCTACATGTAGATGCATAGGCCTGTACAACCCTCAGTTTATATCGCTTATTAAGCTTAATTGCGATGCCTGCATCACCCTCACATTAATACTATAGAATTCATCTATATTACCCGCTGTATACTATAATTGACAAGGAAGCCTACGTCTAGTTCTCGCCTCTCTGGTAAACCTCGATAACACAGTATATACCCATCCTTCGACATTCAGGCCTCCTAGCCTCACTAAGGACTCTGACATCCCGTTTCATACCCTCTAGTTCCTCTAACAGCACTGCTAAACTAGCTTCACTAGCTAGGGCTCTAGCTTTAGACGTTTCCAGGGTCAGTTTCCAATGGCGGCCTGTCCAGCGGAGCCAGGCTTTCTTAGCACCCCCTGCTGCGTCACAGGTCTGACCGCCGCCGTTGTCAGTTGTTCCGCAGCCACTGGTGATTGTGGGCCGGGGTTTTATAGGACTAATGATGGGAGGTTGCGGCCAATTACTGCACCACGGTGGCCATCTCCTGTTCTGGTGAGGGAGTGCGTTGCCAGAGGTGTTCACCGCCATCAGGTCGCAGCCTGTATTTGCAATTCCATCGACACGCGAATTTTTTGTTTCCTTATTCGGTGGAGAATTGCGCGGCACCGGGATTCGAGCCCCGGTCCTCTTGCATGCTAGGCGGATGCTCTACCGCTACGTCACCGCTGCACTAAAAAAACTAATCAACTGCAACTGCAACTTTCCAACCAACTACAACTTTAGAAGACCCCGAGGCCTGACGGTCTTGCAAACAAATTTTACAAAACATTTAAATCGGTTTTATACCCTGTCCTACTTCAAATTTTATTGGTTAGAATTGGAGTTTCCCCACGCTCATTAATATATATATATATATATATATATATATATATATATATATATATATATATATATATATATAACCAGTTTATGGACAGCTACCGACCTATCATGCTTTCGACTGTCGATCAGTCTGCGTTTATTGGAACTCGTAAGGAATGTGGCTTGAGGTATTGGTCAATAAAAACTAATTTACATGGGATCACTGGAGGAAAACGCTGAAACATGTGAAATGTAAATTGGGTTATAGGCAAGGGAAGACACAGTGGCTGTCACACTTTCTCCTTGGACAGTTGAACAGAGCCGTATGGAAAGGTCGGAAGGTAGAAGACAGAAATAAAGAGGTGCCGAAGTGTACGGCTCCGGAATAATTTATACCACGTTTGAATCTTTAATAAGCACTGACATCGCACAGCACACGGGCGCCTTTGGGTGCGCCTCCATCAAAACGCGGCCGCCGCAGTCGGGCTCGAATACGGGTACTTCGGCTCAACAGCCGAGCTTCTTATCCATTGAACAACCTCAAGGCATGCAAATGACGTCCGGTTGAGGCCGGAGGATGTTTCATAATTATTCAGGTAAAACTACAGAACACTGTATATGTATCATACCAAGCATTAGGAGATTTTCTTGCTATTTTCTCGTTATAATGCCACTTTTATCCCACCCTTAAAGACAAGCTAAAGGGAAAACCATATGGGCTCGACAGTATTGGGTTCAATCATCTACCTTGCAATGATTACTGCGGCAGTGTCCATACTACTCGTACTGTGCAAGTTTCCTTCGTTGTCATATTTTTGCACATGTGAGAGAAATTGAGCGGAGGAAGTTAAGCACGCAGCTTTCTATCTTCGGTAAGCAACGAATGGTGCTAAACAAAAGTGTGTTTTTTTTTAGCTAAAAGTATGTTGAAGTCTGAAACACCACAAATTGCTTTATAATGCCGGCCGGACACAAGAAAGAGAGAGAGGGGGGAGAGAGAGAGGGGAGGGAGAGAGAGAGAGCCCTTTTGAATGACGTTCTGATCATTTTCTGCAACTTCTCTACTTCACCAGGATCGAGATTAATAAAGGTAAAGGCATAAGCGATTCTGCTGATTATGGCACGAATCAGTCTTATTAGGCAGTGTTCACTGAAGCATTTGTTCCTGAGAGAGATTCGCCTGAATATCCCCGTTACCTGGTCGACATACGTCTGAAGCTTTTTAAAGATGTTGGTGTTTTTTCTATTTAGGAAATACCCCAGGATCCTAATGGTGCTGATTCTCGATACCTTGCTCCCTCCCACGTATATCTCCACTGGTTTGTGTAGGTGCGGTAGGTGGCATTCTCGGGTTGTGCTTTTTTTAGGTCCATCAGTACTGGGGGCAAAGGAACGCCCCAGGATTCTGTCCTCTCCCCTGTACTTTCAAATTTGCAATGAAATATCTTTCGTCCCATCTTAATAAGATAGCATCTATGCAGACGATATCACAATATGGACTGATGGAGCCTCAAGCGCCGGCCGGACACAAAAGTGCGCACGTGCATACTATTCGAATTTGCCGCCTTTAGAAGACAATGATGAGCGTTGTAAGTGAAACGACTAATTTATCACAAGGAACGTGGGAAAGTCATCTTTTAAACGAAACGTCTAATTATCACAGATACTTTACAAATGCCTTGTAAAGACTGCGGCAGTAACGTTGGTTCAGACGGTTCAGAGATCTGTCATGGTAGAAGGATCTGTCGTGTTCTCTTAAACAAAGATAAACTAAGCCTTATTAAACGATGACTCCTAGGTGTGCATGTGTTGCATTCTGCACAACATTAACACTTTGAGAGACTGAACTTTTTAATTCGCCGAGTTTCTTCTTCGGCAATCATTTTTCAAAAATTTAGAATGCGATCGTGGCGCGCCACCAAGCGGCTGTATGACGCGCTCTCTGGCAGCTGTTACAAAACATAGGTGGCGGCACTCGTAACAGCGTACGCAGACATTTGTGTTGATAATGGATGATGCCTGACCACCAGAAACTGTAAGTTATCGCCTCGTGCGTTTTTTACCTGCTTCGAATCGCACGCATTTCGTCGCCGTGAGCTTGCGCAAACGTCCGAGCACTCGGTGCAACGCGCGACACTGCCAATCCGCGCTCGACCGGTGCCGTAGCAACGGCTTTGCACGCGAACAACGACTCTGCTTGGGCTGCTAGCAGCAGCCGCGGCGGCACAGTCGTTTGATAATAAACCGCTCCTCGCTGCGTTATTCACCTCTGCTTGTTTCGTTTCCGCTGGAAACACCGCCGTATCTCCCTTCATGTGAATGTGGTAGTGAGCTCTAATTCAACAAAGTGAGCAGTGCAATCCCTGGCCGTCCTTTCTTTTTTTTTTCGGTCTCGTGTGGCAACAAACAAAAACATTCTCACTCCCCCGTGGCACATCGTTTGGCACGGTCGTTTCGACGCGCGCACAGCTCTCAGCTCGGTTTCTCACTTGGCGTTGTATTTCACTCCGCGGTTGCTCTTCAGCCAGAGATTTTTCTTTCGCCGCGAAGTGATATCGGAGCTGTCGTTTTTCTGTATAGTCTCGCGACCCACGTTTTTGTCGGGGTCCCCCGAAAAACGCGTGTGGGAGACGTCGGTTGTCGGGGCACGCGGGCGCGTTGAACAGGTTTGTATAATAGTCTGGCGAAGGCAGGCTGGAGATCGCAAGCCGCCGCCGCTGTGTTGCTCGCAGTCAACGACAGGTCTTGTGGCTGCTGCTCCGAAAAAATCAGTCAAGGCTGTCCTGACCGGCTCACTTTTTTTCTTTGTATTTTTCGCCGTTCCGAGCTCGCTGTGAGAAAAAAAGAAAAACGCGGGCACTACTCTGAGGCGTGTTTAGCACTCAGCACGACGCTGTGGAGTTGCTAACAAAGCACCTTTCTCGGAGCCGCGGGATCCCTCTCGCGAAGGTGTTTTCATGTGTCGGCGGTGTTGTGTACGCGTGTTTTTTCCCACGAGCAGCACCAGTGTTCCAAAGTCCGTACCCGACCCTGGCGTGTTTAGAACATGCGCGCCGACTGCGACAAGAACAGCTTACATTGCGTCCATATATCTTGCTGTGGGCCTTGTTCGGCGTCGCTACTCGGTTTGGGGCGTGTGTTTTGGTCATCGAACTTGGCTCCACGCCGAAACGTCGGCCTTGCATGTTCGCCCGCCCTCCAGTCGTGACGGGAAAAGTAACGGCCTCGGAAAAACGACGACGACGCTGTCGCCTTTGTTTCATTTTATTTTTTTTTTTTATTTTACGTTCGGGCGTTCCTACTTTCTCGTGGGACGGGTGTAGATGCGCCCCTGGAAGCCTTTCCTTTCGTGCTTTGTGTTTTTCATATGTCTGTTTCGTACCTTGTGGGGAGGGAATTTCCGAGAGTTATCACACGGTTCTCGGTAACTGCATGTCTCGGCATGGCTGGGCACGTTATCACTTTGTAGACCGCGCTGCCAACGACCAGGTTTTTTTGAACCGAGATGCTTGAAATTGTATCGTAGGAGGATATGTAATATGTGCCGCCGTCTTCCAGCTTATTCACGATTCTTGTGATTTTACACTTGTTGCTGCCCTTTGTAGAAAAAAATACAAGCAGAGCGAAAAAGAAAAGCAAGACAATTCGCCCACGTTTGTCTGCTCCAAAGGCGAGGCTTTGTGTTTAAAGAAAAAAAAAAAAGACAGTCAAATTTAACCTAGAGTCAAATTGTTTGCCTTCCTTTGAAATCTTTAGTGTGTCTGTAGCTGACTGGACACTTTGTTAGAAGAAAACAGACAGTGTAAAACCATTCTACTGTGTGCAGGCTGTCATGGCTGTAGCAAGATCTGTGTATACTAGCATCGCTCATGAGACCTTTCTGGCAGCAATTTTGAACATTGCCATTTTTAGTAGCTCTCCGACAAGTCATCTAAATGTTAGACTTCTCAGTTGATGTTTCTCAGCCACAGGCAACGTCTATTTCATATGCTGCAGCTGCTGAGATATATGCAGCTGTTGACCTTTGCTAGGGTCATTGATATGGTGGGACTTGGGCAGTGTCAAATATGCTCTGGTAATTTATGGATAAAAGGTCTGCAATGCACAGCCGTCTCACTTTACTTGGAGTCATTTGTGGCTGGCCCAGATACCTTTATGTTAAATCCTTAATTTATTTGTTCACAGTATGTTGTAGCCTTAAGGGTAAGCAAAGCAGGGAAGCCAAGGCCTGATCTGAAAGCAGTAACAAGGTGCAGCCACAATTGATTCCCAGGTATGATCCATCTGAGAAATGTAGAAAATATTTGTACAGTATACAGCTGCCCGCAGGTTGAGCAAAGCCTCAACTTCTAAAGAGTCACAGAGGACAATTCTGTCAAATTAATTGTTTGGAATAAAGATTGATTCTCAGGCTCCTTAAAGATCTGTTAACGATTTAATAGCAGCAAGAGACTGTGCCTGAGAAAATTGTTGCACTCCATTCAAAACATCCACCGAAAATGCAGATAAGGGCTAGGGATTTAAGGTAATGTGGAACAGCGTCTTTGATTTGTGGAAAAAAGAATGCTCCCAGTACACAGAGTTTACTCTCGAAATCTTTTGATGCGCCTGGCAACAGCTATGTTTCATATTTTCGTCTTCCTCTATTTTAGATTAGAGCGGTCTCTCTTTTTGTTAGAATGCTGCCATGTGTCGATACAGGCAATGTTCCTGTTTTCAGTGGTCCTTTACGCGTAAGTCTCACTTTGACCCCTGCTCGTCCGGTCATGTAGTTGCTGTGACATGTATTTGCAACAGCACAGCTGCTTTGGCACCCTTATTGGGGCTGCATCAATTGTGCTGAAGCGCAATCTAACGGCTCTGCTTTTTGATGGAGGCGAAAAGCAAGGTGCCAGTGTGTTGCGCGATGTCAGTGCACGTTAAAGAATCCCAGGTGGTTGACATTTACGGAGCCTTTTACTACGGCGCCTCTCATAGCCCGAGCCACTTTGGGGCGTTAAACCTCATACACCAAGCCAAACCAACCAACTTCTCGACAAGTTAAGTGCGTTAAGGGACGATGTGACACGTGCATGTGTGCTGCTGATAATGTTGGCAAGATTGCATGAGGGTTTTTGTGAGAGGTTTGAAAAGTTAGTGTCAGCCTTTGTAGCCGGTAAATATTTTCTACACAGATATATTAGATTTTATTGACCTTCTCCATGTCCTGTGGCTCATTTATGGCATCCACATTTTTTTTACATTTCATGAAGATTTTTTACGTTATTGGAGATTAGGCATGTAGGGCTTCAGTGTCCCGTTTTTGCTTGAGGAGGCTCCGAGAAATTTCAGTATGGGTGCACAAATTTGAACATTTCTTTTTAGCAAAGATGTGTGAGAAAGTCACTGTTACAGAACAGGCTGAGTTCACCATTAATAACGCAGGGCTGAGTTAGGGTTGTATAGATTGCAGACATATTTAGAGCGATACAAATTCTGCAGATGTGATTCTCATTCTGAAGCTGTAGCGCGCAGTCATGATAATACAAGCGTGTGTAATAGGAGTGCATGACTGCTCTGCTGGGAAGTTGAGTGGTGCACTATGTAAAACATTCCATAAGCTGGTTATATATACATAGCTCTGCTAGCTTGGGTTGCTATGTGGCACTGGTTACACTTTGGCGCACTTCTGTCGTGGGTTGAGTTAACCCCAGCTGTGTCCCGTTGAAGCGCTTGCACTGAGGTGTCATGGAAGGAAAAGAATGTTCCTAATGCCTTGTTTCAAGCATGTGCTTGTGGTAGTGGCGACTAAAAACTTGCAGTTTTATGTTCGTGACCTCCGAAGGTTGCGTAACAGTGCACAGAAAAACCCTGATATGTGATGACTACACTTGTGTCTCAGTGCCTAAAATCTCCCTATTCTCATTAGTGTGAAAAATTGTGCCAGAGTTTTTTCATAAGCCACTACTATATGTGTAGTTTCTTGGAATGGCCCTGTGCCCTTTGCCTCGTAAGTGTTGTAGGAGAGTTAAAATGTGCACTTTTGCCTTCCTTTTTTTTTTTTCTTTTTGCAAAATTAAATGATGTGTTCTGAGGCAATGGGGATGAAATGAACACCACAAGCAAAAAGGTTTGATTTTATAGCTGTGCAATTGCAAGCTTGTTCAGCTGCAATGGTACGATGGGCACAATAATAAAGTCACTCTCTTAATTCCTTTTTGTTAAGGCTATAGAGAACAGAAGTTAAAGCTTTAACCTGCTTCATTTGTACGCGCTCTTCAACATCATTGGTCTTTTCATCAGCACATGGTCTAGGCTGGAAAGCCTCAATCCTCCACACTGCTGCGGTTAAGGCTGCTCAAACTACATCTTTGCCTGCTCCCATCTCCTTTTCTCTGCCTCTGTGCGCTCATTCGGTTTCAAGAGTTGCTCACTGTCAGTCTTGTCGCATGAATACCTGGGATGCTTGGCAAGAATGGAGCACTCCTGTGACACGTTCTGTCACATTATGTGCTTGTGCTCTGGAGACTAAGTTTGCAGTGTTCACATCCCCAGCCTGTGTGAGAACTTGTGCAGCTATCTCGTTAGACTTTGCACGATTGTTGAACTGAAATCTTCCGTTCGGTATTGTTTTCTTGCAGTACACTTTGTCTCCTTTCACTGGCAGTGCGCTGCATAGATTTTTCGTGTTTCATTCTGAAGTCTTGTGGGAGGGTTGCCGTTTCAAATGGAGGTATATACTTGGTTGCTATCCCTCGAACAATGTTTCTCATCATCATCAGCGTAACTATGTCCACTCTAGTCCGATGTCCTCTCAGTGTCCCTGCAAACAATCGTGTTTGATGCCGGCAGTGGCCATCTTATTTCCCCATACTTCTGATCCCATCTGCCCAACTGAATCACTGCCGTTGCCTGCTTTGCATGCCTTCTATCGTTACTTTTATTAATTGATAAAAGACATGCCTATAACTAGTAGCACCTCACCAGAGACAATCAGGTGGAGATCCACGGCTCACCTTACCTGTGCCAACTGTCCGAAATCGATTGGGAGGCTTCCGATTTTCTTTCTTTTTTTTTTTTTTTTTTACTGAACTCTCCGATTGTGTGGCCTGCACCGTGAATCTCCCGATAAGTTGCCTCTGCCCTCACAAGAATTTCCTTTGTGGAAGAGGCACCGGGGGGGGGGCCGCCTGTGTGCAGTACACAGAGTGATATTGGAATTCTCGTTTGCTTGAAGCCATGGCGCTATCAAATCCAAATAAAAAATATTTGTAGAAAATCATAGGGAAAAGCGGAACACTTTGCATTACTGTTCTGAAATCTAGCAAAGGTCTGCTACTGCAAGGCTTATGCAGGAGGACTGATTGGACGCAGATTGAAAATTTGATTGTATTACATCCCCCTCCCCCCAAGTGGATGGAAGGAAAAAAATTCTGATTTCTGATCTTGCCACGTTGCCAGGTAGGGGATTGTATTCACAGAATCTGATGGATGGGGTTGATGCGATGAAAATGACATCTTATTGAGTGCATTCTGCATATTGAATGCATGCATGCTCAAGCTCTAAGGAAGTTCAGAGACTTCTGTGAAGTGACAGGACTTCCAAGATCCTTTCCAGTATTGTGCTGATGAAACGGAGAACACTCATGTCCATTGCTAAGGTGCTGTGTTCGTGGGCACTCAGAAGAGAGATGTACCATACCAGCTGCCATCATCTAGGCAGCATGACAATAATGAGGCACTTTTTTTGTTCCCCTTATTCTGCTCCGTACATCGCAAACATTTATACTTATCTGCCATTTCTTTCACATTGCACTTACGCATTTGTTCTTGATATTCTGCTTTTGTCGGGCTCTTGGCATTGCGAAATGATTGGTGTTGCCACTCTAGAAAGCAAACTCTGTCGTGATATGCGGTCCGTCACCTTTGTACATAATGCTCGGGCAGTATGTGCAATCAGTGGAAACCTAAAAGCATCTGATACTATTTCTAAATTTTGCACAAATGGGCTCGTACCCACCTGTCTTACTCTTTGTAGCTTTAACCCTCTAACCTGCCTGTAAAACCTAACAGGTGGGGCTGGGAGGCATCAGTGTTTTCAGAGTAGTGCTCTGCTTGTGCACATACACAAGGGTGGTTGTAGTTTTACATGTCAAGTGTTTTTAGGTGAGCTTGAGGTGAGGGCGCTATTGCCACCCATAATTTCATTCCCTTTTTAGATCCAGATGTGCATTTTAGAGCCCTTGTGCAAGATTTTCACTCCCTTTCATGTCTTCGTTTTGTCACAAAATTTTTGCATCAACGCCTTGTAGCTAGCCTGGATATCAGTTTTAATCAGAGCTCACCTGATGGCAGTAAAGAGTGTAAAAGCACTCATGGTGTGCCTGCCCACATATTGTGGCTGTTTAGTGCTCTTTTTTTTCTGTGTTTCATTTCCCCAGGTATATGGGCTGTAAATCAGCTCAGTTTCTTTAGCAGGAATTAACATACAGATAGTAAAGATTTCTATAACTTTCTTTTTTCCCTGGTCACTTTGCAGCATAAGGCCATTTACTATATATACGTTCCTTTTTTCTGTTGCTTAGACTACCATTCTTTTTATTAATTATACACATTACGGAAGCAGCAGGTTGCACTAATGAACTTTACATAGTCAGATAATTCTTGTTCATATTTTGTAATTTGTTACTGTTTCATTGCGTGTATAATTACAGTCTCCAATGCAGCTTCTTTGTATTTGTGCAAGACCTGCATGCCTTTTTTTTTCCTTTTTTAGTGCAAAGACTTACACTCTGCATCACTGTGACCTCTGTTAATTGTGCTATAGCCTTGCAGCGGTATGTCGTGTACATGCATACCACATTATAAAGTGAAAACCTCAGTACTTCTGTATTTACCTTCAATCGCCTCTGAAGCATACTTTTTGAGCTTCTACTCAAGTTAAGTCACATTCATAGAGGCTCAAAGCCAGAAAATGCTCCCTGTAATATGTTAAGCATATTAGGAAATGCTTGTGCAGCTTTTTTTGCTACCTTCTTTAGAAGGTGAGGTTTGGGGTGAAAGTTTTAACCCAGCAAATCTGTTCGGGGGTGCAAGGCCTGGGTAAAGCCACGAAAATATCAATGTGCAGTCATCCGCAGTATGACCTGCAGGCCTCTTATCCAAGTTTGTGCTTAATAGCGATTGAACACACCATGCTACACAGCACCAGAGGAGTGGGCTCACTTCTAGGCAGCTATGTATAGAACTCTGCAGCAGCTCCTGGCTTGTCTTTGCTTTGTGACATGAGCTGGTATAACCTGCTGTGTGTTCCATGTTGTACTGAGTGCAGTAGTGCATTGCATACATGACTGTTTCTTTTTACATTGTGCATGTTTGCATAAGTGAGAGGCTAGGTTGTCTGTAGTATGCAGGTGAGCTTGCAACACTGGGAAATATGAGGAGTTTTTTTTTTTTTTTTTTTTCGAGAAGTTGTGTTAATGTGTGTCATAGCATTCGCTTGAATGTTATGCGGATTGCGAGCATGGCCGCAAATCCCATGCATGCGCACAGGACATGGGTACTTTGAACAGAGCAGATGTATGGACTGAGTTATCTGGCATGTGAGTCGAACGGCCTTAAGCTGTTTAAGGGCAGTGAGAGAGTCGGTATAAAGATGAACTGCATTGAATGTAGGAACGGGTGGAAGGGAATAAATGGCATTGTAAATGGCTTGAAGTTCCAGTGCCAGAGGGGTGCACTTATCCGCGGTATATGTCATGTGAGAGTTCAGACGTGGATGGGAAGGGCTATACACAGAAGTAACTGCTGTGCATTATGTGATGCATCGGTATACAATATGCACCCTTCAGGCCAGTGAGCTGGCAGTACAACCATGGAGGCAGAGAACAAGAAAGCCTCTATAGAATGTAGCGACTTCTGTAGAAGTTGATTTCAGCAGTTGGCCAGAGCGTTTCATGTCGATAGCTGTATGATTTCCTTATTACTTTTTCATATTTGTTCACAGACTAACAAAGGGTATACGTTGAGCACTTAAAGGGATATAGTTCTGTACTTCAAACGTACAATTTTTTCAGTGGAACACAAAGCTTGCTGTTTGTGAGGATGGTTCCACTACGGTTTTTATTAGAAATACTGTAGAAATACTGTAGTCGCTACTGGGTTTTCTTAGTGTGGACGTCTTAAGTTCTAGTTCAATGGTGGGGAAAATATTGTGTTCAGTTTTCTCAGCCTTAACTATCTTTTTTGCCAGGCTTTTACGTTGACACAGTGAAGAGCAGCCAGAGAATCGTTTTTTTTTTTTTTTTTTTTTTTTTATTGAGAACAATAATCGGATACAGAACAGGATTGCACTCTTCCTGTTCTTGTGCCCTTCTCTTGTTTGTCGAGTTTTTTTAGCACATTTTCTCCATGGCTTTGCAGACGAGCACAGACTAGCTCGACAAAACGTATTGTTAAATAATCTGATTTTTTTTTTTCTTGCTGTCCCTCTGATGTCAACAGGTTGGCAGTTCAGTTCTTTGCTACAAACTGCCAGTGAACGTTTTTATTTGCTTGTCACAGGGTGACTGGTGAAGGGTAATGTTCTGGGGAGGCCGACTGTCATGCTTCGCTAGATTGCAGCAGAATCTGAGGCCTTTTCTTGAAGCCCTCATCTCTGCTGGAGGTGCAGCAACCGGCCTGGGCGCTTTAACGGTTTGTTTAGGAGAGCAGGAATTTTATTTGTAGTTCTCGGGTGGATTACGCTGCCGACTTGGCTAACCGCGCTTTAGCTCAGCAGATTTTTTTTTTTTTTTTTTGCAGATTTTATGCGAAGCTGTTATTGCATGTTAACACTGCGCCCGTCTTAGTGTGATCATTATCATTTTCTTTTTTCTCAGCGCATATGTGCACTGTAACCTAGTGTGGCGCGACAGTTGTTCGGGCCTACGAGCGGATGTAGAACCGCTTTATTATTATTATTATTAGGCCGACCGTTGAAGTATAAATCTGTTTGAAATAAAGCACGATGTCGTTGACATGCGATTCGATTAGAAAAAAAAAAAGTATAAAGATTGCACCAGAAAAGTATTACACGACCTTGGGCTCGGTCTGACATCATGTTAGGCGCATGCGGTGACATCTGTCGCGGCTTGCGTGTGTCGTCTCGTAGCGTGCTGTCTGTAAACGCAGCGAGCACCTGCATTGTGACGCACTCGGCCAGCAGCAACGAGTCGGTAACCTGTACACTTTACGGTGATAGCTCGCTGAAACACGACGCAATTTTGTTGGTCATTCTGCAATTCTTCTCTTTTTTTGTTACCTATTGATTTGCGTACCGCAGCTGCTCCGAGCTTTTGTTGGCTTGGGAGAAAGGACGGTGTATATGTAAGCGGTTCACGTTATGCGCGCGAAACGCATGGGCAGTCACGGGAAGGGCAAACGCAAGTGCCACATCGCCTTGCATTATTGTATGGGGCCTTGCATTCTGTGTACGTGGGGACAAATCTTACTGAGAACGTCGGCGCTCAGCTCTTCCGGACGAAATCCTTGCTGTTTGAGGTCGTTGCCAGGAATGACGTCATTCGTTTGACGCAGTCTGGTATCGTTGGTCTGGTCGTCGTCTTGGCCGCCTACCGCTGAACGCTACACTCCTGGCCGCTGCACCACCTGATTAGTTCGGCGCACAATGACGTAAGATCCGTTCAACTTTTCGTACGCATCATCGCGGGGCAGCTCACATACGTGATGCGGGAGAAGGCGGGGACACATGTGCCAGTTTCGGAAACGTGCCTGTGGTCCTGATTGTCTCGGCGTACGATACCCGGACACCTTTTAAAGCACTGCGCAGTTTTAGAATTGGGTCGAAGCGTATGGGGGACGCTAACCACACTTAGTCACACCATTTGCCTTTTCAGCGCATTGTGTGCATGCGCCATAGCGCACTGCTGTTCCCCTGTGCCCCTAGCCGATAGATATATATATGCAGAGTCACCCTATTCCAAAGCGCGATGTTATGTGCAGGTGGTGTGACGCCAGCCTCACGAGAGTTTACCGATTTGTTCCTTGATATGCTAGCGTGTATTGTATATGACAGGGTTAAATTAATACAGTTGTAGGTTAGTCGCCTTTGTGGTGTGGGGGACGTTGATGACGTGACCTAGTAACTTAAAGTCTGACGAGGACGTTGCTGCTGCTTACGCGCCGAAAGGCCAGAATACTGAGCCAACGTTGTGTCTTGTCGCTACCCAGGGGTGATCTATAATGAAGCACTCGAAATGCGCTGAACCGGGCTGCTTGATTTTCCTGTCTATTGCGGTGGATAACGCAAGATACCGACTGTTCTTTTATAACGTCGTAAACGGTCGATCCGACGGGTGGTAGAGTGCAAAAGTGCGCGAAATGCTTTAACTAGCAGCCGATGAAACAGATCTCAGATGTAACGGTTTCCGCTTTGGGTAGTCTTCGGCGTAAGTTGCACAGACTGTACTAAGAGAAGCGGGGCCGCTTCTGCAGTGTAAGTGTACGCTGAGTTGGCACGAATGGATATCAACTCGCCTGATTATCCATGCTATTGAATCGTAACGGCGCCTATTATCAACATTGTCCCTCAGTTCAGTTCAGTGCAGTCGTTCAGTCGTGTCCGACTCTTCGTGACCCTATGGACCATGTCACGCTGCGCTTTCCGGTCTCTCACTATCTTCCTAACATCACATAACTTCATCTGCAGTGCCTCGAGGATGCCATCTAGCCATCGCGTTCGCTGCCTACCCCTTCTACGGCGACCCTCAACCTTTCCCAACATCAAATCTTTCTCCAGCGACTCCTCATCAGATGACCAAAGTAGCTGAGCTTTAACTTTAGAATTTTACCCTCCAATGAGCAGTCAGGATTTATGGTCGACAATATCGACTGATTTGATCTTCTAGCCGTCCAAGGAACTCTCAAGAGTCTCCGCCAGCACCACAATTCAAACGCGTCAATTCTTCGGCGGTCAGCCTTCTTCACAGTCCAACATTGTCCCTGGGGCATTATAAAACGCTGTGTCGATGTTTCGGCGAAAATGAGCAAGACTTTTTAAATATTGGCTTTTTTTTTAATATCGAGTTTGCTTTAATCGGCATTGAGAATACCACGTGCTGACTGGTATGAGAAAAACAGACGAATCGTACTTGGTTATCTAAATTATACTTGACTTGGCCACCCTTTGGTGCTTGAGAATGTGATTCGAGTTTTGTAGCTGGCTATATTAGTATTAGTTGGTAGGTGTAACGTCAAGAGATAGGAAGCGCGCAGATTGGGTCAGAGAAATAACTCGTGTTAATGACATTCTAGTAGAAATCAGAAAGAAGCAATGGGCAGGACATGTAGTGCGAAGAGAAAATAACCGATGGTCGCTTAGGGTAACAATTGGATTCCGAGCGAAGGAAAGAGTTAGGTGGGCGGATGAGGTTAAGAAGTTCGCAGGGGTCAAGTGGATGCAGCTAGCACAGGACCGTGCTAATTGCAGGAATATGGGAGAGGCCTTCGCCCTGCAGTGGGTACAGTCCGGCTGATGATGATTAGTATCAGCCATATCACATCACGCTTTAAAATTTCGAAACCGCGGCTTCTGTCGACGCACGTCCTTTTCGAAAAGTGCGCTCCGCCAAGCGACTGCGCCTCTCTCCGTGAAGTACTTGCTACGCGATCTGCCCTGTCCCGCCCGCGATGCAGTGCTCGTCGTCGCAATCTTCGATGGCGCGCGTCTCCTGCAAAAAGTGCGTAGCGGAGAAAAGGTGTCGCGTTATGTCGCCCGGGAAAACCGCATTCTTGACAAAAAAAAAAAAAAAGAAAGAGAGAAGATACGACTCTGGCGCCTAACTGCAATAGGTAAAAAAAAAGTTACCTCCTATAAATCAGTTAACCGACCTACAAGTTAGCAGAATTAGCAAGTCTGATGTCCGCCGATACTGCAATTGCAACGCTAGAGAATCCACTTTATATCTGAAAAAAGTCCAGTAGTTCGGGTTCACTTTCGCTGGAACAGTGCCTAGAGGAAAAAACGTAAGGCGTCGCATTAGAGCCGACGGGGTGTTGCGTAAACGACGGCAATAGCTGCGCACTGTGTTCCAGAGTACTCGCCTCGTCGGTGCTCTCGGCGAGCGACCCACTGTGCGCCCGCGAAAGCGAATGTGGGCCAAGGAAAGCGAAAGCGTCCGGCCCGTTGGCGTTGAACCGGTGGGAGGCGCCGCACTGAGCGCGCAGCCGCCGCTTCTCGTGCTACGACGATATACGTCACTGTGGAGGATGACAGTGAGTTTGATCCCGGAACGAGTGGAGCCTGGTGTTGGCCATTTTATATTGTTCCTCTCCAGCAGAACACACGCTTTCATTAGCGACGTATTATTATTTTTTTTTTTTGGCGTTCATAAAGTCTTGTTTCTCGCCCAGCCGATGTGGCCCTGCTACTTTCGAACGTGAGTGCATCGATGCTCTTGTTCCTTGAAAAACCCCGCGTAGGCGTTGTCCGCGGAAGGTAGCGAGCCTCCCTGTGGCAGGTCTTAGTTCATTAAACGGCCTGGCCTGGCGCTGATTGGTTGATCATGATGATGATAACTTTATTTTCCACCAGATTAGGAGGCCCCCAATTCCCGCCCCCGGCACGCAGGCCTAAGGGACGGGAGCAGAGACCTCCGCGATCAGAAACAGGCAAAGAGGTCTTGGCTCTTGGTTAATCGACTACGTGACGTCACGCGGCCACGTGATAAGGGCTGTACTTGGCAGGAGTTGGGAATCGAACCCTCCAGGACCCTTGAGTCCCCGGTCAGACTTGCTACCCCATTAGGAAATTGGTTGTGTATGACCGATGGTTTTGATCCTCTGCCATGCGCAAACTTGCATGTGACGAAAAAAATGTGAAATTATAATACCGGCTCTAAGTTTTTTACGCATAATTCTTTATCATTTTATAAATGTTCTCCAAAATTTAGAACACTTTTTTTTTTTTTTTGGGGGGGGGGGGGGGGGGGGGTTGATGGTTTGCGGGGTTTA
Source organism: Amblyomma maculatum (assembly GCF_055883805.1). NCBI lineage: Eukaryota > Metazoa > Arthropoda > Arachnida > Ixodida > Ixodidae > Amblyomma > Amblyomma maculatum. Next base: position 83,979,805 of record NC_139353.1, read on the forward strand.
ACGTCCCAAAGCGACTCTGTTTTAAGAGACGCCGTAGTGGAGGGAGGACTCCGGAAATTTCGACCACCTGGGGTTCTTTAACGTGCACTGACATCGCACAGCACACGAGAGCCTTGCTTTTCGCCTCCACCGAAAAGCGGCCGCCGAGGCCGGGATTCGATCCCGCGTCCTTGGACACAGTCGTCGAGCGCCCTAACCACTGCGCCATCCCGGCGGAGCAAAGCTTACAACTGAGAATTTTTTCCATGCTCTGTGAGATTAAGTAAACGTGCATATGTGGAGGAGAGCATTAAAATAGCTGGATTTTGGTACATGCTACTCTGGGATTGGTTAAAGCTTGCATATTAAAAAGTTTTTTTTCCAAGACCCCTCAGAACCACCTCTTTTTCACGGGTCCCAAAATAAAGCGGGACCTTAAATTTATTTCGTGTGGCATTTCTCATAAAGAGGTAGCTTGCTACTGTGCGGAATAATAGTTGAACATAGAATAATAGTTGAACTATAGTTGGTTTGGTTTGGTTTGGTTTGTGGGGTTTAACGTCCCAAAGCGACTCAGGCTATGAGAGACGCCGTAGTGGAGGACTCCGGAAATTTCGACCTCCTGGGGTTCTTTAACATGCAGTTAAACCAGTAACAAAGTGTGTGTATGCTAACGTGCATCCGCAACGGGAGCCGGCAGACAGGAGCATTTGACGCTCTCTCGTCATACACTTAAAGACGGAGCTGAAGTTTCGCTAATTTTTTTTTCTAGTTTTCGTTTTTCTTTTCGTATTAGTTGTGGGGTTCAAGTACGTTAGCGATTGCGAAATAGTATTCAAATGTTCATTTTTCTCTCCTAGGCAAAGAGTAATAAAATTGTGAGGGTTTAAGCATGGCTTGAATCTTGTGATAGAGCAAAAGCTGTGTGGGTTGCAGCGATAGCCCCCGCAACATCGCCTTTTCAATCCTCGATTTTTTTCATTATATTTCATTAGTTTGGGTTTTGAGGAAAGGAGGGCGCATAATACTTTCGGGTGGACAGAACGGAATTTTGAATACGTTCACTTAATTAGGTCAAGGTCATAGCACCTTTTTGAAGGTCAAGTGGCCAGACAGGTTGACCTTGGCTGACATGTCATAGGGAAGAAAATCTTTCGACCCCCCTTTCTCAGTGTTTCTTTGGGGCTTTAAACTCCTCACTTCTGCTGTTATGACCTCATTGTGTTCTGGCCCGCCACGGTGTCTCGCAGTGGATAGGGCGCGGGACTACTGTGCCCAAGGATCGAAACGTACTCGAACAACTCGAATCCCAACCCTGCGGCCCCTTTTCGACGGAGACGAAAAGCAGGGCACCCGTGCGCTGTGCGATGTCAATGCGCGATATGAATCCGAGGTGGTCGAAATTTCCGCAGCCCTTCACTATACGGCATCTCATATAGCCTGAGATGCTTTAGGACGTTAAACCTCACAAACTAAACCAAGCCTTCTTGTGTTCTGACCCATTCTATGTATTGCCAATCTGGTTAACTCAGTTTGAGCTGTCATCGCGTCGTGAGGGACGTCACACTATTCTAATCAATCAGAGTCCCGCGCTGTCATGAAGCCGTCGGTGAAGTGCCTGCTCTGACCAATAAGCATGCCGGCTTTTATGACGTTCTGTGTGATGACGCTGCATCATGTCGAATCATCGTGCCGCTTTGCAGCTGATGGGGCTGCGCAGCGCTCCAGTGACGCGCAGAGCCAGAAAATGTGCCACGGGTAGTTCGACAGAATGCGTGAAGGCTCTCGTGAGAGCTTCAGCAGGAAGAAAAAAAATTAGGTGGTGGTTTAATTTTGGTTAACCCTGGAGGAGGTGAAATCTTTTGGTACATGGCACCGCTCATTGCCAAGCTCGGATTAAACACATTGTGCGTTTCTGCAAACGTGAAGCCCGTTTTTCATTGGTCTCTTTGGCATGCCGCCATTTCAGGGCACCATTCCGACGTGCCTTCTCGTTCAGACGTGCTACTGTAGCTGGATGTCCGTCTTCCTCCATATCGCGCAGTGATGTAACCTAGACAGCAGCCCGGTATTTGTGCACGTAGCGCCCTCTACTCCCACGTCACGCTGACGTCGCCTCACGTGACCTTGACAGTGGTCATGGGCTATTGATGGCTTACTTGACTATGCCCAAAGCCACATGACGACCACCAGGCAAGTTTGACCTTTATATCTCGTGACCTTGACAGTGGTCACGGGCCACTTGGGGGCCAATGCCCGTCACATGGCGACTACTAGGCTTAGCACAGAATTTCGACCTTTAAATCTCAGTGACCGTGACAGAGGTCACGGGCTACTTGAGGGCCTACGCTCCAAAGTCACATGGAGACCACCAGGCTCAACGGAGAAGTTTGACCTCTATATCTCGCGACCTTGACAGTGGTCACGGGCCACTTTGCCTACGTGACTATGTCCCAGTCACATGGCGACTACCAGGCTTACCCTACTAAAAAATCCTGTATAAAATTTAATAAGGAAATTGTATATAGGTTTACTGTACAGGATCTGGGATACAAGATTGTGGGCTGTGTCAGGAAATTCCTGTAATGCCCTGGAAAGTCCGGAATGAAACCGCGTGGAGCCCTTGATTGGAATGTACTCCACGTCGGGTTGTGGTTACAGTGGTTATGATTCTGTATATGTAGCTAATTTTGTTTTTTCGTACTTTGTATATTTTCCTTGGCTGTAGAATTTGTGGCCGTAATTAACCGATCGCCCTTTAAACACGCTGAATCTTTTAAAAGGCTATCATGAGGGTACACAAATGTCCCGTATCTTTGTAATGCGTCGCTTTATTGCAGGCAAACCAAGATATAATTTACTAGTGCTGATGTGTTTTTCATTGTCTACGAATGCTTATAAGTTTTCCTACATACAGAGATATCCGGTGCACTAATACTGGTCATGCTGAGCGTTTTAGCTTCACGTGCTACCAGCGGAGCAGCGACGTCAATAAATGCACTTACTACTGAGTGGTTTCAATATGTGTACATTCGAGAAAGCGTCGCCCGGTGTGCGGCTATCTGTGCATCTTTCGATGGTCAGTGATGTTTATTTTTTTTCTCGAGCATATTTTTTGTCATCGCTAGCAGAGATATGCGGTGTACCAACACTTGTAATACTGCTTGTTTTAGCTTCACCTGCTGCCAGCGGAGCAGCGACGTCAATGAATTTGCTTCCGACCAAGTGTTTTGCATACGTAAACACTCGAGGAAGCGACTCCCGACGTCCGGCTGACCTGTGCATATTTCGATGGACAGCGAAGTATTTCATTTATTCTCGAGTGTATTTTTATCCTAGCTAACGAAACGCTACGTTCTTGGTTTCACTTTCGCGTTGAAGATGGCATATCTTCAGTCGCAGATATGAAGATGCACAAGCTGGAGCGACTGTTGCACACGCAAAAGAACGCGATGCGCATATTTACTTGGTAGCGCGCACATCCATGGCTTCATATCTTCTAGGTATTTGTGAAGCAACGCGTACTCCACATATGCAGAAAGGTGGTAACGTATAACATGTATGGTTTCATGCTTGTTTAGAGCGCAGGCATGTTCCGCTGTGGTCAATCTGGTTGAGCTTCACGATCCGCCCGAATTGTGTTGTGAAGCGGAAATACTGTCCCGTATCAGTTGCATTCATGTCTAGTTTGTCCGGTTTCAGTTAAACCCGACATGACCTGTCCTGTATATGAGCTCAATACAGGACTGGTCCTCCCTTTTCATATCCATACCGGTATGGGATATCCTGTTTGAGATTGAGATTGATACTTGAAATGGTCTGTCCTGTAATAACTTTACCGGTCGAGACCGTCCGGATTGAGATTCATACTGGACATGACCTGTCCGATATAAACCTGTTTACTCTTATACAGGACTGGTCACACCGGTATAAAATTTATACGGGATAATACAGGACCGATTCAAACCCGTTCGGCGCGATACGGGATTTTTTCACTAGAGTAACATAGAAGTTTTACCTCTACATCTCCCTCAAGGGGAAAACCGTGCATACCCGATGGCTCGAACCACCTGTCTTAGTGAGGCTTTCGCTTCAAAAAAAAAAAAAAAAAAGGAACGCGCGGAAGGCGTAGTTGCCCGTCATTGAGTATGTTGCTAATGCGTTTCTGCAGCACTTGCACGCCCGGCGTTTTCACAGGTGTGAACGCTTTCTTTGCTGTTCGGCTTGCTGAATTTGTCTTTATTGTGTACCTCGGTCAGCCTGGCTGACAGCAGTGACTTTCGCGCCGGCGCCTTGCTTCAGGAGCCTGCGTCGACGTTCGTCAGGGATTTGGAAAAAAATCCAGGTTTGGGGGGGGGGGGGGGGTCGCTTGACCGACTGCCCTGAACTTCTTGAGTGCTTCGCGGGCCGCCGTTTTCGCTTTGCTGGCGTCCGTCGAGCGACGACGCGGTCGCGTCCGAGGCGCTCAGCTGCTGTTTCTGAACGGCCCACGTTTGAGGGGGAATAACGGTTTCAAACGAACGGCGGTAAAAGAATAAAGCCCCGTTGTTGTCCCCAGCTGGCCCGTATCTCGGTCGTCGTGTGCGTAACGGAAGATTGCGGCGCTTGAGCTGTTCCGCGCTGACGGACCGCTGTTGTAAGGCAGCCTTGCGAATCGCGCGTGGTCGCTGACTCGTGTGTCCATTTGCGCGCCTTTATTCATGTCCGAGGAAGCGAGACTCGGACACCGGTGCTCGCGTCCACGTTGTCGGACCGAACCGGTGCGACACGGGCTCGCAAGCAGGGCCTGTTTCGTGAAGCTCTTAAAGTGGACGACGACGACACCGGGTTCCTTCTCTAAAGGGAGATAGATGGGAGTGCGTCGCCACTCTCAACGAGGTAGAGTTAGTGCGCACGATCTTCCAAAACCACCGCGGTCTCTTGATTCCCTGATTGGTCACTGTAGCTATGGCGTCAGAGGTCGGTACGTCATTAATTCTGCTGAGAAACACCTGCGGAAAATATTGCCAACGTACTATTCCATTCAGCGGGGCCCTCGCGGAACATACCTCGATACTTCGGACTGACGCTGTTCAGCTTGCTAAAGGAAGGCGTCGGAAGTCGAAGGCATTTTTCCTCTGTAATCTGCATTTTTTGCATACTCTCCAGTTTTTCCGTCTCTGCTTTTTATTCCCTAGGAAAGTGGTCTTTGTGTGTGTAAGTGTGCGGCCATACGGAATGCCGTCGCCGTTGACTCAGTGACCCGAAGTGCGCATACTTTGTGCTCGCATGCCTTACCTTTTCTACCATTTATTTTTTCGTCGCGTTATATTTTGCTTGCGTCTGCGTCTCTTTTCCAGTTTCTCCATCGCCGAGCACTTCCATGTCTTTCGTTATTTATTGTTTTGGTTTTCTTTGTAGTTGGGGGGCGGGGAGGGGGGGTATTTCGTTCCGCCGCGCAGCACTTCGTGGTCCGCAGGATCATGATGACTCGGTGTGCTGCGTGCCGCGCCAAGCACTGATCATCGCGCCGGTTTGGAGGCTAAGGAGGAGGAGGAAGAGGGATATGACCGTGGGGCTGACACCGGACGCCGATGGCAAATGGTCTGCTAAGAAAGTTTGGAGAAAACGCGACCGCTCACATTACCCCGCTCTCTTCCGGCGAATGGCTGTTATGAGAGGCTGCTGTACTGCCCGAGTCCATTTAAACATTGTTTAAAACTGAGAAAGCGAAGAGGGTGCCGGGGAATGTAGATCGTCTGTTTGCTCTCTCTCTGCTCACTGTCTCTCTCTCTCTCTCTGTCTCGAATGCAGTGCGAGCGTCTTTCACATGCATGAGCCGTTTACGGTGGTAATGGACGCCAATTTCCTGGCGCGAATATTTCGCTGTGTGGGTCTTCCGGCCACAGAGCGAGGAAAGAGAGGCGCTTGGAACGCGGAGGATGCGATATGGAATGTCTAAACATTCTGCCAAGCGCGCTGCGGTACTGCCTATGTACTAGTCACAGTCGTGGCTAATTTTCAACCGCCATTCGAACCAGCGGCGTCGAAAAGTCACGCCTTATAGACCCACCATTCGGTCACTGCCACAGCAAGGAGCGCTGCATGCTGAAGCACACGGACGGACGCCTCTTCGTTTGCTGTGCGATGTCACCTGAGATATGGCCCCGCCGCAGTGGTGCAGTGTTTAAGATGCCCGACTACTATGCCGGAGTACCTGGGTTCAATCCCGACCGCTAGCGGCTACGGAGGCATCTGTGGGTGATGCCAGTGCAAGTTGTTGTGGCTGCGGGGAGAAGGAAAAGAAAATGCTCGGGCCTACTACTGGCATGGCGCTGTACTGGCTAGCTGAGCCACCTCCGCTGCCTCGTGCGGACAGAGAGAGAAACTGATTGATTGATTTATAGGGAGAGAAATTTATAAAAGAGGGAGAGAAAGACGCGCGCCGCAACAGCCATCGTCCACCACCTAAGTGGTGGCGGGTGCAATTACGGCCTACAACAGATAAAAAATTCGGTGGCTGGCAAGCCCCCGCCGCAAGCAGCGTTGACCTAACTCCCAGCCCCGTAGGGCCAGGAATCCGAACCCCAGTGCACGTTGAAGATCCCCAGGTGGTGGTAAATTACTCCGGAGCCCTCCACTACGGCTGCTCTTTCTCTCTTCCCACTTTCACTCCCACTTTTTTCATCCCCTCACACAGAACAAGTGTTGAGAGATACTACGCCTTTCGTTTTTGTGAACAAATTATTATTAATCCCCTGAGGTACGAGGCATTCACCGCTTAATTCGCTGTTGGGCGCACAAGAGTTATTTCTTGTGTGGAAAATGGTTGTTCCCTATCTTGTTGGAGATATGCCGAGCTTTACTGTGGTGGCAGGAAATTCTCTCAAATTGAACGCTGTTTCACTGTGGGACTGGTGACCGGCGGAAAAAAAAAAAAAAGTCCGAGAGCTTACGAACGCGCACATGCGCATGCGTGTTTCTTGTACGACCGTGCTATGGGCCTCTATACGTAGGAAGCGGAAGGCGGCCGCGGTCCGTCCGCCGGGCTGTCTCTCTTCTTGGCCAGAGGTCAGTTATTTTAGTGATTCGCTCAGGGATGTATGCGGCTTGGTGCGCGGTGTGTTAAGTTCTTCCGTTTCGCCAGCACTTTTGCTGCGAACGAACTCTGTTCCCTCTTGTTTTTCGCGAGAATTTTCGCCTTCCCAGAAGACGTCTCCGCCCCCGGCCGTCTTTCGCGCGCGATGCGCCGTGGCGCACGCCCATTTGGACGCTCCGGCGTTGCGGAAGGACGCGAGAAGCACGAATTTTCCTTTTCCGCCTGGCTACGCTTCGTCCAAATTTAAGCTTCATGAGTGGGGACAGGATTTGTGCGTTCGCGGACGGTGTCGCACTGTCACTGCCAGGAAGGGAATTGATGAGTAAAAAGATGGTCGTGCGTGAGGTAAAAGGGGAACAAATGTGTCTGCGTGCGAAATTTCATTCATGTGGAGTAATTAATCACAGCCAAAAATTCAGACGTCAAAATAACCAAGGATGTCGAATAGGGTGCAGTGCAGACATCAAAACAGCCACGAACGTCGAAATTATGTAAAATGCATCAAAATCACGGTGATCAAAATTGTGCAAAGGAAAAAGGAACAAACAAAAAAAAAAAGTTAAAAAGCGGGAAATGAGTGCCTTAGAGTCGCAGGAAAGTCCTTCGCCTTATCGCACTTAAGAGAGATCTAACTTATATAATTCGCATCTCTGTAACCGCTGGTAACGGCCACAGGGGCCTATATTTTGGAACTGTCCTCAATGCGGGCATGCGTGGTGGAGAGTGGGTGCGTTCTTTTCTTTCGAGAAAATTGGTTGAACGCAAGAACTTCAATGCTCACCAAGGAGATTCATCAAAGCGTAATCCCCAACTGCCATGGCGATCCAGTTCAGCGAAGCGCCAACTGCGTATGCGCACTCTCGGAACCATCTGCGCATGTTCAGATATATCCGCATGGTAGGGTTGCTCTCCGCGGATTGTGGTTGCGGATCACGTATTTGCGCTGTGCTCTAAAGCTGCATAGGAGGAGGAGGATAAACATTTATTTGACGAGGAAGAAGTCGGGCAGCAGGGGCTACCGCTCTAGGTGGCCAGGAATCCTTGGGCTCTGGCGACCTGGGTTGCACGCTCGATGGCGCGGAGTTGGATTTGCGGGTCAGAGCTGAGCATAGCGGCCTCCCACTGCTCGCATGTGGAGAGCTGCAGATCCCGCGGAGGGCTATCTTGTGGACAGGCCCACAGTATGTGGTCTAGGTTGGCCCTCTGTTGGCATAATTTGCAATATGGGTTGTATAATGCAGGATATGCATGGGCGTATGACAGGATTTGGGAAGGAATGTGTCTGTAATTTTCGCCAAGTGACCTCCTGCGCCTTCGAGAGCTGATCTGAAGCCATACGGTCTCTCGCCGACCTCATGAGGGGTTGTCCCACTGCCCGGCTGACGAGTCCTGAATCTGCCAGCGCGCCTGAATCGGGTGAAGCCGCCGATTCGTGCTTTGGAACGCTTCAACGCCAGCCGTAATCAGATACAAGCTCATATTCCATGCTCGCTATTCACTTCTGCTTTACAATCGTTGACGCGTCCGAGTTGACGCAACTGAGAAAACGAGTCTGATGCTGTCACGCAGACGGGACACTTCGGTCCTCGAGGTTGCAGGCGAACGTACAGTCTTTGCCAAAAGTGTAGAGCCCGTGAGGTCTTCTTCGGAGCCACTTCGTGTGACTCGAAATGCATTTTCAGTGCTCTTAAATTCTTTATGGTAAGATTTTTTTGGCCTACCCTCTCCAATGGGAAGGACCTTCACTATTGCTAAAGCAGCGCCACTGCACGTCTCAGAAGCACATCCCCTGGACTCTACACCTTTGACAAAAACTGTACATGCATTCACACAATGGGCGCTTACGGAATGAGGGCTTCGGCCTCGCGTAATAGCCACGTCGTATCCGAAGTCTGCTTGTGGCTAGGCCCACAGCGGTGGCGCAGTGATTAGGACACTCGGCTGGCTCAAGGTTCCGGGATCGAATCCCGGCCGCGGCGGCCGCGTTTCGATCGAGGCGAAACGGAGAGGCGCCAGTGTGCTAGTAGGAGGAGGAGGAGGAGGAGGAAACAACTTTAATAAAACTGCGTATTAAGCTTGGCTTTTGGTTTTGGTTTTAGGGTATTTAACGTCCCAAAGCGACTCAGGCTATGAGAGATGCCGTAATGGAGGACTGCGAAAATTGCTACCACCTGGGGTTCTTTAACGTGCACTAGACATCGCATAGCACACGGGCGCTTTGCTTTCCGCCCCCATCGAAAGGCGGCCGCCGCGGCAAGGACTAGATCCCGCATCCTTGGGCAGTCGAGAGCACTAACCATTACACCACCACGGCGGTGTCGAGAACGACCTGGGCTAGGGTCACCATGGCCAACTCGTCTTTCAGCTGGTCCGAGGCTAACCAAGCCCGCTACATTGGGGGAGAATGGAGTGAAAAGTAAGGTGACTGAATTGCTACAGGGCAGGAAAACATGCAGTGTTCTAAGTTAGCATAGAGTTCGGAACAATTAGGGCATGTGGAAGAACGTTTGATGCGGTAGTGAAACGATTGGGCTGGAGTGTAGGAGTGTGTTAGGCGTATGCGTCAAAGAATGCGTATTTGCGTGGTGGTGAGGGATTTATGCGGAAGAGTAAGTGTATGAAGAATGTCTAATGAAATATTTGTAGGATTATCTGTGCGTGTTAAAGAACCCCAAATTTCCGGAGCCCTCCACTACGGCATCTCCCATAGCTTGAGTCGCTTTGGGGCGCTAAACCCCATAAACCTAACGTGTGCATATGCCTGAGAGAGTAAAAGGGTGATGGTGTTGTTACGTGCCTAATGGCCTGATGTCAAACGCACGCGTCACGTTCTCTTGCGCTAGCGTGCGTGGTGTTGTTGGCTGACAGCATATTGTTTAAATTTGTGGAGTAAGAAATGGGATGCTTATTTCTCTCCACTCGGCGCCTAATCGAGTGCAAGCAGGAAATGATGGAAACGTGATACCGTCTTTAGTGCCCTTCAGACCAAGTATAGTAGCAGAGGTCGCTTAACCTCCTGTGCCATTGGTGAATGAAACCGAGGTCTCGATCTCCTCTCCACAGCGGTTGGGGGCCCAGTTGAACTCGAGAGGTGTACGGGGCCCGGTGTTGAACGTTGAAGCGAGGACAGGCGCGGAATATATGTTCTATGGATAGCGTCCGCACTTGTATGTTCGTAGTGGGCCTATCGGCCGTGCCCGGTCAGTCGCGTGCAGGAATAGTAGAGTAGATCTCCACCTGGTTAGCGGCACATTGTAGCGGGAGAGAGCGAGTAGAGGTGTTCTCCTTAATCGCATGTAATGAGGTCCTACATGTGCCAGAGTAACACTGGTCTTTGAGACGTCGGGGGTAATGATTACGGATTACTTTCTTTGACGTGCCGCACCCATAATGCACATCACCAACCGCGGTGGGTCAGTGGCTGGAACGCTTGACTGCTGATCCGGAGGGCGCGGGTACAAAACACGTGCAGCTGTTTCAAGCGTACGTATAAGAAAAAGGAAATTGCAAAGGTTTGACGCGGCTAAATTGAGCATAACTTGCGAAAGCACTACGTAGTTTATCTTGGTAGGCGATATGATGTATTTGAAGCTGTCGCTGTTTTCTTGCCATCACCGGACAGAGGTCGTGAAGGAGAACCGCGGTATATGTACCATATAGTGCATATACCGCGGTTGGAACCCTGGGCTCTGAACACGTGCTCTTCGACGATTTCGAACGCGAGAACAACGCATTCGCACTTCGTGCTGCGGCCACGTGCCCGCTGCAGCCCGAATGCGAAACTACGGCGGCGCACTGAGGGCGCTTCGCGGTAACGTGCGCCAAAGTCGCTGGTTCTCTTTAAGGTGTGCAGTCGGCGACCACGCTTGCACGTTGGCCTCTGCTTCGCACCCTGCCCGTTTGTTGTCTTGCTGCGTCGGCGTCGCGTACCCTCCACGCGCCCTCTTGCCTGTCGTGTCTGTGTGGCGGCGTAAACAGAAATGTCTCGGGTGTTTATGCAACACGAGGGATGGTCGCGTGCGCGCACTCGGCGTAGGCCTAGTCACGAGGCTGAGACGAAGACCCACGGCGTGAGCGCTCTTGCAGACCACGCCCATCCCTCCATCGGCGCATGGAGAATGGGGGCCGCGCAGATGCGCGCCTGCCTTGTACGCGGCTTCGCCGAGCGTGAATCGCTTTGCGTGTGAGTAAGCTTGTTAACTCGCCGCGCCCGAAAGCGTGAGCAAGATATTGCTTGCGCGTGAACTGTGCCGACGAAAAAAAGAAAGCGAAGTCGTGGGCCCGTTTGGTTACGGAGGTCCTGTCCTGGTACAAGCCTGCTGGCTTTTGTTGAACCACGAACATCTCGTGTTTTCTCCCGTCTCGCGACCGAGCCGTTTCCATGTCCCCTCTTTCTCTCTGCCTCCTTGCCTTCGAGTACTGTGGCGTGTTTATAAAGCGCCGATTAGCCCGAGGCGGCGCGGTTCTTTTGTTTGTCTCGGCTGGCGGCGTGGGCAGGAACCTCGGCTGTGATCATGTCTGGTGTCCCGGGACATTTGGCGTGAGCGGCCGGTGTTCGGCGAAGTGGCAAGTGACTTGATTGACGAGCCCCACTTGTCGGAAGGATCTCGTTTCGGTAGCATACAGCAGCAGCGGGGTTGCCGGCGCTGAAGCGGAAGTCGTGTGGCTGGCTGAGGCTGTCCAGGACAGAGGGACATCGGCCAATTGAACAAGGTTCTGCGCTATCGGCGTCGATCTTCGCTTCCAACTTGTCACGGAGCTCGGTGGAAGTTGACAGAGTATTTGCCTTGCGGTTTTTCTGTCTTCCTAAGCAGACACATCCGCGGATGCTGCCATAGCTTGCGTTTGCTACTGTTTCCTCGAGTCAGACTTCCTGTCGCCAATAAACTTGGTCTGCATCATCGTTGGTTCGCCAAGGCTGACTAACCGACAGGCCGCCTAAATCCAAGGAGCTGTGCAGGAGCGAGCGCGACGCTTTTGAAGACGGACAGCAGCGCTTTGATTCTTCAGTACTTCGTGCTGTGTGGGACGGACAAGGTTAGACGCGTGCTGTCTTTTTTGTGCTGAACGAGGACCGCCTTGAGAACTCCGTGCGCCGGGCTGCTGCATAGACGTCGGTGCCCTTTGGATAGTGCGTTTCATGGACCACTTCACCTTGACTGCTTTTACATAGATGTAGTGCTGCCACCAGCAAAGGATAATTCCCAACCCCACTAATTCCGCAGCGGTCCCTCAGCCCCTTTAAGCTGTGCGCCACCGAAAAAGGATACGTAAGCCGTCTTGGTGCCTGTAGGACTGTGTTGGACCGCTAAACAGTGTCATTTACTGTCGTCGTAACATTTATATTGTTCAAGTCTTTGCTGGCTCCAGAGCTGCGTCACTTGGAACGATAAGTTGATCCTGCTGGCGCATATATGGATTAGAGGTTCTTGGCACTGTTAAAATGGCGTTGCCTCACTAGCCAGCTGCGTTTGAACTGGCCGGATATCTTTCGTGCGTGTGTATTCGGGGCGTTGTGGACAGCCGGACAACCTTCCGTGCTTCTAGCCGCTGTCGCTCAGCGCTGGAAGTGAAGCAGACGTACACATCAAGCTGTGGGCGCCACGAGGCAAGGCCGCCGCCACGTCGCAGCCGCTCCGGAAGACCTCGGACCGCAGTCCTAGCATCTCCGCCGCGTGTTCCAGGTCGGACCGGCACCATCACCACCAGCGCCGCTGCAGGCCGTACTGGAATCCGAGCACGTCGCCCAATTCTACGGGCGCCGGCGGCGCCAGAGGTGGGCGCCAGTCCCGCACCCTGGCTGCTCTGGATCGCCAAGCTCCGACCGAGCCGTCAGCGGCCGCGGAACTGCGCGCCGCCGCCTTGCCCATGTGGGAAGAGCTAGTCGCGCTGGTCGCCAGCGTCTTCATCTTCCTCGGCGCCGTGGTGCGGATCATCTGGAGGCGCGTTGTGCAGAGAAGCCGCCGCCCCGCCCAGGGACCTGCTACCGCTGGTGACTCGTCAGCCTCTGCCGGCTCGAAGGCGGCGTCGTCCTCGTCTTCGCCGGCTGCGGAGAAGGTCCGGTCTTCTGGCGGCGGGGGTCCCTTCGGCAACTCCGAAGAGACTGGTAGCGGTGGAAGCGCGGGGTCTTCCCCGACGCCGAGGCAGCTCGCAGCGTCGTCCGACCTGGGAGAGGAGGTGGGCCTGGGCGACATTCCTCCGGGGGACTATCCCGAAGACGTCCTCGAAGGCGGCGGCGACGGCAGTCGCGTCGTGCGTCGCGGTTCCCTCCGGCCCACTTACAAGGACCCGCCGCCTGTCTACAAGGAGCCGGTAAGGCGCGGCCGACGCTATAGTTACCTTATACTACGCGCCCTGGCCTGTTGGGTTGTTATAGTTAGCGAGAATTTCAAGTTTCGAGGCGTTGAGCTCACAGAATTGGTCTCCTTAGCAGAACCGCCTTTATCGGATGGTGCAGTCAAGCATGCTGGGCTGTTTTACCGATGTGCGATGAACCATCGTGTGGGGGCTTGTCCTGGTCGTAAGTGATCCCTATAATGCCGCTCGGTAATGATACCTAGGCGTGTCTGTTAACGAAGTGGATGTTGCGCGGGATGCTGTTCTATTGCTTCAACTCATTTTAGGCATCCTTGTGTATAATAGATAGAGTAAAGCATGTCGGCTGCCTACGTCAGTCAACGACCGCGCGTCATTGTCCCTTTGCGACGGATAACGCGGTGCGACGTCAAACGAATCGTGATTGGATACGAGGGCGTTCAGTTGTTGGAAGTAGGGGATGTCGCTGGTTCCTCTCGCGAGTTACGTTTGAGCTGCTGGCGCCCTGTGCATCCACCCGGCGAGCTCGGTTTCGCGCACGGTTTTCTCTAAATTCTTCGCGCGCAGTCTGTTCATACGCGAAAGAAAGGTAATCATGCACTCTATCGGGCCAACCGCACTTCCCAACCTAATTGCCCTCGATGTGTGCCACCACCGATTGTATTTCATCTACCTCGGCATCTTTGGATTACGTATAATATAGTAGGTGCCTTTGCGTGGGTTCTGAAAGAACGCCTGCGCAGTGTGTCTCACGACAAAGCATGGATGAGGATGGTATTCTGCGCGCAACACAGTCTCCTTCAAAGGTCCCGCGGATTTGCTTTGCGCGCAGAATTGGTGCTGCGTGCGTCTGTCCGAAGATGCTGGGAAAGATTTCTGTCTTTTTTTTTTTTTTTTTACTTCAAGTAGGCTTCTGCATCGTCTCTAAAAGACACCCCTTCTCTCCCGCCTTCATCATTTTGGTCTAAGAGTTGCTTGTGTTAAAAAAAAAAAAGAAAAAAGAAACATAGTGTACGTTTAGTCACTGTCTAGAATTGCGCGTTGAATGGAGAACGGGCGTGGGCGCAAAAAAAAAAAAAAAATCAGTTATTCTGTCGCGTGGCGTTTTTTCGTACACGCATAGCCTCCCTCAAAAGTAAAGAGGCCATGGAGTTTGGTTCTAAGTCCTGCAGCATTTCTCTTTTTGCGTTCTCGGGTACAATAAAAGCGGAAAAGCCTCGTGACCCGAATCCACCCGGGCTTTCGACTGCCAGATATAAGTGAACCCCTTGGCACTTTTGACGTGGCCTATAGTACACTACTCCGGTGTCACTTGTTAGTACTGGCGATCGTCGGTGGCCTCACAACAGCCGCGCACGCACGGTCACGTCGAAATGCGGCATTGCTGTCCGCGACCACACCGCGACATGCAGCACGAACCATTGGCCAAATAGCAGTACTGTGTTGGCGATGTGCGTCCCAACATTAGACCAGTACATTGCCAGTGCAGTGCCAATGCTGGGCCGATGTTTTGTGCCGCCTAGGGCGCCTGAAGCGTGCAGAGGGCGACGGCGCGGTACAGCAACAGCGAGGAAGAAAGAACACGTTGGGAGACTGATACTTTCCGCGGACACCGCAGCTCCCTTCCCTCGAGTCGGATCAGGGTCACGCACGCTCAAATTATGCACACGCGTACAGTTGCGCAAGCAAGCACCCTTCGAGGTTGGGACGTGTCCTTCTTCCCCTCCCCGGCGGCGTTGTCTCTGCTCCTTCGGCCGTCGTGTGTATCGGTGTCGGCATGTGGGGGATCGCTTGGTTTCTCGGCGTGCAGTGTAGTGTGTCGCGACGCGTGTTTGCTCGCGTGGTCGCGCCCGTAATCAGGCTAATAAGCGTTGCATTGGCCCCGGCATTGCCGCTGCGTGCAGTGCTGCGCCTCTCGCTCCCCTGCACCCCCCCCCCCCCCTTCCCCCCTCCTTCGGGGGAACATTGCGCGGCGAAAGTGGCGGCGCGCTGACACGGCACGTGCGTGTACCGGGTTGAGCAAACATGGCTTATAATCGATTGCAGCTGTTGCGTGTTCCGGCGCGCGAGCATTTTCCCGTCCTCGCGCGTGGACCTATGCGGCAGGACTCCTTGTGACGAATATGTGTACTTGCGTTTTGGTATACATGTTCGCTTATTTCTTAATTTTGAGGTTTCAGTTCAAACTCACGACGTGGGCGCGGGAGATCAACACAACTGACTTGGGAACGAAGTGCAGTCCTGCGGGACAGTAAAGAAGGAAGGACGGAACACGGGGTGGGGTTGCTTCCTGTTTTTGTTTGTTTGTTTGTTTGTTTTTGTTCGAACGCTGCACTGCATGCATACGTGCATGTATCGGCAATGTTCTTTTTTTTTAATCCCTGCGTAGTAGTAGTAAATAAATTCAGTCAAGTTCGCGAGGATTCCCCCCCCCCCCCCCCCTTCCACTTTTTTTGTTAATTGCTGGCTGTCATGTAATGCGCCCGCGAATGTTGAGGCGTTAAGGCGCATAGTTTACTTACTTTGCTATAGATGGCAGTCACGGGTGTGCGGAACGTTTCCTCCGTGCTGCTTTTTTCCACGCATATTATGCTTTCTCGAGCTTGCCCGGCTCGCGTGTATGTGCCGCCGTCACTGCTTTTGGCTCGGTCAGCGTAGCCGCCGTGTACCCGTAACGGCGGCACATTTATCGCACCTTCCTCGCCTTTGTGATTTCTTCCTCAGAGACCTCTCTCGACTCCATATAACGGGCGACTGTCCGCAGGGTGTGTTGCGGTATACATGAGCGCTGCGAACGGTCGCTTCGCTCCCAGGAGGCGTCAGTGTAGCGACCGGTGTACCAAACGTCAAGCTTAGCTTGTTGGTTCATCTTGGAACGGTCTTTCTTTGGAGAAGCGGGTCGGCGCGCAGAACACGGGCAGAGAGCTAGGCAGCGCTACTGCTTTCTGCTCGTGCTTCTATGTCGTCCCATTTCGCTTCGAAAGACGTTTCTAGGTTGTTGTTACATGGCGTGTATGGTTTAAAGGGCAACTCCGGGTTTTTTTTTTTTGACATTCGAATATTCTAATAAAAAATTTTACTTTAGATTCTCCTGTCCGTCTTGACGCATTCTACAAAATTTGGGCGCCGTACGATAATCCGTTCGCGCGCAACACGACTTTAATGCTGTTTTCATGGCTTAAGCTGAGACTATTTCTGCCGGCAACACTGAGTTTCTGACGTCACAAACAGTATACCGGCGTTACTGTCCACTTCCCGCATGATTATGAAATTGTGAGGCTTATATTGAACTACCTCAGACATTTTATGCAATGCTTCATGATTTCCATACTTTATTTTCACCATCCAATGCACGTACGAGTGTTTCTCTAATACTGAGTGTGACGTCACCATTTCGTCACCCGGGACGTCGTTTCTGGCCGGGAAAGCAGTTTCGGTTTCGATTTGCTGTTTTTTTTTCTTTTTAAAGATACTTCTAATTGGAATTTCGAAAAACGGTTTTTTTGTGTTCGAGTCAGGACGGTGCCGAGGAATGTAATTCAACCAAAAACACAGAATGATGGAAAAACCACCGGAGTTGTCCTTTAACGTCCCGAAGTCGTGCATGCGCGATTTATGAGACGCGCCGTAATGGCGTACGCCGCAATTGGTTTCGACCGATCGGAGGTTTACATGCGTGAACGGAATTCAGGTGTCTGCTGTTGGCCGCGCACATCTGAATACTGTAGTATGCGCCGCGGCCGGCATTCGACCCCTTCACCTTGGTCTTTAGAAGCGGCTGCCAAACGCAGCCACCGTGGCGGGTGCCCGAACAAACGCGAAATCTCAATATACGCTGCGCTGCGCTGCTGAAAGATATTCGCTGCGTTCGGCTCTGGGCCATCTTGACAGCCGTCCTTTCACAGAGAAGAAAATCCTCGGCCCATGGCCACAGAAGGCGTCTAACGGCAAAGCCTTCAAAGCACTTATGTGTTTTATGAGAGACACAAACTTGATTGAGAAACTGTGGCTGTGCTCCTCGCCGCCTTACCTTTCCTATCATTCTCTTCTATCTTTCTCCTTTAAACTCCTCATTCCCCTTCCCCAGTGCAGGGTAGCAAACCGGAAGCTTTCCTGGTTAACCTCTCTGCCTTCTCTCTCTTTCTCTCTCTCACTCTCTCTCTCTCTCGCTCTCTCTCACTCTCTCTCTCAATATACGGTTGCTCTGACGACGGTCTACAAGGAACGTGAAGAATTGTCACGGTACACGGAGAAGTCGGGATAGAAGAGGATTTTAGTTCAGCGCTGCCGCTTCCCGCGGCCGTCTACTGCTACCGCGAACCGTCAGCACAGCACGCGCTGATTGGTCCCCGCGTGCGGAGTCCGTCGAAATTTGGCAGGAACGTGGCGCCATCTGTCGCTCTCGAGGTGATCTGCGCATGCGTATTGGCGCTTGCGCGGTAGCGGTAGATTGTAGCGGTAAGCGGTAGCGCTAAACTACCTTTGCATCGGGCGAGGAGGTTGTCGAAACGCCTCCTCTCTGGACTGTTGCAAACCGGTTCTCATGCCGCCTCCACCGTGTTGACGTCAGGCGCACACAATCATGGAGGAAGGAAACAACTTAGGAGAGGCCCTTGCCATTCCCAATGCATTGGAGAAAGTGTGGCGGAAGTGACGTTAAAATTTAGGGTTACCCAAGTCGGGCCATTAGCAACGGCGACGCTGTTGCTATGAAAACTCGGGCCACTAGCAACAGCGTTGCTAAGGGCCCTAGGTACGTGAGCGTCGCGGAGAAAGGGTAAAGGAGGAGGAGAGACGTTGCAGCGCCCGGTCGCAAAAAAATGACGTCAGGGCCTCTCCTAAGCTTTCCTTCCTGCATGCACACAACAGCCCAGCGAGCAATATGGTGGCGCCTAGGAGGCCCTTGTTGCAAAGGTCTATAATCGCGTTCGACGCTGTAGCGGGTCTCCGACGCACGGAATGGCGGCGATTTTTTGCGATCGAGTCACAAGCGTATAGGGATCAGTCACATTCGTGCCTTGCACTCTAGCCCTGCGGATACCCACCTGACCTTTCATCTGCTTGCGTGCGGCGACGAAAAACCGCGCACATAACTGCTTTCGCTCGTCGTGTGACGCATCTAGAAAAAGCCTTTTCGCGTGACCGTGACGCGTGCGTTGTGTGAGGTCATCACACGGAGACAGTCGCAACGAGTGCTGTCACAGACTGCAAGCTGCGGTGACGAAGCATATCGTCGGCAAAGCCCTCAGGCTTGCAAACTAGGAAAACTATTAAGAAGCACCACACCTTGCAAAAACTGTCGCCGCGTGTAACCGCTCTGAAGGTTCTAGCCGACGCCGAGCAACCTTGGGGAGGTAGCAATGTGAGGAAGTAGCTGACAAGCTGTTAGCAACAGCGCCCGAGTAGTGCGCGAGGGTTCACCTGGCAAAGTGCACTGCGTAGGCTGTCCCCAGGGGAAGAAAAGAAAGAAAAGAAAAATACTGCTTCTGCCTGAACCTTGTCGTGGGCAAAACGAAACAACCGGAGATTCAACCTGGCAAAAAAAAAAAAAAAAAAAAAAAAAAAGGAATGAACGCAGGCCACACAGAAGACATTAATTGGATGTGCACGGTTGTCTCTGCGTCATCTGCGCCGGAGTGGAAATGTAGCGATTCCAACTGGCCCAGTTATAACTGCCTCTTTCGTAGGTCCTCGTGCCAGCTATGTGACATTATCCTTTTAATGCCGGCTCTCTCGCATTCACGTCGTACCGTTCGCACGCCGTTGCTGAGTGGAACTTGTACGCGCTTGTTACTCACATTTTTTTTTTTTTTTTTTTTTTTCAGAGCTATCGTTGTCCGGTTCAAATGCCGCTATTGTCTGTCGCCAAACTGAGTGAAGTAAACGGGGCTCGAATGTCTACTCCTCTCCTGCCATTTTCCGAGCACTTTTGCGTATGAATTGGAGAAACATTTGGTGGGTGAAAAAAAAAAAAAAATCATCTACTGTTCCTGGGCATTCGAGTTAGTCGTTCATGAGCGATTCAACCTATAGCTGTGCAAAATGTAGCAAACACAAACTGTTCCTTAACGTCATTTTTGCCGCACTTAGAGAATTTTGCTCTTGAATACCTGCACCTTTATTTGTCATGACGCGAAGGTGACGATTATTTTACTCTGATTTGTCCGTAATTTGGTAATTATAGGACTTCAAAAGTAGTGTTATTCATGAAATCAGCTTAGAGTCTAGGATCGAACAGCGAGGCGCTCTATACTCAGGGCGCCCCCTTGTTGCGTCAGGTTCGCGAAGCACCGAACGAGAACTCTGTTGTGCCCTCTCTCCCCTACCCCTCTGCTTCGGAGTGCGGCAATCGGCTCCACCCTCAGGTCGTTCTAAAGGAATCGGCAAGGATACATACTTTTTGCCCGACTTGCTCCTGCGTAATCTGTAAATAATTATAAATTGGTTCACAGGAAAGGAAATGCGCAGTTTCTCACTTGTTTTATAGAAGATGGGAGTAAAAGTGGAAAGGGAGCAAGGGCAGCCGTAGTGGAGGGCTACGGAGTAATTTCGACCACCAGGGGATCTTTAACGTGCACTGAGATCGCACAGCACACGGACGCCCATTTCGTCTCGCCTCATCGAAACACAGCCGCCGGCGGTCGGGATCTATTTGATGTAGAATCTGTGCTGCAGAATTTGCTATGACGTTCGGTCGAGCGGCGAGTGATGATGGTATGGGGCTGTAGTTGAAGAGTGACTATTTCAAATTATTAACGGTTGGCATACCAGTTGATTTTCTGATGGAGAGGCCGTTACTTAGGCAGCGTGCAAAGTACGTTCTCTTGGGTCCATCATGGCGCATATTTCTCTCCTCATGCGGCAGATTTGCTTCGAATAGCCGAAAACAAAGATTGAAGTTTTCGCCGTACGAGCGACTAGGTCGCGGGGCGCCAAGTCTACGCGGCCGTGGCCGGGACGGTCGCCGACGCTTCCTCTTCCTGGCGACTCGGAAACGTGCAGCTGGAAATTGAATCGCTAAATCATACCCGACGTGCGTTGGCCGGAGGTGCACCGGAAACCGGTGGCCAGCGGCCTGTCCCCTTCGGGGAGTCACGTCGCCGCTTCCCAAGCGTTAATTACGGGCCATGCCAATCGGCGCCTCGCCGGGGCGTTCAGTTGGCGTCGTGCTGTGCACCGTGCACACTACAGCCGCTCATTACTGCGGGCGTGGCCGCGAATAGAAAAGGAACGGGGAGGGGAGATGCTGAGGAGAGTGCGGGTGACTTGGTGTGTGGCGATCATCGACGCACAGTACTGTTGTGTGCCCTTGCCTTGCGTGACCTATTGTGCGCGTTGGCGAACTGCTTCCACCGCATGTAGGATCGTTCTCAAAATGAAATAATGAATTACATAAAAGATACTACATTATGGCGGAATCGATGAGGAAATCTTGGGAACGGCCACTACGACTGCTATTCAGCTCGTATCGAGGAAGACGCACAGAAAGGAGAATGCTACGGATGTAACTCGTCACACTCGCCAATTCACGCGAACTTTTTTTTTTTTTTTTTGTATATTAAGCGTATGATATGCTGCCGTGCGTAGCAGCTCAAATGCAGTCAGAACGATCGCCCACAACTCCGCGTGGTTGATGCTTACACGTGTACATGACGAGGAAGCTTTAAATTCGTTTCTGATTAAAAAAAAAAAATAACGCCTTTGTTAAGAAGTGGAGAGGCCAGTGGCGCGTGGACGGACGTTGTTAGACTGAAGTATCAAACAACGTAGTTTCCATTCCAGCGTGGCCCATTGTTAGTTGCCCATTTTCGCTTCGTAAAATATGCCGCTCGATTATGCCACGATTATGCTACGGCCACGCTTCGTGACTTTTGCAGTTCTTCTAAGAGGCTGGCTATGTGCGGGTGAAAGCGGTGGCTGCTGCATCCTGCTGCGTCACTTCCTTCCGCTTCCGCGCCTTTTCGCCGCTCCCGCACATGGCGCGCACGTGGGGCTTTAGGTAGGGGGGATATCTCCCCCTTCCTCCAAGTTTCGGTCTCTCCGGGCGTTCACGTACGCGTGTTCCGCTTGCCGCTAGCGGTGCGTGCTTCTTTCGCTGAGCCGTTGTTGAAACGGCTCGGCTAGGATGGGCGTGGTGCATTACGCGCAGCGTCCAGCCGCGACTGGCGCGTCACGCCCTGCTCTCATTGGAGCCACAGCTTCCAGCAGCGCGCCGTGTTCGTGACTGTGCCCCCCCCCCCCCCCCCCTCTCCCACCTCAGCCGCTTTTGATTTGGCCACAGCAGTGCGACGCTGAATGCGAGTGCCGGAGCTGTGCTTCTCGAATCGTGCCCATTTTGTAGAGGTTAACGTTAGGCTCGTCACAACTCTATCCTGTTGTTGATGTCGATGTACACGGAGTTTGGCCTCCTGGAGCGTGGGCCACGCGAGACCCGCAGTGCAGAGCTGCTCTAGGTTAAAGCTCTTGGCCATTAAACCCTTTTCAGTACCGTTTTTTTTTTTTTTCACAGAAAGTATTTCCTTAATAGTATAAGCAGTTCTATAGGAAGAAGATCCTACTACTTGTGAAATCCTGTACTATCATGGTTAGCGGCAGTAGCTATATTGAAATGCGGCGACATGTCTGAGTCTTCAGAAATTGCGGAACAGGTGCCCGCTCACTGTTTTGCGCGGGACATCGCACAGCACACGGACGCATTGCTTTTCGCCTCCATCGAAAAGCGGTCGCCGCTTTTCGATGGAGGCGAAAAGCAATGCGTCCGTGTGCTGTGCGATGTCAGTGCACGTGAAAGAACCCCAGGTGGTGGAAATTTCCGGAGTCCTCCACTACGGCGTCTCTCATTGCTTGAGTCGCTTTGGGACGTTAAACCCCACAAACCAACCGACCAACCGTTACCCAGCAAACCACCACCAAATATGTCAAATATCCAAATAGAGGCTCGTCACAGGCCGGCTGTTATCCGTGTATCTGCTTACGAGCCCAGCTGGTCATCCATTTCGTCTGACCCACTGTGCGGTTTGTAAGGAATATAGGGCCCGGTCCAATACAAATTTTAGTCGAGCCTACAGTTGCTGTTAAGGGCATCGGAAGAGTATTTTGGTTAAAATTTCATTAAAAACATGCCCTTCGGGTATTAAGACAGGTGCACAAGCTTAGTAGTTGCTAGCACGGCAGCTATAGCGTATTGTCGTTCGCACTTCATCATGCCCTGCAGTATCTCGTGGAAGACAGGCTTACTGCAGTGGCTTCGGCTTAAAAAGGAGAGGTGGACAAACGCACAGCCGCCTAGCATGGATCATCTGTATTCTGCCTTTACTGACGAAATAAATGTTTTGCAATCCAATTATGCATAGCACACTGCGCGGGAAAAGTAATTTTTCGATTGCTGTTTTATTCCCAGTGCAGAACCGCGTCATCACAGTGAGGTTTTACGAGTCGGAATGCTCTCGCTGCAAGTGACATTGTGTTTGCCCACTCGTATCAGGCACGCGTCTTCCCATCGCTTTTTGCTAACTTCCATCGCAGATTTTCGTCGCCTCGCCACCGTCATGTCTAAACCTTAAGGGCTCAGCGAGAGTGACTGCGCCTGCATCGACATCTGGATGAATACCGTCACATTCGAGTATAGGTGTTCAATCGTTTCTAAGTATTTACCGCACACTGCACACGTGTCATGTTCCTAGTGAAATTTTTTTTTTTGTAGCTGCGTGTTTCTAAGGCACCCTGATCTGACTTGAAAGAATACTGCACTGTCTCTTGAGTTATGAAAAAATATTCCTCCTGATCTGCTTTTTCCTGTTTCGTTCTACACTCTACTTCTCTTGCGTTGAACTTATCCAGCTTTTACTTTTTTGTTGTTGTTGTTTACCCGTGTGTTTAACGCTATTCCTTGCTCCGCCCTTGTGTATGTCCTACATGCTTACTAGTTAGCTTCGCAGTTCTTTTTCTCCATTGTGAATCAACACTTTTAGGTATAAATATTTACATATTGGAGCGACTGGAGCGTCACCTCTAGGCTGATTTATCTCGTGGTGACATGAAACGCATATTCGGAAGCGGCGACTGCCGCCATCCTAGCGGCAAAGAAATCACTCCCTTAAAGGTGTATTTCCATGTCTATAACCCACACCCTCCAGAAAGGGTGCATCGTGGTACTGATGCGCCCTTTTAATGGCTGAATGGATGCTGTGCTAAAATGGGGCTACCTCCAATGCGTCCTTTCTGGAGGATATCAGTTATATTTACGAAGTGCACTTTCTAAGGGGGCGACTTTGTTTACTGTGCTATATAGAGTGTGAAAGGGTAAACGGGACACGTGCGTCGCGCACTCTTTCATCGAGATGCGGCTTGGATTTGATCCCGCGACCTAGCCCAAGCTGAACACCGCAAGCACCGAGGCGGGTTATTAATACAACGCGACAGCCGCGTCTTTCGCCACTCTTTTGATGTTTCGTTCAAGGGACGCTCCGAAAATTTGGTGCGTTTCCAAATATATATTCTGTTTCGCCATAGTCGCTCTATAACGCGAGCGCATGCGTGTGTCGCGCGTCGTCTGCTTCACTCTTGCGCGCTTTGTTCCTGTTTTCTTCGCGTGATAGCGGCCCACTAGTGGAAACGACTTAGAAGTTGCGTTTAATACTCAGGGGCATGCTTCTTCTGCGTTTTGTTTTCTGTGCAGGAAATAACTCCGATGCGTTGCCGCAGCTTATAGTGGAGGCGGTTGGCGAGACGGCGACATGCATCATGGCTATCATTTTGCGCTGCTTTCTGATTTGTTTTTTTTTTGTTTTTGTTGTTGTTGTTTTTTTTTTTTTTTTTTGATCGATAGCTTTGTGTTTCAAAAGCGAAAGTGGTGGCCCTCTTCATCGTGAGAAAGTCGTGCTCCATCATTCCGGGCTCACTTCGATTTGCCGTCGGTGGAGAAGAAACGAAAAGCGGTATAGCGTGATGGGAAATAATACGAAAACAACAACAAAAGTATAAAGCCTGAGAAGACACATGAGGCAAGCGGGATTCCGCGCCATACACTGAATCGAGAGGCTGGAGTAGCGGATCGTCTCATCTTCTGAACGGAGGGACGACTCGTTTAGAGGAAAAACCTGAAAAGAAAATTTGAGTTTTGGAAGTGGGCTAATGGTGGAGATTTGGCGACTGCGGGAAACAGGACGGGGCCCGTTTAGAACGGTTACGACGTTGCGCCGTGGAAGTTGTAGCCTTACAAAAAAAAAAAATAAATAAAAAAAAATATGATGACGATGATACGTGGGAAAGGGCAGCAGATGAATACGAATTTTTATACTACACGCTCCGTATATATCTCGGAATTACGCGTGGCAGTAATAAGAGTCCGATTTGCACGGTCGACGTGTTTGATCCGGTTAGGAGCGGCCATGCTGCTCGGTCGCTTGAAGGATGACCCGAGTCGAGCTTGCTTTTCACCCGATGGTTTTGCCAGAGCAGAGAGCCAAATTTCACCATCTATGTACGATGCTTGGAACGTACGTGTACTAACTTGGTTTGCAAATTCCATATTCGATTCCTTGTCAGTAGTGGTGTCTTTTTTCTTTTTCTTTTTATCTTTGCGAATACAGGTTAGGGAGTGTGTTGTTATAATGGTGGCGGCCTTTTCCCGCAAAAAAGCTACGGCACACGCGTCGACGGAGACGAGAAGCAGCGTGCATGGGGCTGGATGCCAATTGTGGCGAGAAAGCACTGAAGGTAGTCCCGAACAACTTTGGCAGTTTTCGCCCAAAGTAGATTCTCTGGTCGCTATCAGCCCTGTTACGCCACCTTTGCACACCAGTAAATGATGCCTGCGACCAGAAAGTGTATGCAACTCCCCTCCCCCCCCCCCTCCCCCCTTTTCCTCGCTGTTCGATTTAACCTTCTCCAAACCAGGAAATGATTCCTGATCACTGTACGTTGAATGTGGGCTGGCGGTTCTGCCTCTAACGGCTGGGATCTCTCGCTCAAAAAAAAAAAAAAAAAAAAAAAAAAAAAAAAACGCTAATATCGTCACACCGCAGTGTTGGCGAAAGCGGCAGATGGCGGCGACACGTTTCGGTCCCCCCCCCACCCCCCACCCCCCGATAAATTTTCTAGCTTGCCTAAGCTCCGTTTTTAGCGCATGTGAAATGTATGTGGGATTGGATCACGGTAAGCTGTTCACACTGGCGAATTTCACGATTTCTGTTTTGTTTTCTCCTTTTCTTTCTTTTTTTTTTTTTTTTTTTATAATGCTTCGGCCGGAACGTGTGATGCAGCGAGAGCGTATAACATGGTCTGTTGGCACCATTCCCTAAATTGCGAACTTTGGCCAGGTGAGGGAACTAAATGTATAGCGAAGATTTAAAAAAAAACAAAACAAAAATATTGTCCCCGTCCTTGCAGGAGACGGGGATAAAATGATCCGTTATTGAGAGGAGCTTTGGTGCTGGCCTCTGTTGGCGTAACCGATTCTTTTCTCTCTCTCTCTCTCTCTCTCTCTCTCTCTCTCTCTCTCAGTGGGGGTGTAGCGGAGAATAATGGGGACTGCATTGACTCGCGGTCTACGCAATAATGCCACTGTGGCTAGCCAGCAAATTTTCTCTTGCGTACCGAGCAATCCGACTGGCAAGGTAACTAACTGCTTGATAACCACCGCTTGCTCGAGATCCTCGTTAGCTGTATTTTGTCCCCCATTCTTTTCTGCGTATATCGGCGATCAGCGGAATCGCTTACCTGGCGAAGTGCAGACGAGGGACATAGTACGTGTTGCGCGGAAATGTCAACGTCAAGGACGAGGGCTTGCTTGCTCCCCATCTTACAAGCAGACCCCTTTTTTTTTTTTTTTTTTTGGTACATGTGCGCTTTCTTCCGTTCGCGTGTAGATCCGCTGCCAGACTGCTTTTCTTGTTTTTTTTTTTTTTTTTTTTTGTAATTTTCCCTGTACTATGGCGCGAGGGAAACGAGCGTGCTTCGTGCGTTGTGTCGCGTCCCGAGGTAACAACGCTCGACTTACTTTTTTTTTCGCTGTTCTCACTGGAGGCGTGCGGCGTCGTTTACGACGAGTGGCCTATGCGAACGAATAGTTCGCAGCAAACTTCTACGTCGGGGTGATAGTGAGCGCAAGTATATTTGCCTCTGTTTAGTCCACGGTTCAATATAGTCGCGCCATTCGCTCGACCTATAGTGAATAGCTCGACCGATAAAGCTTGCCGCTGCTGCGTGGAGGAGTCTTCGATGCTGCAGCCTTGGGCCACCGTTTCTCCAGACGTGTTCCGGTCGCGAGACGGAGCTGAAATAAAAGTTCGTTCTCGTATACTCACGCCTCTCATGCAATCTTTTTTTTTTCTTTTTTTTTTACGGACACTTTAAGTAGGGCTCAGTGAGCTGCTCCGCGTTTTAACTCGATGCTCTCTGTAACCTTTACCCCATTTTTACTGTTTTGTGGTGGTATGTCGACATAGTTAAGCGGTATTTGAGAACGAAAGCGTTTTGTTCTTTTTCTTTCGTTTTGCTGGCGCATGCGCGACCACAAGTTGAGATTGGACCGAAATGATTGCTTGTGCAAACCGAGCGAGACTAATCTCGTCGTTATCTCTCCACGCGTTCGCGCTGTCTGTGCACGTATACATGCAGTGTTTGCTCAGTGTACAGCGTAAACCGACCAGAATATGCGTCGTCGCTGTCAGATTCCGCCTCCCTTTCCGTGCACGTCTCGGGTTGATTGCTGTTGACGCTGGGATCGAAGTTCTTTCTCTCCGCCCGTGTATGTTCCACCTCCACGATATAAGCCGGTTGTGAAGCAGACAAGCGTGCTTTAATTGTGCCCACCTCTGGGCCTCTCCATTGTGTTCTGAACGTTTTGCGCGAAGCTTTCCTTGAAAAGCCCTGTTCCGTTCTCGGTCCGAAAATGCGAAGACAAGAGCAGCGTCGTCGGCTCAGGAGGTGTTGGCTCAGCCGACAATACGGACAGCGGTGCAACTTCGGCAAACAGTCCAACAGAACACCAATCGTTCGGCGGCATATTCTGAGCCTCCCAGTCCGTTAGTTCGGCGTTCTCGGCGATCGGGTAGTTATATATCGCCAGTTCTTTTATTGCACAGAGGGCCCAGATCACCCGCTGGTACCCTGTATATAATTTTTTTTTCTTCAGTATTTTAGGCTAGAAGCAGTTATTTGATGCCTCACCGCGTGTTAAGACGTGATTTACAGGCAACTTTTCACAGTTAACGAAGGTATTTGGTCGATTAAAAAAAAATTTGCTTATCTTTTTGTTTTTGTTTCCCGCGTCCGTCAGTGTGGCTGAGTGGCGATGGTCGAAGTAAATGAATCCGTAACACGTTACTCTCTTCTTAAATCGTAAGATGTTCTTTATGCGCAAGCCGCAGTCAATATATTGTGCCTGCTGTGGAACGAAGTTTGGACGTGCCCACTCTGAACCGATTTCTCAAAGAACGCGTCGTGCTTTACGCCCTAGCGAATCATTTGTTCCTAAACCGGCGCGTTTGTTTTTCTTAACCAGCGGCATTCGTTGTCTTCCGGCGAGAAGGGGCTAGGTTTCCCGAGGCTTTGCCTTCTTCCTCCGCGACGGCGTCCAAACCGAATTACACGAACAGTGTCTTCGTCGCGCGCCGCTAAAGTTTAGAGGAAGACGCGCAAATCCGCGGAGTCCCAGCTTCGTTGTTGAGACCGCCGCTGTCACGCCTCGTGCTGTCGCTTGACGCCCCATTCGTCGCGCTTACAGCGGGACAATTAGTGTCTTGTACGGGCGTCGTAGCATGACATATTTGGCTAACATTACATCACCACAGTTCCCCAGCCAGTCGGCGTATGATCAGAGCGGTGGATTCTTGCGAAGAGGTTTCCTCGACCCGAGTAATTTTGAGTCCTGGGGAATTTACGATGACACGTTCTTCTCAGCTGTGGTGCTTACACAAGGGACGGATGGGGGACCTAGCGAGGGGCATTCCTATCGCTCCTTCGCCTTTGCGGATTGTTGGAACGGAAACGAAGCACCCTTTCTTCTTCTTTGCCTAGTCACCATTGTGTTGTGTAAAGTGGAGCTTGTCAGTCTCCCGCCGTTGTACGTCTCTAGTTTCCAAGAGGCGTCCGCACTCTCCTCTAGCGCCGGAAATTCCCTAGACGCACGTGTGAACAGCCCAGAGCCGGAAGAATAGCGCCACGGGAGGAAAAAAAAGAAATGTTCCCGAAAAAAGAGGTTCCCAGATAAAAAGCGAATGGCGTCCAGATAAGGTGTGTACGCACTTCCCCTGTATCTGTGTTTGTATGCGAATACGACCTTGCGGTTAGCTCGTGATGGTCCTCGGCTGACGACGATGGGATGCTCTTTGATGGCCTTATTTGCCGCGCTTCGCGTCACTTCTCCAGCTTGCTCCATCCCCGCGCTCGAAGAGCGCCCGCACGACTTTCATCGGCTGTTGCTCCGTCGTTTTTATAATGTGTGGATCATCGTGACGTCATCAGTCTTGCTGTGGCTCCGTTGTTCGATGCTAAATGTGGGTATTTCACTCGTTCTATCGATTTTGCTTTCGCATTAACACCGGCTTGCGGCATTTTGTAGGGAACGGTGAACTCGCTGTATGGCACGTCATATGTCAGGTCAGTTGTTGCGCGGAGTATCGGTCGATGGTATCCCGTCGCGTTTATCCTCCGGTTTTCTGAACTCTCACGAAATAAACACAGCGCGAAGAAACAGGACACAGGAAGAAGACACAAGACGGGACTGGCGCTGTCCCGTCCTGTATGTGTCTTCTTCCTGTGTCCTGTTTCTTCGCGCTGTGTTTATTTCGTGATAGTTATGAACCAACTAGCCCAGACCAAGATCCTAATTTCTGAACTCCTCGCTGGTTTTAGCCGAATTCGCTGTCGGCCGTCTGCACCCATTCAGTGCACGTTAAAGAACCCCAGGTGGTCGAAGTTTCCGGAGTCCTGATAGCCTGAGTCGCTTTGGGACGTTAAACCCTACAAACCAAACCACCGTTTGCGTGCTGCCGCGGCTTATGCGCACCTAACGCAATAAGCTGAACGTCGTTGGCGCTCTCTCTATTATTATTTTTTTTCACCGTGACGAGTGTTCGTGCGTATGTAAATACTTCTGGCGTGGTGGCGCACGGCGAAGTGTTGTGCGCGGTGGAGCGTTTCCTGGCGGAAACTTATACCCGAGGTCATTTGCCCGAAACGAGTGGTCTGAGGAAGCGTTCCTGTCAGACCTGCGCGTTTGGTGACAGCGCATGCGAGAGCGAGCCTGGCAGCTCTTTGTGTCGTTTCTCATTGCTTATCTGCCGCGCAGATAGCGCGAGGAGCCCGTGTTTACAAACCTTGTGAAGCACGTGCAACGGTGTTGTTTTCGTCTAGTCCAGTGCTCAGCGTGACTACGTAACCAGCCGTTGTTTGTCAACTGGAAATTGCAGTGTACAGAAGATGTCCCGCCCTTCCACTCACGCACAATTTTTCAACAAAAAAAAAAAAAACAAAAATAAAACGCGAAGTGTTCTAGGCAAGTGAAACGAACTCAGCAGTGCTGTTGAGACTTGTGAATCGAGTCGAACAACGCTTATTAACGTAAATGGGTGGGTTTTAACGGCATTATGCATGCCTACATCTCTCTGATGTCCCTTGGACATCGGAGAGATGTAGGGGTGAAGTAGGGGTGAAGTAGGGGTGAAGTAGGGAACTGATTGATGTGTTCGTTTATAAGTTATTCAAATGCCTGCTTCCTCTAGTAGGCGCTGGTTTTGGAGGGGCCATAGATGCAAATGAGTGAAAACAAACCGCCAACTGCAAGCCACAGGGTGACGTGGTGAAGCGACGACGCGGTCAAAAACACCGTATTTTAAACATGTTTCAATCGCGCGTGCAGGAAGTGTGCGGCGCCCTCATTCGCTGCCATTTGAAAGCGTCAGGCGCGGAATAGCGAGCTGTTCTCGTTTACTTTTTTTTTTTTTTTTGCATTCGTTCCCGAGTTTTGACGCTTTCCGTTTCGGGCGGCTTCGGTTTCTCGATAGGGTCCAGTGATCAGATTATAGATAGACTTCGATACGCGTGCCCCGTGCACACATCGCGTAAACATTCATCGGGGTTTCTTCCGCGGCACACCGGAACACCGAAAATTGGCAGTGCCGCCGCAACTTGTTTTGCCCGGTCGTGCGCGACGAGACGCGTGTTCTCCCCCCCTCCTGCCTTCACGCGCACACTTCCGTGACTCTTCTGTTGAGCTTTTTGAAAGCCCACCCACAGAGGATGTACCTGTTTAAAAAAAAACAAAAAACAAAAAAGGGTCTTGGTCTTCTCGTTGTGCAGACGGAATTCTTTGTCGCTGCACTCAAGAGCAGAAGACGTGTTGCTGCGTTGACGCAGACGACGCGTCTCCTGGGGGTTGGTGTCATCGAACTCGACTTGGGTGGCTGGCCAGGGTGCACTGAGTACTCGAGAAGTGGAACTGGGTGAAAGAACAGAAGTTTGTTGCACTGTTACGGTGCAGTTGTTTAGCTGGTGAGACACGGTGATTGTAAAATTGGATTCGAACAAGGCACCCACCTGAGTGAACATTTGTGAGATCGCTTACTGTAGTTTCGAGCGTGGTTAACTGAGGGTGTAGCTGTAACGAGGGTACGTGCGTTTGAGTACTCTTGGTTCTTTTTGAGTATACCTTCGTTTATTTTGCTTTTGACATTATATTTTGCAGCCGTGATACCGTCATTGCGAACCCACCTGAGAAGGATCTGTAGTTGGATAGAAATTAAAAGAAGAAACAGCATCTCGTAACAGTGGGCCGTTCCGTTCATTTTTTTATAATTTTTTTTGCTCTATCAGACATGGGAGAGACATCAAAATTGCACAGTTTACAAATTCGCCTGCGAGTTGGTTTTTCTTTTATGCAACAAGAGGAGCTTTAACAAGAAGGGATTACGTTTTTGTTCGGAGTGATTGAGTTGCGGTCACTGCAGGCCTGCAGGGTATAGTGTCCGGCTACACGTCAAACACAAATTACCTTGTAAGGGATTAAAACGACAGCAGCATTTCCTCTAGTGCATTCCCTTATAGGGGCGCATATTGTTTGCAGACCCTGGAGTAGATCTGCGTAATTAAAAATGCGGAATACTTGCAGCTTGCAACGGAAGCTGATCCTCATTTCAAAGTAATAATAGTAATAATAATTGGTTCACAGGAATTCGGGAAAGGCGGAGTATCTGTCACACTTGTTTCTGTGGACAGCTGAATCGCGCCGTGAGGAAAGGTGGATAGAAAGAAAGGGGAGCCGCAATGGAGGGCTGCGGAGTAATTTCGACCACCAGGGGATCTTTAACGTGCGCTGACATCGCACAGCACACGGACGCCACTTCGTTTCGCCTCCATCGAAACGTAGCCGCCGTGGTAGGGATCGAACCCGGGAACTCCGCACAGTGGTCGGGCGCGTCTTACCACTGCGCCACCACGGCGGGCCACTTGAAAGTATGCTACAAGTTCTTGCAGTTCGCAAGATTTTGAACTGTTTCAGTAGCCGACGCTCGCTTACCTCGAAACGTTTAGTGCTGTGATTGGCAGTCTCCTTCTGTTGCTAACTGCACCAAACGAAATGATTTGAGGCAGGAATACGCCTATGGCTGCAGTGTAGCAGTATGCCACGTATCTGAAGGTCGAGACCTACATCCGCAACTGGACAGCATACCTTGCCCATGATAGGGAGTTGACTAGAGGTCACTGTAAAGCTATAATCGCAACATACGTGGTCGGCCCGTTGTTCTTAAGTCCTGATAGTAGTAGTTATCAGAAGGGAGTTTTATGAAAAAGAGAGGGGGGGGGGGGGATCTCGCGTGTCTACAGAGCAAGAAACTTTTTCACGAGAATATCCTTCCGGAGAACCAGTGTACATTTTTTCGGTGATTGCATTGGAAGTGTTTTTATAAAGGTGCCGATAAGCTATTCGTCTTGCTAGATGACCGTCGCACAATACAGACATGTGCTCAGATGCCCCCCCCCCCCCCCCCCCCCCCTTTCTTGCGCACGCACACACTCACTCACTCTCTATCTCTCTCGTGTTCAGTCGCCTCGTCTATGAAGAACCAATAAATTTGCTCCTGACGTGCGACAGTGCCGAAGCAGTGTGCCTTTATACTCGTCACTTAGTATAAACGACGGGAAATTAGAATTGGGCGAGTTGGAATTGATTATCCCGCACCATGGTTCCTCTCCTGGCTGCTACTTTTGTCTGAGCTGCAAGTAGAGGTCTGCGAAGCTTCTTCCGGCGTGCTCGTTTTATTGCTTCTGGGCTGTCTTTTATTTTTTTTTTTCTGTGCTTTCTTATCCCGAATAAGAAAATGACGATTCTCTGAAATGTCGCGTGGCAGCTTTCTCTCTGCCGCCACAGCTGCCGTTCGTGTGCTCGTCTGGGCTTCAGTTGAAGTGATACTCGGAAGTTGGATTTCGGTGGAATGTGGCAGCTTTTGTTGCTTTTGCACCTCGCTTTGTTCGTTTTTATTTTCACCCTCTCCTCGTATCGGTCTCCGCTGTTTAATTTCTTGGCCACCCGAAATGCGAGACCGAACTGCGCCGATCGTTCACTTCAATGGGCAGCCGTCACGCGACACAGTTTCGCGGTGCCTTATACCCCGCTCCCCCTGTCGTTTTTTTGTTTTTTTTTTTTTGTTTTCTTTAAATATTCTTGCGCTCCGCAGCAGAAGACATCGTTGCGTGTCGTCTGCTTGGTCTTTTTTTTTATTTTCTTTGCAAAAGACGACTGCTCTACACTAAGCGCTATATTGCCTCGATTCTCCCTTCTCTCTGGTGTGCGTTCCAGGGACGCCATTGAGTTGGAGATAGACCTGTCACGGCACGCGGTGTGTGTACTCACGGAGCACGCTGGCGTAATATCGCATTCGCGTTTCTCGCGCGACTTTTTTTTTTAATCACTTTCTGCTCGGGCCGCAAGCATCGTTTCGCAAAGAGAGAGTGAAAAAGAAAAAGCGGCGTCCCAGTTTTCCCGAAAATTTCACGTTTTTTTTTCTTCTTTTTTTTCTTATACGAGTGTGGCTGTCTACCGAGCGTCGTTTAGAAGGCCGCGACGACCGGTTCGGCGCGTGGTTAGAATTCCCGAGTGAAGAAAAAAAGAAAAAAAGAGACGTACGCGGAAGAAAAAGGTACCACTTTCGCTTTTCGCGACCTTTCGTTGGTGGCGCCGGCGTGGTGGAGTTGCGCAACGCATTTTCCCGGAGGACCTTGCCCGCGACGGCGGTGGGAAGAGGAAGCGAGCCCTGCTGGCGACGACGTCACGCGTTGACGTCGCTCTCTTCCGCTGTCACGCGCATTGGGGAACAGTAGGGCGCTTTCCCAAGGACGGAAGGAAGTGTGTGCGTGCAGTCGAGCTTTTAATGTAGGATGCCTTTTTTTTTTTTTCTTTTTTAGGTTGAACCCGTTCGGCGTTCTAGCGTGGAGAACAGGTCCACCCAGTTTTTTAAGGCGAAATCCTTTAAAGGGCAACTCCGGGGTTTTTTTGACATTCGAATATCCTAATAAAAATTTTACTGTAGATTCTCCTCTCCGTCCTGACGCATTCTACAAAATTTGGGCGCCGTACGATAATCCGTTCGCGCGCAACACGACTTTGAAATATGTTGTTTTCACGGCTTAAGTTGAGACTATTTCTGCCGGCAACACTGAGTTTCTGACGTCACAAACAGTATACCGGCGTTACTGTCCACTTCCCGCATGATTATGAAATTGTGAGGGTTATATTGAACTACCTCAGACATTTTATGCAGTGCTTCATGATTTCCATACTTTATTTTCAGCATCCAACGCACGTACGAGTGTTTCTTTAATACTGAGTGTGACGTCACTATTTCGTCACCTGGGACGTCGTTTCTGGCCGTGAAAGCAGTTTCGGTTTCGATTTGCTGTTTTTTCTTTTTAAAAATACTTCTAATTGGAATTTCGAAAAACGGTTTTTTGTGTTCGAGTCAGGACGTGCCGAGGAACGTAATTCAACCAAAAACACCAAATGATGGAAAAACCACCGGAGTTGACCTTTAATGGCTCGTACTGTTGGCGTTCGTTCGGTCACACTATAAATGTCAATCAAATGACGTCATCAGCCGAAACCGAAACTGTAGTGTCATCAAAAAATAAAAATCCGGTATCCAGCGGGAATCGAATCTCCATCGCTTGGATCCCCAGCCGAGCGCTTTAACCAACTGCGCCCGTGGACCGTGAAACACACATCGTAATTCTCCTTGTCTACCGTGAGGATAATATTAATTGGCGATAGTGAGAATGATAACGATGGTGGATTTAGTACATGAGAGAAAACATGATGCACTGTGCGCACCATGCAACGCCCCATGCCTTCGCTTATCGGCAGTGTGGATTCCACAGTGCTCTAGGACTTTGTTTTCTTTTTTTTTTTTGTTGTTGTTGTTTGTTTCCAGGTCCACACGTTGATTGCTGCTTTTAATTGGTTTAAACACCTTCCTTCCCCCATATAGCATCCCTCTCGGTTTCTCCTATTTATCATGCATACTCACCCCTTCCGGGCGTGTTCCGGTTGCGATGTATCCCTTAAACTATGAGGCATTTGCAGGACCATACCCCTGCCACGCCTATTCAACCACCCCATATAGTAAGCTTGTTATTCGTTATAAATAATCACTTCTCTAAATCTTACGGCAGAAGCGAGAAATACTTGCTTATATGACGCGATGCCTGAAGTTGGAAATCTGGTGTTAGCTCTTGACTTTGATGATGGTGATATGTCATCGTCATGCATATTTGCGGCTGGTGATGATGATGCTGATGACAATAATTCTGGGTGCATAGGGGACTGCGTGATTGGTGAATGTGCGGCATGTGAGGTCATCAAGCTTACCTCGTCAGTGCCCTCGAATCTATTCAAAATCGTGCCGCTCGTTTTATTCATTCATCGTTTTCTTATGACGTCAGCGTTTCCTCCTTAAAAACAGCATCCGGATTATATCCCCCTTATCGCTCCGTCGTCGCATTGCCAGCCTATATTTATTTCACAAACGTTTTCACAGCCCTATGCGCATCGCACGTTATATTCCCCCCCCCCCCCCCCTTCCCCCGCACGCATATCTCATCGCACCAGCCATCAGCTACAAGTTGCCAGTCCACGTTCACGTACCGTCACGTTTCCAAATTCCTTTTTTCCTCGAACAGCTGCAGACTGGAACGGCCTTCCGGATAACATTGCTCTCATCACTTGCACACCACAGTTCACCGAAAATGTCAAAACTTTCCTGTTATTGTGATTATATGTATTTTTACTCTTGCCACCCCTTATGTAACACCCCTTTTTAGGGGCCTTTAAGGTAATAAAATGCAATGAAAAAAAGAAAAAAATGAATGAAGCAGTGCCTCTGCCACATTTTGAGTGGGAAGCACATTTTTAATTTAGCTTTTTTCTTTCTTTTTTCTTTTTTTTTGCAACGTTTCCGTTCTCGGCGACCTTGCCTAGGCTTCCTGACGTAGTTTCTTACGTCATGGAACACGGAAACAACAGCGTAGGAACAGGACGGTAGGTTGAGGTCGTAGTTGGGCGCGGGGCACGTAAACGTATGTGCAGTTGCCAAAGTGTTTCTGAGCTGTATAAGCCGTCTGACGAAGTCCCTGCGTCGTCCTTGCGTATCGATATCTTGACCCCTTTGACCTTCCCGCACTTGACGCGATAAACCAGTGGTCAAAAAAGAAAAAAAAAGAAGCCCTTGTTGCGAGCGCATTGCGTCGCTTATAGCTCAATTAGTATACTGCGCCGAGGTGCGAACGATCGCAATAAGCTTGTGCAGCCATGCAGCCGCGCAACAGTGCTTGCGAAATTGCGGAAGGAGTGTGTATGGGCACCACATATCGTTGTCGTGAGGGACGTGCCAAGCGTGCGACGCTTTAAAGCGGCACCGCACGATGGCGAAACGGGAAGCTGTCGGCCGCTGCGCCGTTAATTATCGCCGGCTCGAACGGAGCTCGGGGAAGAAATTGTGACGCAAAAGGTTGCCTTCCCTCGTGGTCGCGCGGCTAATTGCTGTGCTTATTTAAAGCGATAGCCTGGTGATAAATTCTGTCCTGGGTAAACAGAGGCTTAGGCTTGTGTCGTGCGCGAAATTTTCCGTGTCCACCCGCGATCCACGTGAGAGCTGTTCGGTCATATAGTAGTCGCTAAACTCGGTCATAAGAGCCAGAAACCGGGAGTTAGCCGACTGCCGCGACGCCTATCGGTACTAAATTAAACTCGTATTATAAGTTGGAAACAGGGAAAGGTTATAGTAGAACTGCTGGAGCGGAGGAGGTGGATCCGTGAGCTGAAGCCGCACGCCGCCATCTTGCCATAGATACAAAATGCGCCGGTTTCGCTTGACACGCAGTCGGTTCATTCGCTTGATTTTACGCTCATAGGTGATGACCTGCGGGAATTGTGGCGTCATATGCATTGCATTGAATACGCTGATGGATCGAAAATGGTTGGGGTATTGTATTCCGTCTGTAAGTATATATACTCTAAAACTAATAACATTGCGTGCTGCTGTTAATAATATATATGCGTAATATATATATATATATATATATATATATATATATATATATATATATATATATATATATATATATATATATATATATATATATATATTACGAGGTGCGACGCTAATGGAAGCGAACTGTTCGAAGAGAACACTGGGAACCAAAAAGATGGAGACAATTTGGAAGCCTTTATTCCGAAAGTGGCACAACCCGACCGGGACACGCGGAATATACCGCGCGTGTTTTTGTTTTGTTTTTTCTTTTTGTTGAGCTGCGTATTCTTTGCTCTAATTGTTCAACTTGAGCATTACTATCGTAATTGAAAAATTAGGCACAGGCAGGAACATTTTAAGGGTTTTGCGTTGGAAGTCCCGCGGACAGTTAGCCGCCATTCGCTATTGCTTATGCTCAACTTGAAGATGAAAAATGCTATCTGCAGCTCAAGTGTAAGCATTAGCCAGTTTGAACTAACTGGCTAATTGATACTTAATAATAATTAAAAATAATTGTACTACAATTGTTTATAATAGTTCGCTATCATTTTACTTTCCAGCGCACATTAAACGGCCTTGTATATACATTTCGCTGTTGCTTCATGCATTTGCAGTCTGCATAAGCATTTATTTTGAAGCACTAGCTTGCGATTTGCTTATTTCAAGTGAAAACGAAGCGACCGCCCCTGAAACAGAGGATCGTATCCTTGACTGGGATGCCCTGGACAGCCACACCTTCAACTTGTGCAAGAAAAGAGTGGAACTGGACAAAAAAATCATGGTGTACCACATGATGACTGAAAAATTGGCAGGTGTTTAACCATGGTGGAACCAGGTTAGATAATCGATAGCGATCACTTTTGCTTGATTTAGCGAGGTCTAGCGGCTGTTTTCGGTTTATTATCGTCGATATGTTTTCAAGGGTGTGTAACGGTGCTTTAGCGTAAAATCAAGTTCGAATTTTAAGCACAATAAATATTTAAATATTTAACGGTAATAAGGACCTACATTTAGCCCAGTACAGTAATACTCGACAGAAGCTCTCCAACGATATATGACGGATGTTGTTGCGGAGAGTTTAATTTTCAATCCAAGCTTAATTAACTTCGAATAATTGCGACGCGTAGTTAGTAAAGGTCTATTCTTAGCTTAAGCTATCCAATTATATAACATAGCACTTTGCTAAAGCTTGACCAGAATCTTCATTATTGCCTATAACTGCACATTCGGCGTCCAGAATGATTATGCGCCTCATAGGAATACATGTAGACAGAAGTCTTAAATGCATTTTTATGATTGTACAGTGCAAGTACAGTGTCGACCCTTCGAAGAAAAGCCCAGTATACGCTAGAACTTATATTGCAAAATTATGAAACGTCATTTCAAACGCAATGTAGTCTTAAAACACTGCGATACTTGCGCGTGGTAGTCTGCGTTTGGAACCGCAGGGGTGCCTGACTCAGAGACGCGTCATTCAGTTTTTTTCTCGTTTCACTGAGTAGGCTGCCATTCGTTCACAGTTGGCGTGTACTTTGAAGAGCACTGTGGCAAAGTATGGACCGACATTAATACGCTATATTTTTAAAACGGCGCGATAAGTGTGTGTGCTGTGAAGCCAGACGTATCCTTGACAGGTTCTTTGTGAGCTGGTCTCCGAATCTCAGTTTCTCCAGGAGTCCGGTATGCTGTTACGTGCGCACCACTGGTTCATAGTACGGTCGGTGAAATTTGGCAGCTTAGATTCTCTACGCGAAAAGTAGCTTTCAAACGGCATGGCAAACGAACGACAACGAATTGCGCACCGTTGCAGACGGTACCCCGGCTGCTGAGGTTGTTCGCGCGCAGACGGCGGAGGCGGCTCGGGATCTCGTCTGCGTCGTCGTCTGCACAGTGCTAGCCGCCGCAACGGCCCGGTATCGCCTGCAAAGGTGCGCAGTTTGTCTTCATTCGTTTGTCGTGCCATTTAAGAACTGATTTTTGCGTTGAGCATCTATGCTGCCCACCTTTTCTTAACGACCGTACTATATGAACCGCTGGAGGACTCCTGTAGAAGATAGTGCGATTCGGATTGATTGATTGATTGATTGATTGATTGATTGATTGAAAACATCTTTATTTATTCAGTATTCTCAGAACATGTGGGTGGGCCGCCTAGTCCGGTAGTCCATTGGCTGCTGCTGCTGCGCTGGCCCTCCCCACCAGCCAGTGCTGACGGTCAGGATCATCGCTGAGCAGAATAGCCTCCCACTGCTCCTCCGAGGGGTTGGGAATGGGGTCAACTA
This sequence comes from Amblyomma maculatum, assembly GCF_055883805.1. Lineage (NCBI taxonomy): Eukaryota > Metazoa > Arthropoda > Arachnida > Ixodida > Ixodidae > Amblyomma > Amblyomma maculatum. The sequence goes on from NC_139353.1 coordinate 84,018,984, forward strand.
AGGGATTAAATTGGCATGCCCACACCATATGGTAGAGGTTAGCTACCTCTCCACAGTGTGGGCACTGCGGAGAGTATAGTGTAGGGTACCACAGGTGTAATTTAGCTGGTGTTGGGTATGTGTTGGTTTGTAGTCTCTTAAGGATGTTCTCTTCTAACTTATTGAGGGATTTGTGTGGTGTTGGGTACTCCTTTCTGGCTGTTCTGTATGGCGCGAGATTGTCAGCATACACTGCTAAACCTATCAGGTCACGGCACCCTTCATGGTCATCAGGGGGAGACGCCCGGTATAGAAGAGCTCGGGCATGCCTGTGAGCGGCTTCGTTTCCTCCTGGTAGTTCCAGGTGACCGGGAAACCAGATGATTGATACTTGGTTGGGTGGGTGCTTAGTTAGCAATGACAACCCTGACTTATGAATTAATCCGTAATTGAAGTTGCGACAGGCGTTCTGGGAATCAGTGAGCACAACGGCGTTGGGGTTAGATGCTACAGCTAATGCAATAGCTGCCTCCTCTGCGTGAGTGGGGTTAGATGTTTTCACCGAGGCGCAGTTCACCATCGACCCCGCAGGCGTTGAGACTACAATAGTCATGACTCCATTCTGTGGTCCTGCTGCGTCCACGTAAAGGGTGTTAGTCTGCTTGTCCCATTTCTTCTGCAGGGCTTCCCCTCTAGCTATCCTCCTCTCGATGTTATATGCGGGATGCATATTCCGCGGAATGGGGTACACGTTGATGCGTCTTCTCACATCGCGTGGGACCTCTTCCCTTTGGTCAATTGTATAGGGCTGATTAACATGGATCTTCTCGAGCAGTTCTCTGCCGGGTGTTGTAAGTGCGAGCTTATTGAGTTGTGAGAGCCATTGTGCTTCCCACATCTCTTCGAGGGTATTAGCACCAGCTGTCAGAGCGCAGGCCTGTTAGGGGTATGCCCGGCTTCGCAACATACTTTTTGTGCCTTTTAATTTAACAGTAGATTCTAAATTTCACAGCATACCTTGTCGCAGTGTTTTCCAAAGCATATGCTGCCTACACGAGTACACGATCAAAGGAGAAAATTTTTCGGAAAATTTGGTTCGAGCGAGCATCTTTATGCATTGCGCTTCCGTCCAGTGCCGTCTGCTGGGTGACTCCCACGCTCATGTATCGCGCTGTTTTAAAAATACAGCACCTTCAAAATAAGGCTTCATAACTGTCTTCATGAAGGACGGATATCCTACTATTGCGCTGTGAAATAAGAAAAAAAAATGTTTTTAAAGCTTTTATGTGCATGTATTCTTATGGGGCGCTTTCCCACTCTGGATGATGAAGTGGCCACCAGTACGTGGTGCTGAACGCAGCACCAACCGTTGCGCCCCTGGCGGCGTGCACGGAGCCAATAGGCGACCTCCAGTCCAGCAGTTATGTTATAATCTTCTTGGTTGGAAACTACGAGATGGTTGATAACGGCGGTTGCGCCTGCCACAAAACCAACAAAACAGGTGCAGCAACAACAAAAAATGCATCTGGCAGCCCCGGAATATTGGCTAAAACAGGCAATGCCTTTCAGTACCTCTCAAGTCCATGGCAGTGATTAAAGGCAGCAATGTTCTTTGCCGCATTCCACTTTCTGTGGCAGCGAGTTTAGGCAGGACGTGCAAAGAGACGGGACTTTCTCCTTGTGCGCCGTGAGGAGCGTGTCGCCCATTAATCGGGTCAGCGGTGCGGGTAAGATGATAGAGCTCCTTACGACAGGGAAATAACGGCTTAACGGCTCCTAGCCCCCCCCCCCCCCCCCCCTCCCTTTTTTTTTTTTTCCTTTCCGCGCCTCTGTCTGCTGTCGTCCGCGAATGGACCATCGAGAAAAGTCGGGTTTTAGAGGAAGAGCAGAATTCCGTATCTGAAACCATTGATCACCGGGTGAGACGGCCTTCGCGTATTTTCCGCACCAGGGAGAGGCTAAAGCTGTTTTCTTTTTTATCTTACAATTCTTTATAGAGGCTACAAATAGCCTTATAAAAAAATCTGGAAAGTAAACAGTGCGCAAAAACTGGCGCAAAACGCATTGAACACGGACTGTGGAATAGTGTTTGTCTGTTAGGAGCTGCCTACGAAAGCACCTGCCGCGCCGGATGCTGGGCTTATCTCTGCGTGTACTTAATCATCGCCGTTATCAGCTTAACGAAGTCGTGTGCAGGAAGAAGGCCTCTCACATATGGAAGGATATTGCATCCAAAAGTGAGCTGGGCAAGAAGTGCAAATGTGCCCCAAACTGCAAAAACCCGCGCATTCTTTTGCGCCACCAGGATAATTTACTATGAGAGATATTGGAGGCCTTCCTCGTTTACACCTACTGCAGTACATGCATCAGCAGTCCATTCTTCCATCGGAATATCTGAGAAGGAATTGAGGTATCTTTCTTCCCACTTGCAGCGTGGATAACTTTCTTCCTATAGTTTTTTTTTTTTTTTTTTTTTCAATAAACCTCTGTTGATAGTGCTTGTTTGTGTGCAATCGTATTCGGTCTCGTTGGCGTGCGCTGTGGCCAAATGGTGCCGTGCCAGTTAGCACAAATGTTTTCTTTACTCGATGTCTTCATTCCTTGAGGGGTCCTGGTAAGCTGCTGCTGTTCACCATCTCTGAGCACCTGCCATATGTGCGAAGGTGATGCGAACTACTTTGTGGCTTCGCAAAGACAAGTTGTGGGGTCCGCGGCTCGTGGCTTGGCGGGTCGGGAGGGATCGGCTGCTGGTCTTGAGCCATTCGAAGATGGCCACTGGCGAAAGTTCCGAGCCCACGTTTGGTTAGCGCCCGTTGGTGAAGGGACCGACTCTTCGCGTCATTGTTTCGCCGATAATGTCGCGCGCCCGAGTAGATAGATCATCATCATCAGCCTGACTGTACCCACTGCAGTGCGAAGGCCTCTCCCATATTTCTCCAATTAACCCGGTTCTGTGCTAGCTGCATCCACTTGACCCCTGCGAACTTCTTAACCTCATCCGCCCACCCAACTTTCTGCCGCCTCCTGCTACGCTTTCCTTCCCTTGGGATCCAGTTTGTTGCGATCATCGGTTATCCTCTCTTCGCACTACATGTCCTGCCCATGTCCATTTCTTCTTCTTGATTTCCACTAGAATTTCAGTAACTTGAGTTATTTCTCTGACCCACTCTGCACGACTCCTAACTCTTAATGTTACCCCTACCATTTTTCGTTCCATAGCCCTCTGCGTTGTCCTCAACTTAAGTAGAACCCTGTTAAGTCGATGTAAGTACTTAAGTAGAACTTAGGTGTGTGCGTGCGTGCGTGCGTGCGTGTGTGTGTGTGTGTGTGTGTGTGTGTGTGTGTGTGTGTGTGTGTGTGTGTGTGTGTGTGTGTGTGTGTGTGTGTGTGTGTGTGTGCGTGTGCGTGCTTGCGCGCGCGGGAGGGGGGGGGGGGGAGTTGTCTTCCGCGGAACGAGGTGCTATGTGTGTTCCGCTGTTGGTCATCACGTGGCCTTCTTATATTGAGACCCGCTTTATTCTAACTGACGTTCAGATAGCTCAAACATATGTTCCCCCTCTTCGAATTGCCGCCATTTCAACAGCAGTTTGTTATTGTTTTCGGCATCAAAGTTGAAACGTTACTGCTACGTGCCGGCAAAGCCTGCGCCTGTGCACCGCACCGTGTTTGCCAAAGACGCAGATACCACGTGGCTCGCGGCAGTGTCACGGAGGGATGCTGCTTTCGCACCTGCGGCCGGGTTAGTATTGAGCACGACCCAGGAGTATACAAACTGGGTAAACCGTGCATTTGTGAGAGAGTCCGGGATCCCTCATAGCCTGACCGTAATCAGTTTGTAGAGATGGCGTTGTTTCTTCTTCGTAGTACCATTATAATAAGCGCGTATTTTGGACCATGCGTTAGGGAAAGTAATAAGCCCCCACGAACGTACCACGGAAGCGCGCCGAAACGCCCCAAACCGGCCGGGCAGCAACTTTTTTTCTCTGTCGTGCAGCTCCTCAGCGTGCGGCTGCGACGTCCATAAGTGGTAGCACACCCCGGAATAAAAGAAAGGCCGGTTGGCGCTCCCCTGGGAAAGTATAAAGAAGCGACGAATCGCGATAGAAACGCTGCCTGCGCGCCTTAGTAGTGCCGCTCTATTCCACCGCCAAGTGGTGCTTTCTCGCCGGGCGTTTAGGGCAGAACCACTTGTGTTGTTGGCGGGGCCCCGCCGCGATGAATGCGCTGCGCGTCGGCGACGGCGGAAAGATTTCCGAGACGGCGGGGCTGGTTCTTTTGCTGTTGCGTTGGGGGGTTAAAGAAATGAGTGCGCGGTTGCTTTGGTCGTCGACGCCGCGCTGAAGAATGCCGCCATGCTAGCGACGTGTGCGGAGCGGTAGTGGTTAGCGTTGCTGCTGCTGACGGTGATGGTTTAGCTGTGTGCCGGCCGCCCCTGAGCACTGACAATGCATGCGTTAACCGGAAGTTCGCTTAGTTCGGCCCAAAGTTCTCAATTTCGGGCGCCTTGTAAGGCGAAAGCCATACTTGCCTCATGAAGGCATGAACAGGAAGCGACACCAAAAACATGACGTGGTTTCATATAAAAACTGTAACGCAGTCGTTCTTTACGCAGCGTTGTGACTAGTGTCGTACCATTTCTTTTCCAATAAGCGTAGTACAAGTCCGGGTGGTTTACGACGGAGATCCGAAACGATGACATATGTACAGTCTTTGTCAAAAGTTTACAGCCCAGGGGGCCTGCTTCTGAGCCACTTCGTGCAACTTGCAATGCGTTTCCAGTGTTCCGAATCTCTTGATGGTTAGAACAGTTTTTGTCTTACATTGGGAAGGACATCCACTAACGCTATCAGTGCCATTACACGGTTCAGGAGCAGACCCCCTGGGTTCCACACTTTTGACAAAGCCTGTACATGTACTAATATTGCAAGCGCAGCAACGACAATATTAGTAGCTATGCACCAACATGCCCCGAAGAGTGTTTTACTGAAGTATCTGTACATGTGCTCCAGTCATATAAATGAATTAAATTTGGGCAGGTTACTAACTTAAATCAAATGTAAAATGAGTTATGAAAAAAAAAGACGAAGTATGTTTTTTTTTGTTTTTTTTTGTTCCGTGGGCACCTGAACCATGCCATAAGAGAAGGTAGGAAGGTGGGAGAGAAAGTGGAAAGAGAGAAAGAGGAGCCGTAGTGGAGGGATACGGAGTAATTTCGACCACCTGGGGATCTTTAACCTGCACTGACATCGCACAGCACACGAACGCCTCTCCGTTTCGCCTCCATCCAAACGCAGCTGCCGACGGTTGGGTTCGAACCCGGGTACTGCGGCACAGTAGTCGGGCAACACCCCGGAACAGTGGTCGGACATCTTAACCACTACGCCACCGCGGCGGGGTAAAAATTGTATGCCGCTCATTGCAAGTGTAGGTGCCCACCGAGAAATGAGGCCAGTTCGGCACCTTTCCTTTCCCCTTAAACTTAACCAACTAAAGGCGTTTAAACTTTGCGAAACTCTAGCAGTCTCTCGATGATTGCCGGGCAAAAAAACCTGTCAAACCAACGGTGCTTTCATACGCCTTATCAATTAAGGCGGAGTTATGAAACGGTTAATTATTCCCTTCAGCAGCTTGACAACTCCTCAGTTAAAAAAAAAAAAAGCGGATTTTGGTTCTTGAGATTCTGTGAAACTCCAAAAAGATTCATTTCAGCAAATTCTTACCCCTCGGGTTTTGTAGGTGCTATTCAGGCAAGGCATTTCGCTTAATCTACTCCTGATCTCGTCGTGATCGTCGTCGACGTAAAATAAAAAAGTTCATGTGGCAAACTCACATGACCCGTTAATGTAGCCATACGCCCCGCCCCCCTCCGCGCGCGCACGCACACACACACACACTGTTACGACCGTACATCCGCATTTGCGCGCTCTATTGTTCGCCTGTGGGCATGGAAAAGTATTGTGAATATGTGGTGATGGTCCAATGGCTCTAAGTGAGCCTGTTTCCAGGAATCCTGTTTTGTAAGCCTGTTTTGCTTTGTGGACAACCTGCAAATGCCAAATTGACCCTGTCAAGAGAACGTCTGGAAAAACACAAAGAAACGTCCCCCTGCGGGAAATGCAGGAAGTGCTTTCTTTTGTTCACCCTTCCAGTCGATAAGCCCTATCGTCCAGTGAGGAATGCCTACTTTCCAAAGGAGACGACAGAGTGACATGTCCGCTGACGTGCAGGACAAGAAAGGAGCATGACGCATACAGCCATTAAGTGATTTCCCAGGAATGCAGGAAAGATTTGCAATTGTCGAAAACGGACAATGCTGGGAGCGGATGCGGCGCCACGTGCACTCGGGTTTCTGAGAAGTAAAACCACTTGTCAGAACCAGCCTGTGGTTTCTTTGCTGAAGAATAGAAATGTACCTCCTCTCCTCGCCGTTCCCAAGCTTTTCCCGCCAACAAGTGATCACGCCCAACGAATGAATGCCGGACCAGTCAGTGCTTCAGACCATCAGTGCAGTGATGTGTTCGATTGGATGCCGATACCTGAGGGGCGTGCCCTGGATTTGGTTGGTCAGCATCTTCAGAGAGGGGCTGGACATAGGGGATTTTAAGGACGCTGCAGAGCACGAAATGTCGCTCTGAGCCCTGGGTAAACGGCTCATCCAGTCGCTTCTCGCTATGAACTCTTAACGCTTGCCATTTTGCTGATGTACCCTTCTCTTTCGTGTAAATAATCTTGTAAATAAGTTTCTCAAAGTGCCATTAAACCTGCTTGTACATATTTCACCAACTTCGAAGATTCAATCCTACTTCAACCCCGAGTCTCTGCACGCTACCAAGTGAAGGCCGGGTCGACGTAGCCCCAGCGTCACGACAACTGGTGGCAGCGGTGGGATAAAGCCCCAACACTGGTGACCAGCGTTGGGATCTGAATCTACAAGCACAACGACTGGTGACCAGCGTTGGGATCTGGATCTACAAGCTACAACATCTGGTGATTCGAGGTGGGATCTGAATCTACAAGCCACAACATCTGGTGATCGGAGGTGGCATCTGGATCTACAAGCTACAACATCTGGTGTTTCGAGGTGGATCAGAATCTACAAGCCACAACATCTGGTGATCGGAGGTGGCATCTCAAGCAACAAGCAGGAGCAACAATCGGCCAACAAGAGAGCAGCTCGGAACATCGATCGCATGTGTGGGTGAGTGCTTGGCTTTTCGTCTGATGTGGACCAGGTTCTAGAACAGGGTTAGATTTTAGAACTGGTAAAAAGTGTTGAAACGCCTTTAGGTTTGGTAGTTTGCACTGTTGTTTTGGAAGTAGCCGACACTCGGAGCGATCATGGACCTACAAAAGCTGCAGAAACCGGACCTGTTGCTATTGTGTGAGGAATTGGGAATTGATACAAGTGGTTTGGCACGAAAACCCTTGATTATAAAGGCAATCACTGATCTGGGAGCCGATGATGAAGAGCTCAGTGAAGCATGGAACCTCATCGAACAAAAAAAGGAGGAGCAGCTCATACAGCAGAAAGAGCGAGAAAAAGAGGAAAAGAGGCGGGAGCGTGAAATTGAGAGAGAAGCAAAAAAGCGGGAGCTAGAAATTGAGCTCCGGAAATTAGAAGTAGAGTTGAGCAAGAGGTCGGGCAATTGTCCCCAGCTAGCGGTACCTCTTCTCAACAAGGAGGCAGATTTCAAGATGTCAAAGTACATGCAGCCATATGTGATATCAGGGGATATCGGTCTGTATCTGGGTAACTTTGAGCGAACTTGCGAAGAACTGTCCTTCCAGCGAGACACGTGGTCTCAGAGATTATTGACGGTTCTGCCCTGCGAGGCAGCGGAGGTTGTCGCGCGGCTAAACAAGGAGGACGCGGACAACTACGAGAAGGTCAAAGCTTGCCTTCTGATTTTCGGAGACAGAGATGTGCAGGCCTTAACACGTTCAAAGGCGCGAGAACTAGCTACACTGCTCATTTCAGAAAAATCAACAGCGGAGGAAACGGCAGTTAAAACAGTGGTAAATGCGGAAAATAGCGGGTCAGAAAAGTTTGAGAGCGAGGCATCTCAGATAAGTCAACTTGAAAGTGAGCTTGATGAGACGCGGAATGAGGACGTTCTTGAGAGTAACATCTTGCCGCCAGTGTCTAGTAATCTCACAAGACTTTTAAGTGGAACCCGAGAGGACTTAGCTATGGAGCAAGCCGTGGTAAATCTAACGTTAAACCCCGAGGAGATGGGGGACAACTTGATTTGCCTCAGCGAAAAAGGAAGCAACGCTCAGGAGCTTCTCAAAAAGACGGAGCAGAGAGGAGAACTAAAGAAATCCCAGCTGTCCGATCTGGGCGAGATAATAACTGAGTTTGAGGCCTGCTTCGTGGACAGGCCAGGCAGGACTGATTTGACTGAGCACGATATTGAGCGGACTTCAGACGTGCCAGTGCGATCAAGGTGCTACCGATTTTCTCCAAGGCAAAGAGAAATTCTGGATAGGGAAGTAACTCGCATGCTGGAATTGGGAGTAATAAAACCCTCGGAAAGCGATTATGCTTCGCCTATGATCTTAGTAGAAGCTCCAGGTAAAGACCCTAGGCCTGTGGTAGACTACCGAAAGCTAAATTCTCTCACCAGGGATCAAGTGTATCCTATTCCGAATATTGAGGAGAGAGTAGAACAGGTCAGTAGAGCGGCATATGTGACTACGCTGGACCTTACTCGAGGATACTGGCAAGTACCGCTCACTGAACGCGCCAGCAGATACGCGGCTTTCGTCACTCCGACGGGCAGCTACCAGCCAACAATGATGAGTTTCGGGCTCAAAAATGCTCCATTTTGTTTTTCCCGACTCATGGATAGGGTTTTAAAGGGGTGTGAAACATTCGCGGTGCCTTATTTGGACGACATTGCGGTTTTTTCCGACTCATGGGCGGACCATATGGTACACCTAAGAGCTGTACTGAGCCTTTTGCGTCAAGCTGGACTAACCGTAAAGGCCGAGAAATGTTGCCTGGCAAGGGCGACCGTGGACTACTTGGGTCACAATGTAGGTCAAGGTTTCAGGAAACCCAGCGAGATTAAGATTTCTGCGGTAGCAGACTACCCGCGGCCGAGCACGAAGACGGAAATTCGGGCATTCTTAGGGCTGACGGGATACTACAACCACTACATCCCTCACTATTCATCTTTGGCTAGCCCTCTGACCGACGCTCTCCGCAAGACAGAACCGACAAATGTAGTCTGGGACGAACAAAAGGAAGCCTCCTTCGTAAACCTGAAGGCTGTGCTGATTAGCCGTCCGGTATTGCGAGCTCCCGACTATGACCGAGAATTCACGGTCCAGTGTGATGCCAGTGATCGAGGGCTAGGTGCTGTTCTCTCCCAGAGAGATGACGACGGTAATGAGCACCCCGTGCTCTACCTGAGCAGAAAACTGAGTTCTAGAGAGAGGGCTTATTGCGCGTCAGAGAAAGAGTGCGCTTGCATTGTATGGGCCATTCAAAAATTGCAGTGCTATCTTGGAGGGGCCAAATTCACCGTAGAGACGGACCATTGTCCCCTGGCTTGGCTGCAAACTGCGACATCGAAGAACAGTCGCCTTCTTAGGTGGAGCTTGATTTTACAGCAGTACAATTTTGAAATAAGATACAAAAAGGGGAAGTTAAATGGGAATGCGGACGCGCTTAGCCGCTCTTTCTAAGCGGTCCGAGATGTTCCTCACCATGTATGCAAATTGATAATCAGGTTTTTTTTTTTTCGTGCGCTTGTATATGTGTGGCTATGTAAAGCAGCACGTTTGGTTTTCTAGGAATACGTGGGTCCTGAACGTCTTGAGAGTGGGCTTTTCTCGAACAACAATGGCAGTTTTCTTTTGACCTGGTCTCTTCAGACGGGAGCCGAGTGCTTGTTTAGACATGTGGTTGAGTTTCAGACAGCTCGAGCAAATTGGCCTACAACAATCAAGACAACGCGACAAGCAACAGCGAGCTTCAAGCATTCACGTGCAGGCCATTAAGTCGTCTCTTCATGCAGCAGCGGCGACTGCTGCCCTCCGAGACTCTTCTGGTGGGGGAGGAGGCTGTTACGACCGTACATCCGCATTTGCGCGCTCTATTGTTCGCCTGTGGGCATGGAAAAGTATTGTGAATATGTGGTGATGGTCCAATGGCTCTAAGTGAGCCTGTTTCCAGGAATCCTGTTTTGTAAGCCTGTTTTGCTTTGTGGACAACCTGCAAATGCCAAATTGACCCTGTCAAGAGAACGTCTGGAAAAACACAAAGAAACGTCCCCCTGCGGGAAATGCAGGAAGTGCTTTCTTTTGTTCACCCTTCCAGTCGATAAGCCCTATCGTCCAGTGAGGAATGCCTACTTTCCAAAGGAGACGACAGAGTGACATGTCCGCTGACGTGCAGGACAAGAAAGGAGCATGACGCATACAGCCATTAAGTGATTTCCCAGGAATGCAGGAAAGATTTGCAATTGTCGAAAACGGACAATGCTGGGAGCGGATGCGGCGCCACGTGCACTCGGGTTTCTGAGAAGTAAAACCACTTGTCAGAACCAGCCTGTGGTTTCTTTGCTGAAGAATAGAAATGTACCTCCTCTCCTCGCCGTTCCCAAGCTTTTCCCGCCAACAAGTGATCACGCCCAACGAATGAATGCCGGACCAGTCAGTGCTTCAGACCATCAGTGCAGTGATGTGTTCGATTGGATGCCGATACCTGAGGGGCGTGCCCTGGATTTGGTTGGTCAGCATCTTCAGAGAGGGGCTGGACATAGGGGATTTTAAGGACGCTGCAGAGCACGAAATGTCGCTCTGAGCCCTGGGTAAACGGCTCATCCAGTCGCTTCTCGCTATGAACTCTTAACGCTTGCCATTTTGCTGATGTACCCTTCTCTTTCGTGTAAATAATCTTGTAAATAAGTTTCTCAAAGTGCCATTAAACCTGCTTGTACATATTTCACCAACTTCGAAGATTCAATCCTACTTCAACCCCGAGTCTCTGCACGCTACCAAGTGAAGGCCGGGTCGACGTAGCCCCAGCGTCACGACAACACACACACACACACACACACACACACACACACACACACACACACACACACACACACACACACACACACACACACACACACACACACACACACACACACACACACACACACACACACACACACACACACACACACACACACACAACACACACGCACACACACACGCACACACACACACACACACACACACACACTACTTTCGAGACGAGGCAGTACTACCGAAACGTGCTGTGGTCGTCAAAAGGGTCTGGTTCAGCCACGAATTAAGAGGGCGTGGCGGGGGTGGAGGCACAGGGGCTTTAGGAGGCACTTTCTATTGCGCGATGATCGAATAGGAACGAACGGAATGGTGCCGCGAACTCTATGCTCCAGGACCGCCAAGGGATTGCGATATAAAGGAGGGAGCACTAGAACCTTTGAGGGAGGTGGCTAGAGAGCGCGATACATTCATTGACGATCCGGATAAATGCAATGCTGGAGGACGTTCGACAGAAAGACGCGAGCAACGAAAAGGCTCATTTGGCACCTTATACGTGCTGCTTTGGAAGCTTCGTTTAGTTATACCGCGCTAGGAGTGGTTCTGCTATCCGTACGTCATTTTTTTTTTTTTTTTTTGTTTATGCGCAGCAGTTCCATCGTTGCAGAGAAAAATGTAGGAAAAAAGAGTCGTGGCAGGCACAGGAAAAGCGCGGGCCGTTTGGTCACTGCCTGAAACGGCGCTGTGTGCTTTATGGCGCGCGTAATGCACATGTAGTTTTTTAATAAGCGTATTTCTTTTGCTTTTTTTTCGCGTCTACGTCCGCTAAATCATTTGTTGTCTGCTCGTAGCGCGCGCGTCGTCTGCTATCGACGTCGCCGGCGGCGTTTTCGCGGTCGGTCGCACGGTTCCGCGCACCGTCCGCTGTCGCCGCCTTTTCCTTCCGCATCTTTCCCTCTCTTTTTTGAAGTTCTTTAGAGCCGCTTTCACTCTCTCCATTTTATCTCCAACTTCGTTGGCGCACTGCCCGTCTTTGTGAAGAACCCGATACGTGCCCAGTTTTTTTTTTTTTTCTCATTTTGCTTTCGCCGTCGTTTCGCCTCTTCTCGGGGCAGAGGCGGGGAGGGAGGGAACGTAGATACCCGAAAAGGGAGAGGGGTGATCAAGCCCGAAGCCGCCTTTGCGGTGGTCGTCGTCTAAGTTTAGGTCGCATTTCTTCTTTTTCATCCTCTCCCGCCTAGAAGACCGGCCCGCGCAGGCGCCTGTAGCAGACGACGCCGAAAAAACCACTTTCATTTCTGTGTCGTCCAGTACGGTGTGCGTCCGCGAAAGTGCGGTCTGCGTACGTGAGCTGTGGTGTGCCGTGGTCGCCGGTCTCTGAGCGCGCCGGCTGGACCAACTACGTTTCACGCCTACCTTGCCGACCCCCTCATTGGATATATACGCACCTCGTCGTCGATCACGATCGGCTGTGCTTTTTTGTCCTGCCGCTGCCGTTGCTGTTTGCAAGCCATCGGGACGGCGTTAGTCATTCCAGCGGTGACGGTGACGCGGTTAACGAGCCGGCCCCTGTCGCACTCCTGCGGAGCGCGATATGTGAATGGCTCCCGATTGTGGAGGTCTGCGACCGCGGACGCAAGTGCAACCTCTACCTTCTTTCGTTTGTTTCGTGGTTTCCCCCTCCATTGTTTCAGCCTTTTCCGCTCCCCTTATCTGCCGGATTTCTCCTCATCCTTTCTTGGACGTCATTGTGTTCCGCGGTATCGTCGTAGTTGTAAACATTCGCAAGGTCTCTGCCGGAGCATTTCTCGCTTGGAGGGTCGCTTTGTAGACCGAAAGCCTGATGTGTTTGTGTAGTGCATGAAAGCCTAGTGCCTGAAGTGGCTGAGCCATGAAAGGGGCCCATCGCGATGGGAGGCTCAGGTATGCAAGGTGCGCGATAAGGCTTCAGATAGCCGAGATTAACTTCACTAGGCTGTGTACAAATGTGTAATTGTTAATGTGCCATATTAGTGCAAGAGACATATCCTCATGTTAGTTAGTTTAATATGCCAAGGGATTCTTGGCAAGAAGTACTTGTTGCAGTATTTGCTGCCTACATCCCTTCTGCTTTTCACTGCTTTCATGTGTACTTGGAAATGCCATAGCTTTCAGGGTTGGTGCTTTCCGGAGGTGATGAAGTATTGACGCTAAATCACAGAAGATCATTTTTCCAGGTAGTTTTTCACCACAGTGGACCACTTGAGTGTAAACAGCCAGCTGAATCAGCATAACTCGCTGCTGCATTATATGGACTAAACTTTCAGGCTGTTGTTAAAAATTTACTCCCCGTATTGAAAATTGTTTCACAGAACTCAAGACCATGCAGTTTCTGCAAAGAATATACTGTTTCTTACGTGAGAACAGATTCCACAGATCATAATGCAGACAAAGAATGTCTGAGTGGTGATGGAAAATTTTCGTGCTACTTTTTTTTGCTGGGCAATCTTTGTTTGCAAAAATAAAGCCATCATCTTAGTACCCCCTGCTCACTTGCCTATACCTTTGTAGTAAGGGAAAACAAAGAAGAGGGGACAAAATGATGCACCTCAATAGTGTCTTGTGAAGCTTAGTGGCATTAATTTAGCCGCATTTGGTGGCATTGATTGCCGGCACAATTTTGATGCGTTTTGCCATGTGTACAGTCTTAGTCTTTTCGGCACATGCATAAATGTGTAGTTAAATGACCCATGGTTTAAATTGGTGTTGCTGTTATGTTGCAGTCACATGGCAGTAGCTGACCTTTCAAACTGTTAGGTGGGTCAGCTAGGGCATGCTACAAGCATTGATCTGTTTAGCATATTTCTGTGCATTACGTTGTGCTGCATAGGTAATGGTGTTTCCCTCCTCTCATGCAGTTATGTTCAGCGTGGTGTGAAGCTTGTGGGTTGCTGTTAGGGCTCAGTTTCTTGAGGCACAGCACATTCAGCTATTCTTATGATTGATGAATCAATGAGAAAACTAGAGGGGGGGGGGGGGGGGGGGGATACTTGCGCAGTCTATCCAGTTTGTCAGTTGTATCCTGCATGTGGGAAGTAATTAAAAGGGTGGAAGTTTGAAATGAGGTCAAGGACAGTTTATTCATCTGTGTAAAAATAATAGGGGTGAAAGGATGAGACAGAATAAGGCTAGTAAGTGTTAGACAATACTCGTGGTAGTGATATGTTGACTGAAATCAAGAAGAGGGATTGAACACGGGTAGGGCATGTTATACAGACGACGCAGTTGTGAAACATTATTGTAGCAGACAAAAGACACACACGGACGGAGGTGGAGAAGACGCCACATATGCTGGTGTTCGTGGCGTCTTCTCGACCTTCGTTCGTGTGTGTTTTTTCTGCGCTGAAATAACTTCTCACAATTGTATTCAAAACCAACTAGCTCAACTTTCTACGCTAATGATATACAGAAAATACCTGGGAAAGGTAGCGTATCCAAGGGGAATTGATGTGTAGCTGGCTGTAGTAGGGAGTCAGGTCTGTATGTGTGACCAGCAGGTTTGCTCTCCTTGTTCTGCAGTGGATCTAGGCTGGCTGGTGATGATGGTAATAACCACACTGTGTCCTTAATTGATGGTGGTTTGCTTTTACAGCATGTGGAATACAACTGCTCCGCTTTTGTGTACTGCTGACAAGATGTATTTTTTGTGTAATGTTCTTGACTGTTTCATTTTTTTTTTTCTTTCTAAATGGCACAGGGCCGACAGCAGTACTACCACCGGCGCCAGTGCCAGCTGCCTCAGCAGCCGGGGGGGAGGCCAGTCGAGTGACAGTGGCGGATCGTCCGGCCCCTCGTCACCTCACCAGGAGGAGGCCGAACCCCTCAGTGACCGCCTGCTGCTCGGACCCCCCAACGACAGTCCAGCACCCGGTCACCATCCTCCTGTCAAGTTTGGAGAGCTTGTATTACTAGGGTGAGGGTGCCATGGGGTGTGCTAGCATCCTATTTAGAGTTTGCATCATTTTCAGAAGGGTCATTTTTGCCCTCATTCGGTTGCTGGAAACGGCGGAAGCGAAAGGGGAGGCATTCGGACTGCTGACATCCGGTTCTGGTCTTTCCACCAATCGGGAGACTCTGAAGTGAGGGTGAAAACGATACCAGCTCGAAAGACAGGTCCTGATTTCTGCATTTGAACGTTCGAGCCATACTGTGACATGGCTTCAGTGATGGACCATAAAAAAATTAGCTGGTGTTTAGCTTTAGTTAAACTCGATAGATTGCATAAGCAAAGCTGACGTAGCTTCTCTTTCTGTTCTTTGTTCTTTTTCTTCTTCTTCTTCTTCTTCTGCGGAGCGGTGTGGCTACCTACCTGGTTTACCCGACGGCTTGAAGAGGGACCCCATCTGCGGTTGCTCTAATGATCAAATGTTGCTACCAGCCGGGTTTATGTGACGGGCTGAAACCTGGCGTAGTATTGCTTACTTAATAAACGGAATATGAAATGTTGCTCATATACGAGGTGTATGCCTGCACCAGCTCGTGAGATACACAAGGAGGCCCCCTGAAATACTGTGTATACTCTTTGTGCAGCCAGGGCAAACAGCTGTGCTGTAATTCTTGAACCCTTTCACCATTCATGAAGCTTCTCTGTAACTCAATGTGGGAGCTTTGTACACCACCACAGAGGACGGCGCTGCAGCGTTAGATGTCTAGATCTAAGGGTGCTGGGTAGACGAAAATGTAGCTCAGTGTTATTGTTGCTTAGTGATAACGCTTATGAATTGACGCATCATTTTTGGTCATTCATTATGCGTGTTGCATTGGGCATGCTGGTTGTAAGTGCCACAATGGATATGAGCACCTGCTGTGTACCATTCCAGCTACGGACAAAAACATGTTTATCTTGCCCCTTGACACTTCTTCTTAGTGGTTCATTTCCGGCAACAACGTAAAATAAATGGAAGGAACAGATGACTTGCCATTTGCAGCCATTACTATCTACTTTGTAAAGCATTTCAGCTGTGCCTGGCAGAAATAAAGGGAGCAGGGAGGAGCATGGTGAAGTGAAGTACAGAGGGCAGCAGCGAGAAAAGACCAGAAAGTGCTATGTACGCTGTTTACACAGAACGTGAGAAATGAACATGTTTACTACACTCCCAAGCGAGTGTCCAGGTATCATTCAAAATTGTATTGTCTATGAACAATCACTACATACTGTGAAATCGTTTACACAAAAACACAACGCTTTTCAGCATAATGCTTTTTTTTTTTTTAATTCCCAGTTTATGCTTTTTAAAAGGCAATGTGCATTTACCTATGGCTAATAGTTTAATATCTAATAGATCATATTTTCCTGGCAAATGTTTTTGTGCTGCTTGCTCTGCTAATGTGATGACCCCCACCCCCCTTTCCCACCTGTTTCACGCGCCCATGTTGTTGTGGCCCCCAACAGCCACAGTGCTGCCAAGGCACTGTGTGCAGATAACATCTGGTCTTTTCTTATCTGTGAAGTTGGCAGAGCACCAAGCTTTAGACTCCCTTAGCTGCTTGCTGGCTCGTGGAGTTAACCTATGAAACTGTGACTTGTTTCTTGACTGGTTTCTGCCTTTTGGGGCCTCTTTTGGATGACATGTTTTACTATACCCAAGTTTACCGTAGCAGGGTTCTACTGTAGTAAAATGTGGCAGGACAATGAGTGTTTTGTGTCTGGCTCCCTGCTTGCAAATCTGTGTATGCGACGTTGTGTCCATGAATGGGTTGCTTTAGATGCTGCTGTTAGATTGCAGTGCATGAAATAAGACCGTGCAAATGCTGCGCAATGCCTGTTGTCATATCATGATCAGGGGCCAAAGCAAAAAGGCTGAACTGAACTCTTATTTAATAATTTGCATGGGTTTGATTGCATACTCTAGAATAATTGCACAAGTCTAAGGCATTTAACAGGCATGCAAATTTGGCTTATAGCTTGCATGCACTCGTGACTTAGATTAGCTCGGCCTGTTGTGGCAGGCGAACCACATTTTGGCATTTGATTTTTGCCTGGAAATAATGTGCTATTGATACCTGTATAAGGTACAAACACATTGCTTGCAGCAATTTGGTAATGTTTGCGTTAGGGATTGTCTGCACAGATGGACTGGAGTGTGCAAACCATTGCATAAAAGCTGGCGGCCCAAGTCACTTGCAAATGTCCTTTTTCACATGCTTCTGAAATGCCACCCATAGTGCCATTGGTCACGCGAGGGAGAAAATGCCAAGTGTGGTTGTAACACTCTACTTGAGAAAGAACCTCTTAACAGGTCACTTTACATGGCTAAACTCTGTCGATGGTGGTTTCGGTGTGTCTGTTCCACAGCTGCATTACTGTTCCTTCCCCATCCTGCAGGTACAATGGGTGTTTACCACATGGCGAGAAAGGCAGACGGCGAAGCAAATTCTTCCTCTACAGGCGACCCTTCCCCAATGGCATTAAGAAGTCTAAGCACTACATCGTCAAAACACCGCAGTCTTCGAAGGCAAGTGTTCCTGTACTCCTCCCATTTTGTTTCCTTGATGCAGGAGCAAGTAGCCTGTTTACTTGTTTAATAAGGGGGTGAAGGGTACTTCTTATGTTACCTTTTCTTTGTACCGGTTGGTTACAATTGCACGGAGACCAAATTTTTTAGCTTCTGCTTTTTTTTTAGTTACATGTGGGTAACAGTGTGGTATTCCCTGCAGCTGGTAATAGATTTATAATTGGACTCTCCTTGATCTTGTTTGGTTTCATCACCCAGTGATGAGTGTGACATGTGAGAAGTGTCTAGATCATATGTGGTGTGTAAAAGACTACAATGTAAACAATGCTTCGCATAGCGTGCTTCAGTAGCTGGAAGGGCAAGAAGTCATTTATTGTCAGTTACATTTGCAGTTTTCTTGTTTTCTTTTCACGCCTCACACTTGCTGATCTGGCCTTGCTTGTTGCAGCCATGGTTTGGTCAGTGAACCCAAAACTGAAACAGATTGAGAGAAGAAATTCAGTCACAAATTTTTTAGTGGTTGTAAGTAAATACCACTTGGCGATCTCTGTATTCTGTGTGTTATGCATCATTACAGAGGTGACAACCTTGAACTAATATTCGATCTCTGTACCTTTTAGGTGATCTGTTTACCAGTTGCCTGACATGTTTGTACCGCATAATGATGCTGTGTACTTCAGTAGCAGTTTCAGGGGACTTTGGGCTTATTCCCCAATATTTGTGAATTTGGACACAATCACTGTCGCACAGGGTGATTGGAATGAAGGCTGTACAGGCAGGTGCTGATCTCATGATGGGGTCAGTAGTAGAGATATTCATTGCTGAACCACTGTACTGGGTGTTCTCTACGAACAGTGCCAAGCACAAGCTAGTGCTTGTGATGTGTCTCCTCTCGTTGGTGTCTGTGTTGTGCCTGATTGTCTTGAGCGGGTGTTTTGTCGAGCCAACAAGCTTGCTCCTCTCGTGTCAACTTTGCTCATACACCGAGGCCTCTTGTTGTGTGCTCATTCTCTCGATCTCTGTCTCTGGCGGCAGGCTGTTTTGGACAGCAAGCAGCACTCCATTTCGTACACGTTATCGCGGACGCAAGCAGTCATCGTGGAGTATGTACTCGACGAGGAAACGGACCTCTTCCAGGTGGGCTCCTCTTTGTTGCTGTGTCCCCGTGCTGTTGCAAAATTAGTGGTCTTATTTTCAACTTGCAAAGTGCGGATCTGCTGAGCTGCACAGTCACTGAACCGAAGGGAAAGCTGAGGGTGGGTTCGTGGTCTTCTATTGCTTGCGCTAATGGTGGCAGATGTATTGGCTGCCTCAACCAGTGAACAAAGTCTGCCACCTTTTCACACAAAGGCATCTGTTGTGGTACCTGTCATGGTCATGCTACCCATAACAGCAGCTGGGCGTAACCTGCGATGCGGCTATTCTTGCTCTGTTCCTGTGGTGAACTTGATTTTGTGCAACACTGGCTCGTGCTGCTTCCTTTAATGATGTGTACATTAACTATAGGTTTAGGTTAATGACATTTCAATTTAGGTGGTTGCGTAAAGTCTACCTTACTTTAGAAAAGTGACCATCAGAAATTAGAAGAACTTATTAGCACGGTGTAAGGTAGCTTTGGATGAGGAGCGAGCTGCATGCGCCTTGTTCTTTGTTCTGGTGCCTGTTACTGGCAGGACGCATGAGGTTCCATGCATCAAAAATAGTAGTAAATTTGTGCATAAATCAGCTACTTTAAGAAATTGGTACTACGCACTGTTTGCACATTTGCAGTGGAATCCAAAATTATGCGGCCTTGTGGATTTGCACAGGCTATTTGGGCCACCCCTAAGTGTGGGAGGCATTGCAGCATGTTTATAATTCGTTCAGTGCAAGCTGCGATCTTATCTCTAAGAAATATTCCAGAAAAAAAGCACAACAGCGGAGCAAAGCAGGGGCTTGTTTGCACAGTGCATTCTCGGAACGAAAAATAATGAGCAAGGTAGCTGGCAGCTGATATAGCCGAGCACTCACTAGGCATAAAGCTGCCTGGCGTTACGTTCCGCAGTAACTGCCTGGCGTTACGTAACGTCAGTTGGATCGGTTAACTCGGACCTCTCCTTTCACATGGGAGGGTGATGTCAGAATTGGCCTGCCAGGATTCCTGTATTCGTATTACCCCTAGGGCGCACAGGCACATTCATACGGCTTGGTTAGAGCGAGGCTTTATATGTGGGATCCCACGCTGTTGTGTCATACCCTTAACCCTTTAACCGCCAGCCCCGAGCTGTACTCGTCATGGCATATCGTAGCAAAATCGCCAATGACTAGTTACACGCGTCCGGCCCGATATTGCAGTGCTGCCATCTTGAAAGACGAGTTACGGTCATCAGTTGCATTGGTTGTGACTTTGAACACCAGCAGAAGCTAGTCTACCATAAAAAAACGCATTTTGCGCCTTTGGCACCTAATTGAAGGCTCAAAAGAGTCATTTCACCATGCACATGCACTGTAGGAAAGCCACCCTCGTGAAGTTTTTTTTTTTAACTTTTAGTGTTAATTTTAACCACAAACCATTAAAGTAATATATTTTCAGAACCATAATTACATGGAGAAAATTAGTCACTTAAAAATGTTGCCGATTTTGGTTCGTTTTTCGGAAAATAAATTGGTGGTTAAAGGGTTAAAGGCGAAGCTTAAGTGTCCCCCATATTTTGTTGTGCCTGGGCCCATTTTTTATTTTTGCTGCATTTGGTTAACTCAAACGTTTGCGATCACAGTGGCTTTAAATTAACAAGGTTTTGCTGTGCTGTCGGCGAATAGTGAGTCCGTTACGCATTGAGGTTTGCCATGACAGTCTCTTGCAGTTCCTCATTTGGCGTTTTGATGACCATGGTTTTGTCTCTCACTGCTCCGTATGGCTGATGTCGCTCTTTTTGGAAGCTTATTGGACAGGCCTTGGAAAAATTACAAATTCCTACTCAGGCTCACTCACAAAATTTTGTTCAACCTGCGTGTTCACTCAACCTCACTCACTGATGCTCGAGCTGACCAAACTCATAAACTCAAACTCATTTAGACTCGCAGCTGACTCAGGCTCACTCTGTCCCGCGACTCAGTCAAAGTTAGCCGCTCGTTGCGACTCGTGACTCATCTGTACTCACTCACTCGTCTTCACTTGCGACTCATGACTCATTTAGGCTCACTCACTCATCTTGACTCATTTTGGCTGACGGCTCATCAGGACCCACTCACTGAGCTGAGCAATTTCTTTAGTCCTGCGTGGCCTTGACCAAGGCAATTATATCTTTAGGTAGGAGACTTCGTATTTCGTGCTTTGGTTTGATTGATCATTTTTAATGTGTGTAAAGCGTCACATGAGACTTTTAATTTGTCAAAAACAATCAAGTTTTAATATTGTAGGCTGTTAGCAGGCATAAATGAAAAGTATGAAAGGGCTTGACTAGGCCAGTGTCTAGTATTAGTGGCAAGATTCATCGTGGGCGAAATGCACAAAATTTGCCAAGGTCTATATTCCAAGAGTGTGTTATCGAAAGTGCTGCTACCTCCCTGACCATGTGTCACCCGATCGGTGAAAGCAGCGGAACCAGAGACTTCTGGTTCTAGCGTTTCTGCCGATCAGATGACTCAAGGTCCAGGACATAGCGGCAATATTTCCCTCGTTAGCTGACGGTAAATGGGGAAGAAAACGATTGTTACTATTGTTACGAAAACACAGATCGTGCTCTGAGCCAGGACTCACTCATGACAAAAATTATGATTTGAACATGCATCTGGACTCGCAGCTCAATCGTGATATGAATACGGGTCCAGACGCACTCGGAGCTCAGCTCATGATCCGAATGCGAGTTCGGACTCGCTCAAAACTTAGCTCACAATCGGAACGTGAGTCCGGACCTGTTTACAACTCAGATCATGATCTGAATGGGAGCCTGAGTGAGTCAACTCATGAATGATTCTGCTGACATATATTGTTTGATGATCAAGAAATCATTAACCTTGCACCTCTTGCTAACCACTTGGCTCACTATGTATAAATAAGTCCTCCCTTCGCAAAGTTTGTCCCTGCCCACTTTTACCACATCTTTATCTGCTTTCCTTAAGTTTCCTGCATTACACTCACGCACTGTCATCACTGCTACAGTTCAGTGTATGGCAAACTTGCAATACGATCCGCCATTGTGACAAAATAACGCTGCACAGCTCACAGTTCGCAGGTTTCTTAATTTCTGAATATGTTGAAACAGTTTCAGCGGGGCTGAGTTTAATGCCAGCTAGAATGCTGGCCATGCATATGTAACCATCTTTCACCATTTGTCACATCTTGTGGCAGTGCCATCAGAGGTTGGAAATTCATTCTCATGTGAATTTTTCTCTCTCTCCCCATTGGTCACAGATTGGGCGCTCCTCGGAGAGCCCCATTGACTTTGTGGTAATGGACACTGTGGCCGGGGACAAGGCGGGTGCCTGTAGGGTCACCCAGAGCACCATCTCCCGCTTTGCCTGCCGCATCCTGGTGGAGCGCAACCGCACCCACAGGTCGTACGTGTTCGCCGCGGGCTTCGACTCGTCCCGCAACATCTTCCTCGGGGAGAAGGCGACCAAGTGGCAACACGAAGGGGAGATAGATGGCCTGACGACCAATGGCGTCCTTATCATGCACCCCCAGGGTTCCTTCTGTGGCGGGGCCACGCCAGGCATCTGGCGGGAGGTCTCCGTCGGCGGCAACGTGTACGCCATCCGCGAGTCCCGTTCGGCCCCCAAGAAGGGTGTCAAGGTGTGTATGTGTTCTGAGAAGCTTTTCCCTGGTGCTTCGGGGGACAGTGTTATCAGCACAGGAAGGATGAGGAGGAAAAATAAGCTGACAGTTGACCTCAAGAAGGACAGAGAGGCGTCCAAGGAAAGAGATGTGTGAAGTAATGGATGAATGAGAAAACAGCTGCGTAAATGGCTTTGATTGTGCAACTGTCAATGCTTTTACTTTTATAATATGGTAAACTCCATGAATACCTCGGTAGAGCACACTCATATATGCCCCCTTGCTGTTGATGATTTCCCTGGTGGCATCATGCCATCACTTTGTAGTTGCCTGATGCCATATGTCACCATTATTATATTGCACCAATATTGCTACAAAGGAGCCATTAACAGCTCCTCAGGAAAAGGGTAGTGAAAAGACACTCTCGCTATGTTTGTGTCGGAAGTGTGTGGAGGGGAGTTTCCAGCCCATGAAGGGTGAGGGCTGAATTAGAATGGAGGTTCTGCGAGCTTGCACCATTCTACTGAAAGTTTGATTTGGCCTAGCCCAATTTATGCTTAGATTGACAAATTTGGACCTGTTTTTGTGCTTTTGCATTATAAACATTACGAAATCAAACTATAGTTTGCGTTGAGAGTCCTTACATGCGGTAATTTGATTTGCCCACGGGTTGCAGGTAACTGCAGCTCCTCTTGAGCAGTTCTGAGCATTGAACTTGCAAGTCTTTCCTAAGGGTGGTCTGCCAGTCGTGCACCTGAACGACAGCTTTGTTCTCAGTTGTTTGCAAGCTGCGAAAAATTTTGTACTTGACATTTTGCTTTGAATATGGAAATCTGGAGCACTCATTGCTTGCTTAGTGAGCGGAATTTAATAAGGTCGAACAGCTGGACTCTAGATCAGGGCATCTACATGTTCAGATTTCAGACTTAAATGAAAAAATTATTATTTGAATAAATCGATTCATTTATCTAATAATTTGCACTCTGAGTAGTAAACCATTCATAACGTGGCCTCCAAGGTTCCCAGAATCAATGTTGCCACGGTGATGTTAATTGGAGCTGAGGGTGTGCCCCGGCAGAAGTATGACTTTTCTCCCGACAACCGTGCAAGCAAGGATTGGGTGGAGTTGAATGCTTTGATACAAACTGTAATGCTGGTAGCACTGAAAAGGACGTTTGGCTCCTGATGGTGCAACCTCCTTGCCTCCTATCCCTTACATATCTGGCAGATTGAAGACGAGACCAACGTCCTGCGAGACGGCTCGCTCATTGACCTCTGTGGAGCCACACTCCTCTTTCGGTCAGCCGAGGGACTCCTCAAGTCGCCGACGAAGCAGCACCTGGAGGCTAGTGTGGCGGAGCTGAATGCGGGCCGGCCCCAGTGCCCCGTGGGGCTCAACACTCTGGTCATTGCCAGTCGGGCCACTTTGAGCCAGGGGGACAAGCAGCCCTATGTGTACCTGCACTGCGGCCATGTCCAGGGACTGCACCACTGGGGGCTCCCCGAGGGGGCCTCCAACGTGCGCACCTGCCCCATGTGCCTCAAGGTACGCGTTCTCCGTTCTGTCTTCTCGTACCGGAGAAGCTGTTCAGAAAGTCAATCGATATTGGTAGCTCTAAGCAACAAAGGTGTTTGGTTTGCTGCCAAGCGCACGCCAGAGGGCTTGTGTGTGTCCTTGAAGACCTTGAAAAACCCTTTAATTTGGAAGAAGCATTTTCAAGGGCCTTGAGTGTTGGGGTATTTTTGTGCGATCCTTGGAAATACTTGGTAGAATGAGAGAAAAAGGATGGCTACACAATATGAAAGAGCACTGAAGAAGGGTAGAGATGGGGGAAGCCTCAGTTCGCAAGTCGAGCTAACGTTTCGACAAGGGGGACTTGTCTTCGTCTCCTTGTCAGAAAATTAGCTCAGCTTGCGAACTGAGGCTCCTCCTCGACCCTCGCTGAGTGCTCTTTCATACCTTGAAAATGGTGGAATTCCTGTGTATTGTAAGAAAGCTGCAAAAGAATGCTGGTACGCTGTATGTACACTCTATCTGTTTATTTTATTTTCTTCACGAAGTTCTTACATTGAGACATCCACTGCCTCCGGAAAATGTTGGCATGTAAGGCTAGGCTCCCATTTCCCCCACCAAGAGCTGGGCATGGCGTGAAGTGAGAGGAGGAGACACGTGTGCGACCCTGGTTGGGCGTGCCACAAGCCTAGGGAGCTCGGAGTCTTGATGCTCCGATCGTGCTGCCACTAGGGAAACCATTTCTGTGTCATTTCTTCCAGCATGCCGCTGTGTCCTAATGCAGTGTACACGACCTTCGTACCAAAAACAGAAGAAAGAAGAGCTGCCTTGTTTATTAGAACAATTACCTACTTAACTTGGACAAAGACAAAGTGTACCTGCTCAAGTGAAACGCTTTGAGCAATGATGCCACTGCCAGGCATACTGGGCAACAGACTGAACTGCTTCTTGGCTGTCATGGTCGAGGCTAGGCCTAGCCTGTTTTCAGCCGAAGGCGCAGTTGCTAGCGCTAAATGAAGGGTGTACTGTCAGCTTCGCTTGACTGTAAAATCCTTCTTCTATTAAGGAAACGCTAAAGATATGGCCACTGTCTATGATGCTTTCAGCAGTTAATCTTACGGAGTTCGAGTCACGCTGCACTGGTGGGGACTGGTGGGTGGAGCTGCTGGCTGCTGCATGGCTCAGGCTGAAAATATTTGCTCATCACAGTTGTCACTTTTTTTTTTTTTGTGTACGCAAACTTGCCATAAGGCATATTATATAAACTCATGTAAATGGTTTTCCGTGAGGAACCGGAGCAGGCTCCCGCTCTTAGCGTTGTCGGTGAGCCATTTAGAAAAGTCCTCTTCCCTTGTCACTCTTACTAGCAACTCTGGATTGATGAATAAATTCAAGATTTGAGGGAAAAGAAAAGGGGTTCCCAGGTTGAGGGCTTCAACAGATGCTTATGCTGAGAAAGCAGAACCTACCAGTTGCATGGCGTCAGTCATAAGGCCTAACAGTTGAAGAAGACCGCTAAAGAAAAGGCAGATGTCGTCAACATCAGTGCTGAGCTTGGAGAAAAGAAAAGCTTAGGTTTTGTGAAAGACGGAAGAAAAATATAGGTGAATGGCATGCTTTGTTCCTGGGTCTTTGAAAAAAATATTTGTGGAGTCTTGAAAGCCTTTTGGAACTCTTTTATTTTTGCAGCTAAAAACAGGTGACATCATATCACAGCCCTGGAGTTGCCCTGCATTTTCTTGTCTGAAGGAATCGTTAGTCTGTGCACGGTGGGCTCACTGGATTCCATCACTTCGGATCGGGCTATTTCGGATGCCTTGGACTTGCAACGCAGGATGCTCATATGTGCCAGTGCACACAATGATAGCAAAGAATACTGTTACTGATACCAGGCAACAACAAGATGCATACTCGTATAATTGGTGCACGAAGGAATGAAAGGAATATCAAATTCCAGTCACCTTTTTTTTGTGCCTCAATAGTGAAGCAGTGGGGTCCGTGAGTGAAAGGTCTTTTCCCTCCTTTGTCTGCAGAAAGGCCCTGTGGTGAAGCTGTGCATGGGCATTGAGCCAGCCTTCTATGTGGACAACGACCCACCGAACCACGCCTTCAACCCCTGCGGCCACATGGCCTCCGAGAAGACCGTCAAGTGAGTCCCACCCTTCCTCGCTCTCTGAGGAGCCTTTTCAGCAGAATTAAATGCCACAAATTGCTTCAGCATATACAGTGAAAGCTCGTTAATTCACAACTCGTTAATTCGAAATTTTGGATAATTCGAAATAGTCATCGTAGTCCGGTCCGCAGTGCATAGAAGTCTATGCGCGTAACAGCTCGTTAATTCATTCAAAAATTGGCGCCGCCACCCATAATTCGAACTGCGCGTCGCCAAGCGGCGCTGTTAAAAACCATCGTTGGAAGCTTTCACGGCAGAACGATAGATAGCACAACCATCGGGGCGCCGCTAGGGTGCTGGAACAAGTACTAAACAGTCTTTCCTGCCGCGACTCCTTCGAGGAACGACGTTTTAGTGTTATCGACCACGGTTTCGTGTTGCATTTCGTGAGCCCTCGTTTTGCACGCCGCTTGTTGTGAGCTTGTGTCCGCGAGATGTGTTCGCGTGGGAAATACTGTGCCAAGACGGTGAAGGAGAAAGTGGCTATTTTACGCGAGGTGGATGAACGGAAGGCCAGCAAAGTGGAAATCGCGAAAAAGCACGGGATTCCACCAAGCACGTTGTCGACGTACGTCCGAAATAGGAAGGCCATCGAGGATGCCTATGAAGCCGAAGATTTCGCCAGCAACAGAAAAAGGCTTCGGTTAGCCAAGTATCCGGAAATTGAGACCGCTGTGATCACGTGGGTGAAAGAAATGAGAAGCGCTGACATTCCACTGAGCGGCCCAATTATCATGGCGAAGGCGGCCGATTTCGCCCTGCGCCTGAATGTGGAAGATTTTGTCGCCTCCAAAGGATGGTTTCACCGCTTTAGAGACAGACATAATCTTGTCTTCCGGGTGTTGTCTGGAGAAGCCAAAGAAGTGGATGCAGAAGCTTGTGCCACGTGGCGAAGCGGTGCTCTGCAGCAGTACTTAGAAAGCTACTCGGCACATGATATATTCAATGCTGATGAGACGGCTTTGTTTTATAAGCTCCAGCCCGACAGAACAGTAACATTTAAAGGGGACAGCTGCGCTGGCGGCAAGCGAAGCAAAGAGCGGATTACTGTTCTGGTCGCCGCTAATATAACCGGGACGGAGAAGGTCCCTCTTTTTGTTGTCGGCAAGGCACATAAGCCTAGATGTTTCAAGAACATTAGGACGCTGCCGACGGAATACTCCGCCAACAGAAAGGCGTGGATGACGGGCGAATTGTTTAAAAAATGGCTCTTGAAATTCGATCGGAGGATGGAGCTAGGGAAGCGTCAAGTTCTCCTCATTGTGGATAACTGCTCGGCACACAAAGTCGACGCCGAGCTGAAAGCCACAAGGCTCGTCTTTTTGCCCGCCAACACGACTGCGGCCTTGCAGCCGATGGATCAGGGGGTGATCAGAAACATCAAATGTTTCTATAGGCGCCACATGATCGAGCGCATGACTTTGTGCACTGGAAACCAGAAGACCAGCACCATCACATTGCTCACAGCAATGCACATGTTGGTGCGTGCATGGGAGCAGGTCACGCCGTCCACAATTGCAAACTGCTTCCACCACTGTGGCTTTGCTGCCGGAAGTATGAAAGAAAGTGGCGACGATGGGAGTCCGGAGCCTCTGCCTGCAGCTGTGCGTGCTGTGCTGCAGGACGTCAGTTTTGATGATTACGTTGGAGTAGACAGCGATGCAGCAGTGTGCGGTGCCCTAAGTGATGAGGACATTGTCGCTGAAATTGTTGGGGAGCAGTCTGTCCCAGAAGAGGCAGAAGACGAGGACGACGACTAGGAGCAAGAGCCCGTGCGTCCATCCGCGGCAGAAGTTATGGGAGCGCTGAATGTCGCGCGCCTTTTCTTCAGCTTTGAAGAGGGGGAAGAAGACTCCCTGCGTCGCATTCACATGCTAGAAGACCGAGTGAGTACGGTAGCCCTCAGAGAGAAGAAGCAGAAGATGATAACAGACTTTTTTGCTAAATAAATGTTTTTCGTGCCCTCCGGGCATCAAACGCCTTCATTTTTGCTCACTTTCATTAGTTCGAATTTTAGTTAATTCGAACTGGCCTGGCGGCCCCGTGGAATTTGAATTAACGAGCTTTTACTGTACTGGCTGTCTCTTGTTGCTTGTGGGAGCTAGACTCTGCTCATTTTGAACAGTGAAACCCATTTGCATCACAGTAACCTTTATCTCACAAATGCCTCGAATATGGTTTGCTGTGCATCTGAGGTGAAAACTGTCACCATGATCATTATTCGCAGTTTGGTCAGGTGTTTTAATTTGTGCGTACTACAGTCGAACCCGGATATATCGAACTCGAAGGGGGGGGATCGCGAAATAGTTTGATATATCGATAATTCAATATACAGAAATCGGCTTGGGACGGCACTTATGATGCGAAAAAACGATACCGTATTTGTCGCATAATCATCTCACTCACATAATGAACCCACCCTCCACTTTTGCACTGGAGAATTTGGGGGGGGGGGGGGGGGGGAGCGTTAAGGCCAGCTCGCTCACATGCAAACGATTAAGCGATCTCAGCGACGAGCGGCAGCAACAGAGCAAAAAATTTCCAACTTGTTGGAACTGCGTCCCTTTGCCGTTTGGTTTGAGCCACCGCGGCAGAAATCGCCAACGTTTTCGCTTGCATGTTGCACTCCGTTTCGGTCGTCTCATCCACAGCTCATTTCTTGGCAGCGTGCCAAGATGCTGCGCAGCGATAATTTCTATTTTGATAGCTCCTGCAGCGGCGGGGAGCGAACTTGGCAGACTGCCCGTGATGGCTTGATTTCACAAGCCTGGTTCGATTTATCACTCCGCGCTTGGGGCGGGCATAGTCCACTGCCACAAAATCATTGGAAAGCATGATAAAGCAGCTGCAAATGCTGTTTGAAGTGAAAAATGCTAGAAGCCGGTGTCATGATCGCAGCTGACCGCGTGCTTTCGTTGATTCATACATGCAAGGATAAAAGACTCCTGCAAAAAAAAAAAAAAAAAAGCCGCTTTGTAATGTTATATCTTACGCTACGCTGCGCGTACAGCACAATGATAAGAATAGACGACTCTCGCAAAAAAAAAAATAAATAAATCTGCCGCTTCTTAACTTCCGCAGGCGCCATAGCCACGTCAGCCGCCGCGCGCAGAGGGTTCGCAACACACGCTGGAGAAAGCGTCCGACGTTCTGTGAAAGCGGGTTGAGCTGGCTTGGCGCATGCGTAGCGCGTGCTGCTGCGAACGAAGGCCAGGAAAGAGGAAGGAGAGAGATAGCTCGGCGAAAGAATGTGCACACCCTTGCGCTTTGCTCTATCGCGTTTTTCCCCTCTCGTTCCTACCAGTTCTCTCTGGTTTATTCGCGCACATGGCTTGCAAATGTCACGTGCTAGCGTGCGGAAAACGATAATCGCAGATGCGCAGGTCTTTGGGGAATGGGCGCGGCGCAGCCCTAGCCGAACTTTCTTGTTCCCTCTCATTCTTTCCGCGCTTGGCTTGAAAACGTCACGCGGCAAACGGCCGAGGGTGATGCGATCGCCTTTGGGAAAGGCACACTTTCCAATGCGTAGTGCGTAGTTCGATATCGAACGACCGGCGAAATTGAGTTCGATATATGACGTGGCTTTCCTATACTTTTACATGGGATTTTCAAGGGGATATTCCGTGAGTTCGATATATCCAAGTTCGACTGTATTGTGTCGGGAATGGCGAAGGATTGCTACAGAATCAAAAGTACCTCTGCGGGCCTTTACACAGTGCTGGGCAGTTGCAGTGGGGTCTCTTCACAATGGCTGTGGCAAGCTTTGAGGATGTCTAATCTTGTGGAATGTGCATCTTCCAAGAACCGAGGCAAGATAGAGAAACACAGTAAAACTTCGGAAATTAGAACTCTGTTGATTTGAAACACCAGATCATTCGAAAAATTTCTGTAGTCCCGTAATTTCTATTGCAAATTTGATCGCATGATTCAAAATGGTGGCTATGCCTAGTTAATTCGAAGATTCGGGGTGCTATGGGGGAATGCACAATCGCAATTTTGCCACAAGCTAATGAAGTGGCAGGCCTCTTGGAGCTGCGGAGTGATTCCCGATGCTTGATGTACCGTAGTGCGCAAACTTCCACGACTTGGAGAACAAAACGAGCACACTCGGGTGTGGCTTGGGGATTGCCAAAGCATGTGCTTGCAGAGAAGATATGCTTGGCTGCAACTCGGCCGTGGATACCAGTTTCATGCTAGCATGCTCTCGGGGCTTTGTCAAGACATGGCTATACTGGAGTCAGCAGTGCTTGCATTCATGGCTTGTCTCTTACATGGCCAAAGTCAAAGTGGTGCATCGTGGAAGCACTGGCGTCATGACACCTCTCACCAATAGCAGCGGCAGTACTATGTGTTCCATGACACAGCCATTCTTGTTTCGACCTCGCTACAGTGGCGCAGTGGTTAGGGTGTTTGATGGTTAAATCCAAAGGATGCGGGATCAAATCCTTGCCGTGGCGGCTTCTTTTTTGATGGAGGTGAAAAGCAAGGCCTCCGTGTGCTGTGCAGTGTCAATGCACGTCAAAGAATCCAGGTGGTGTCAAAATTTCCGTAGCCCTCAACCACGGCGTCTCTTATAGCCAGAGTCACTTTGGGACGTTGCACAGATCACATTCTTGTTCCATGCCCACGGTGAGTGCTTGCACCGATTCTTTCAGTGCGTACCACAGCTAGAGGGTTAGGGATACTAGCATCTCAATTATTTTGAGTGTTGTTGTGTAAAGTCCACCTTTTTTGGAAAGAGCGACCATTCGAAATTTGGCTGACTTATTTGCAGGGTGTAAGGTAGCTTTGGTCGAACGTTGTGTAGTACAAGCCCCATGGGGATGCCCATTGCTGACAAGACACATGGCGTTCTATGCATCAAAGAGTATATAATTTGTATGCCATTCGGCTATGCTGTAGGAAGTTTGCGTTGCCCGGCTTGTTCACGCTGGTAGTCAGTCTCTCAGCGATCGACAGGTAGTGTGAGAGTTGTATCCTGTGATAATGTCTGGAGTGTGCATACAGCATGGAATCTGAAATCACGCAGCTGTGCAGATTTGCCACAAGCCATTCGGACTACTCTGTATTGGGGAAGGCAGAGTGGAGCGCCTTTTCACTTTTGATCTCTACTGGCATCATATTGTGTTTATAATTTTCGTTTTAAGTTAGGCACAAGCACATATCATTCTGTAGGAAACAGCAGAAACTAAGTGCGATGGCAGAACGAATTGAGGGTTGTGTAATGTGCGTCCTCGCAGTGATATTTTTGCCTGAGCTCAATTTTTTTGTTACGTTCTGTTTATTCGAAAACTTGGTTTATTCGAACCTCTTTTCCCCATCTCAATGACTTCAAATTATCAGAGCTCGTATTGCATACATAGGCATTAGAATAGCGTGATGTCATTCCCAGTGACGTGCAGTGCAATGTCTGAAATTATGCGACTGACCGCATGCCTGATGCATGCGAGGGGTGGATGACTTGAACAGAAGCAAAAGTGAAACTATGCTGCTTGGCTATATATAGGCAAAGGGGGATTTCTGACTATCATGATGCCTTCCACAGCGCATGAGCCTGACGTCTGAAATTCAGGTTTGGGGAAGTCTATTTGGTCAACGCTGGCTTCTCGGGCGATACCACGATGTGGTCTCTTGTGCGAATTGACTAGCATCCAACGCCACGAACTTATGAGGGCATCGACTAGGACCACGCTCCTTGTTTGAGTTGTCTGAATTTCCGAATTAAGGGAGTAGAATTCATGAGATTTTACTGTAATCCAAAACTTCAGGACCGTATTCAGTTTGGTGCCAGAAGTCCCGGGTTACTGTCACTCTCAGCTGATGCTTTAGAGAAAGGTTCGGTGCATCCTTGTCATATCTTCTATCATGAAAAGTTTGGTATACCGGTAGAACGGATTCCACACAGCGAGCGAGCGATGCGATGTCGGCCATGTTTACAAGCGGAGTGGTGGTCGAGGAGCGGCCAAGGTAGCGTCGTCGCAGACTCGAGATTCTCGAGAAAACTCAAGTTTTCTCCGCCGCTGGAGGAGCGATTCGAGTGGAGATTGCTTTCTGAAACGAAAAACAGGCCTCGAGGGCCGCTTGGAATAGCAGTTCGAGTGAAGGCGTGTTTCTGAATACGGCGGTTAGTCTAGCTTGCTTTTTTACTATTGGATCTGTCTAACTCTGTCCCATAGTGGCTGCTATCGTTGTGGGTTTTCCAGGTTTTTTTTTTTTTTCTGTCATTCCTGCTCCAACTGTATTTAAGATGTCCAGCTATTAGCCCTGTCTCTCTCTCTTTCCTTGTCTCGCTCCACCTGCAGCGTAGCTGTTACCCACTCTGTAAATGGCGCTCCTTTCTGTACACTGCAGGCAACGCGCCCAGTGTTGCTGTATAGCCATCTGTGCACCACGTTAACGCATGTTGTGAGGCCACGTCAGTCAAATGTGCGGATCCGGAATTTTAAATGGTGAATTGCAGTTGCAGCAGGGAGCACTTCTGGAGCAACGTTCGTGCTCTTTTCGGAGCAACTGTATTTCAAATGCAGATTCGGACCGCGGGTCACTTCTTCCAGTCGCAGATAGAGAGGGATCGCCAGGCTAAGGTAGTGCAGTGGAAATTGGCAGATCCTACCGGATATTTGCGCAACGTCTTTCTTCAGTGACGCTTTCCATTTCTGGCAGCTTCTCATCTCAGCTTTGCCCTTTACACTCCATAGAATACTATCACTATCAGTACTTGCGACCACTATGGTCTCAAATTCTCGCCATGAACTGGCACTCACTCACTATTGGTGACAAGAGCAGTAGTATAACCGGAAAATTTTTTTTGTAGACCTTTTCTCAGAGTGTAACTGCAAAGCTGCGCTTCAGTATTGCTTTTGTGTGCTTCTGTCTCATAAATTCAAAGCCATTAAATTGCTATTCTGCTAGGGAAGACTTGAGAACAGTGAACTGTGAGAACGGTTATTTAGTTTGAAAGAAGTGTCAATACGATCTTGTCTGTGCTCGGCTGAGTGAGCATGAATGAAAGAACAGCATGAACTCAGTGTCAACTCCGTCTCGAGAAGCAGTTGGAGCAATGTTTACCCATTGCAGGTTTGAAAACGGGTACTTCCTCGGTCTGTCTGCGAAAGCAATCTACTTGCTTCTGCCAGAGCATGAGTGTTCCAAAACTGCAGAGTCTGCACACATGTTTTACACCCGATTCAGGTGCTATGTCGCAGAGTGTGTGGACTGCTCTGGTTTTCTGAGTGACATTGACCATAAGCCTCAAGTCAGCCAACAAGTGCTCTTTGCATATGGGTGCCTTTTAGTCTGGGAGGAGGAGTGGGATATGTGACGCACTAGCGATGAATATCTGACCGTCGCTGCTGGCTAGATCCAGTAGCGCTGGTATGATAATGTCTTGCCTTTACTGCGCCTGTAAGAAAGCTTCACCCTGCACCAAATCGTCATTGGTGTCGTTGCCGGTGTAACCAAGCCACGAGAGAGTCAGCAGCTGAAGGGAATTTCTCAGAAGAGAAATTAGAGGCACGAGCTCTTCACCCCTCGCCTCCTCGCTCGTAGCTCCTCTTTCTCTTCTTGTGAGAAATTCTCTTTGGCTCGTGCAAAAAATATAGAGTGCTTTGTAACTGCTGATACATACATACAAGAACCTCTGAAATTCTTTTTATCAATATATCACCAAAATGCTTTAGACAGCTGCAATGAAATTTTGCATTGGGAAGTATTGTAACCGTCCTTAAAATTTATTTATTTATTTTTTTCTGACAGAGCCACTCGGACGCTTCCGTGTGTGCCATTGCACAGGGTCGCTGTGGTTCGTAGTTATTGTGAAAGCTTTTCTGAACCGAAAAACTCATGGAGCAGTTCATTTTCCGATTTTTTTTTTGTTTTTACATTGAGTCTTACGGGAAACAAAACAGTGGTTGTGACTCTTCTGTGTATGTCATTTGCAAAGTTCTTTCAGTAAAGATTGGTTAATTTAGTAACGTGGTTATTTCAAATACTTTTTGCGACCTCAATGTCTTTGAATTAACAAAGTTTTGCTGTGCTCTTGCTGACACTTTTCTGCATTGCGTTCAGTTCTTCCATAATGATCTTTCTTTTTTTTTTTACACCAAATAGAAAATTGCACTGAGGTGAGGGTCTTCCCATGTGTGAGAGAGAGGCAGATACTAATCAGAGTGTCTACCGACCTGGAAAACCGGGAATTGTCAGGGAATTTTAAGATGCTGGGAAAAGTCAGGGAATTCTCAGGGATATTTCTAAAAAGATTGCAGAGTCAGGGAAATTTCCCAATGCTCGCTCGCCCGCACGTACCAGTAGCCGTAGGTGCAGCCAGGCGTAGCCATGAGACACCACGAGCGCAATGAAGTTAACGCTTTAAAAGCGAAGTGTGGCTGTGACGGCGTGGTGCCGTGTTCGCACTGGCCTCCGCACTGGCCTTCGAAAAAACAGGCCACTCTGCGACGCACTGGGATCTGGTAGCGTTTCTTCGTGGAAGCTATAATCTATTCAAGTATGTGCCAGCACGTCGTGCAGACTATATCCACTTCACAAGAAGTGCCCTGTTTCCATTAAAGTTCTGCCCGGTAAGGTGGCTTGAGAATAGCAAGGTGATTTCAAGAGCGCTTGCTATTATTCCGAACTTGGTGAAATTCATGGAATGCTCTAAGCAAGCGAAAAAGGCGCCAGCGTGTGCTAGCTACAGCATTGTTGAAAATGCAGTCGGGGACAAGATGCTGCCTGTTAAATTAGCTTTTATGCTATCAATTGCTGAAGGCCTGGAACCATTTTTGGCTGAATTTCAGACAGACAAGCCTATGGTGCCCTTTCTAGCTCCTACACCGGATCGCCTGTTGCGGTCATTGCTTGCTAGAATCGTCTGAAAGGAAGTCCTGCAAGCTGCCAACTCGTCCACCAAGCTACTTAGGATTGACTTGGAGAAACCTGATAACATGATTGCTTCTACTACATTCAACATTGGGTTTTCTGCAAAAAATGAGCTTCGCAAGATCCCCACACCATCGCAACTGGCTGTGCTCAGCTTCAAAAAAGACTATTGCATTCATAAAGAAGTGTTCACAAAAAGTGATGGAAAGGTCACCTTTACAATACAAGTTGACCAGAGGAGCGAGCCGCTTGGATCCAGCTATCGCATTGTCTCCAGAGGTTGGTGCAAAGCAACTGTGCATTGCCCTGGAGGTGCTAACAAAGCACCAGTGGCTGACTGGTTTGGAAGCTGAGCGTACCCACCGTTCCTATGTTGAGGTATGCTCATTGAGCTCTGCACAGGTGGCATTGACCAACTTTGACAGAAACGAGCAGGGGCTGGACACGCTCTGGTTTGAATTGTGTTCACGCAACCATAAGGAGCTATTTTCCTTCATCGAGATCATTCTTAGCTTGTCCCATGGAAATGCAGCTGTGGAACGAGGGTTTTCAGTCAACAAAGAGTGCCTTGTTGAAAACCTGAAAGACGAGTCTCTAATTGCGCAAAAAGTAGTGTATGACACAGTCTCGGCTATTGGAGGTGTGGCCAAAGTTGAGGTCACAAACACAATGATGCAAATGGTCCGCAGTGCCAATGCCCGATGGAAGGAAGACCTGCAAAGAAAGAAGCAAGAAAGGTTGGACACATTGGATGCCGAAAGGAAGAAGAGAGTGGCTGTTCTTGTAAAAGAGCTTAAACAAAAGAGGCAAAAGGTCATCGACAATGCACAGTTGCAGGCTGCTTGTCTTGAAGAAGAAATTAATTCTCTAAAACAGGGGTTCTCAAACTGGGTTCCGCGGAACATAGGGGTTCCGCGGGCTGTCTACTTGTGTTCCGCGAGAATCCTCAGAGCTCAGGGCAAGCACTGCTCTCAAAGAAAAATTTAATGGTGAAGGCTTGGTGAAATTTTGGATGGGGACTGCTCCGTTGTTTTTGCCTCTTCACTGCCTCTTTGAAAGGGCAGTGAACATTTTGCTTCCCTTTGCAACTACATATGTATGTGAACAGGCATTTTCAGCCCTCGCCTATCCGAAGAACAAGCACAGGAGCCGTCTTGACCCGGAAGCTGATATGAGACTGGCTCTGAGGGGGAAGGGGGGTTCCCTGGAACTATTTGAAGGCTTTTGGGGTTCCTCCAAGCAAAAAAGTTTGAGAACCCCTGCTCTAAAACAAGGTCCCTAAAGCAGCTGACCAATGTTTTTTTCTCTCTTTGACAGAAGATCAGTTGTTTTGTACACCTGAATAAAATATTTTGCATTGTGCATAATGTCTATCAATGCAATATATTCGTTTTAATGGCATTAGTCGAAACTATTTTTCAGGACTTCGGTCAGGGAATTTAATAGAAATAGTCAGGGAAAACCTGGAAAAGTCAGGGAATTTTAAAAAAACACTTTGGTAGACACCATGACTAATGAAAGGGTCTGATTGGGTGTAGGTATTTAGAATGGTACGTCTTGATTGGCCAAGCCATACTGGAATTGACTGGTCTTGCCTCTCTTACCTTGATAGATTGCAAGGAAAGTGGGTCAAACCTCTGTTTGTGCAAAGTAATTCACCATTATGTTGCTTCTTTTCCTTCCCCTGTCCAGATACTGGGCATCAGTGTCCATCCCACATGGCACCAATGGGCTGCAGGCCGCATGCCCTTTCTGTGCCACCCAGCTGGAGGGTTATCCGGGGTACGTGCGCCTCATCTTCCAGGACCACATCGACTGACCGCGCACCTGCCCCCCCGTAGCTCCACCGTGTTGTCCGGCTTCCGAGGGTGCTGCTACTGGTGATGAGGGAGACAGTTGCCACCGGCAGCAGTTACTGAGCGTCGGGAGAGAGGGAGAGTGAAGGCTGTGCTCATTTCCCACTTCAGTCTCCTCCTCCTTTCCATTCCATGAGAGACGGCTACTGGAGTGTTTGCGGAAGATGGGCAGTTCGTGGGCAGAGGTCGATTGTGACCATGGCTTGTGCAGGAACTACAGGATGCCACCCTCTTTACTGGGGTTTGTCAGAACCGGCATCATCAAAAGGGTGCTTGTATAATGCCCTTGCATTCTGGCCGAAGTGTTCACGCGTGCACCATTCCACCTAAGCACCCATCTCCTTCTCCCCCCCTCTCTCCAAGGTTTTGTACGCCTGTGGCGCATGGTAGGTGGTACCGCGCGTCACCGTTTGGTGACCGGTGGCGGCCGAGCGAAGGGGACGGCGCGATGGAAGCACTCGCTGTTGGCAATTGGTTTGCCATTGGGCCGAGGCTCTCGGTGGGAGGAAAAATGAAGAAACCACTGTATGTGTTTGACGTGCAGATGTGGAACCGGATAGCAATGTTGGATTAGTAGCAGCCCATTGCAAATGGTTCCATTGGTGCCACTGGTGCTTCCTTCCATGCACCTGGGATTTTTCGTCTTTCCTTCCCCTGACGTGCACCACAGGTGTCCATTCCTGGTTCTACCTGTTAGTTGGCGAAAGTGTTGCGTGAATGGAGAGGAGGCGAGCTGTTATTGATGCATGACTATCTTGTTCTATCATGCCATGATTTGTTTATGAAAGTGCGCCAGTTCTACCCATATTTAGGGCTGGCATGAAGCTAGTTGTAACGTTGTCACATCATTTTGTCACGCCATAACTCCAATAACACTGCAGCATTTTGAAAATGAAACTCAAGCGGGGCTTGCACCAGTAGCGTTGTCGCCTGTTTGCGTCACGTCAGAGTTGGACTGACGTTACACAAGCCCAGACTGAAGCTTGACATAGGTGAAGGAGATGTAATTATCAAGTCGTTGGCCCCTGTTCACTAAACGGTATGTTAAGGGGTAAGCAGGATTACATTGAGGGCATCTCACATTACGCTGAACAAAGTGCGTGTACATGTTGAAGGAGATGTCGCTTCAGGAATATGTAGTGCATTTTCCCCTGGGTTTGTAAGCTGTCTGTGGCAGTGAAAGGGATCGATGTACAATGCTTTGCCCCTGACAGGCTCTGTTGGGGACATCTTGCTTTTAAAGGACCAAGCAAATGCGACGTTGTTATGAACTTGCCAATTTTTAGAAAAATAAAAGCTAAAACAAACAACACAACACGGCTACCAAGAACAGTGTGGTTGCAGTTTTTCTTTGCGTGCTAGAGGGAATTTGATTTGTGTGCTTCACGCAGTTTCTTGGTGAAGAAAAAGGGTGCATAAAGTCAAAGGAAACCGAACAGGTCCGCTTGTTGAAATATTGGCTGCCTGACTGAGGCTCCCTTCTCGACCCTCGTTTGGTTTACTTTGTCCCCACACAGTTTCTTGCTGCTTTTGAAATGCAGAATCTCTAGCTGTGCCAACTTTAGCATGAATTTTAAGTCACCAGTGGGTTGTTCTTGTTGTGGCTTGTATGTTTTTATTTCTTTTGTGCTCATGTTCAACAAAGTTTTGTTGTAATTTTTTTTTTTTTTTGCGCATTCATTTAGCTGGTCTCGTTCCATGTGGCATCTGTCTTGGATGGAAAAGCTACGAGCTTGTTATTTCATATTTCAGTTTTTGAATTAGTGCCTTTAGATGAAGCAGTGGTGATGCACTTATGGCTTGGTTAAGTGACAGCCTCTCTAAGCTGAAGATTGTCGAACGCACCACCTTAAACTTTGATTAGCTTCCTAAATGAAGGATTCATGACATCGAGTTTTCTAAGGCCAAGTTTTAAGAGGACCCTTACCCTTCCTTGAGCTTTGTGAGTTACCGTAAATATCTTGACCAAGTTGCATGCTAATATGCAACAGGAGGCGGACAAAAGTAAAGCGCAAAATTGAAATCGTGTTTCTTTTCTTTTATTTGTCACGTTTTAGCAGTGTGGTACACACTTGGCATTGGTGAGGTCAGCATCGGCAGTTACCAACTCTGCCACTCGAGGGAGCATGGTTTTCGTGTGCAACGATGCCACCTGCTGCTTTTGTAAGCGAGTTGGTGTTGTTGCCGACAAAGGTAGCAGATAGGAGAAGTCCGCTCAGGAGAAATGGCAAGACCAGAGTAGTGTACGGTTCTCCTCATACCTATCTAAAGTGCTCTAGGCGGCTTGCAAAACAATGCCTCCACTGCTAGAGGCAGGGGTTGTGTCAGCTTTGCCAATTGCACCATTTGGACACAGCTTTCTGCGCCATGCGGCACCAAAAGCACTAAATTGGCCGAAATAGCTCCAAATTGGGCCAAAAAGGCCTGGAAATCACAACACAAACTTTTTTCCTCGCTTTGCATGGCTTCCAGGGGTGTCCGAGAATTCGGGATGGTTTGTGATAGCGATTTATTTCATTTGCACTGCACTTGTATGTATTCGATAAGTGTGAATATTCAGAAGTTTCGGGATTCTGTGCGTCTGAATCTATGGCCAGCCATTGCAGATTCCAAGAGGCATTCATTGGTTGCAGCATTTCACAAGAGTAGCATCAGTTGCTCACCTTTCATGGAATTGGCATTTGTGGTAATGCTGTAGTTTCTCTAGAAAGTGATGCTTTGAGTGCATCGAGAGCCGGCGCGGCTGTGCCGCAGTATTTTCAATCACTGTGCCACGAGAGACACAGCACCTGAAGAGCAGGTTTCGGGAGTGCCGTGCAATGGACAGAGCATGCATGCACTGCTCTGGTGACTGCTTTAATCGTATACACAAGTTTTGAAAATTTTCATGTAAGTCGTTCATTAAGCTGGATATGGTCGGACTCGCACAGGTAAATTTGGGAGGCGGATCGCGTCTAGGTACGACCCATACATCCTGCGATAGCAAATGTTCGAACGCTACGAAAATGCGCTGGAGATCACATTTACTTATTCCAGGTCGGCAGGCAACACGACCGAGTGCGCACTGTTTGAGCTGTGTTAATGAGCCATGGTATTCCTGTGTTACATTTCAATGCAGAAGTATTTGAAGCAATATCGGTGCGTCGTTATTAAATTTTCTACATTCACTAACATTCACATTTTGGTGCTGGCAACGAAATAATGATTCGGTTGCTGTGTAATACTTTAATAGTTCACTTGTATAATGCAGTACTGCACATTTCTGTGGCACTTGGCTTAGTTAACTATTGTTTCATAGGTCTTGAGGCAACGTTTACCACTAACTCGTGGGCCACTGTGATGC
Organism: Amblyomma maculatum; assembly: GCF_055883805.1. NCBI lineage: Eukaryota > Metazoa > Arthropoda > Arachnida > Ixodida > Ixodidae > Amblyomma > Amblyomma maculatum. The sequence continues at coordinate 84,059,000 of NC_139353.1, forward strand.
CTTTCCGAGGCATCAGAGGCATCATCCAAAAAAATGCACGCGCGTAGCAGGCTACTGCTCAAAGCTTCATAGCATGCTGTTTGTGTGCTGTGGACAAGTCGTTATGGCGGATCGAATCTCTGTTGCAGCAGCTCTGTTCCGAAGGACAAAATACAGAAGGAAAAATGAAAGGAAAATGAATATAAATAGAAAATGCCATGATCTCAAGTAGTTGAAAGTAATTGAGAGCATTGGCTGCCCTTTATGTGCATTGTGCAGCTTTGGAACACTGAGTCCCGTACTGAACTTTGGTTCATTCGCCCCTGTTGTGTATTCGCGACAAACTGTATCGGGGGACATTATTGTTACATGCCTCGTAGCCTCCAAGGCGTTTTCAAGGATCAGCAAGGAGGTGGCTCAGGGTCCCTTTAAAGAGTTGGTGAATGATATGTAAAGCTTCATTTTTAGTGTCGAATCAACTGCGAACACCTTTTTTTGCACTTAGTTTCCAGTCCGAAGCTTTTGGCTTGTTCATAAAGTTCTTGGTCAAAATGTCGGCGTGAATTTGTAATAATCGGCTGTCAGGGCTATTTCTGGCGAACTGCACGCGGCTGAAAAAACAGACCTGCAGAATGGATGTATCATCCAGTACATATGAGTGTTGAGTAACCTTTAGAGGAGGGTGTTTCTTTTTTCTTGCGTTGCCTTAGTGTTTGAGCCTTTAGAATGTTTTTTTTTTCTTGTGTTTCACAGCTGTGCCAATTATCTCCTGTTGGATAACCTTTCTGCAATCGCGACATTTCCCATTTGCGAGACATTCGCGATAAGACATTCCGATATACCATTTCATGTCGCACTGGGGCTGTTCATGCCTGCTACATTTTTTTATGCTGAAAACATCATGATCCACTTTTTCATTCCCTCGATGTTTCTCATTGAGTGTCAATCATTGGTGGGGATTCAAGCTGGCTACTATCATTTTTGCTTTCTCTGTTGAAGCCACACAGTGGGCGTCTTGCTGGGGTGCTTTTGCGAGGGTGCTCAAGTAACTTTGGCACAACGTACCTTAAGCACCGCTGTTCTTCTGTTTCTCATGTTTTTAGAACACTTTTACGCAATCCATATGCAGGTACTTTCTTTTGCATGCATGGAAGGAAGGAAAAGAAAGGTACAGGAACGTGTTTGGAAACCCAGGCGTATATTATTTATTCCATTTACTAGGGAATGTGTCTCCTCACTGTCTTCAAGCTTGCCACTGGGTAGAAAATGAACAGTGGATGATGCAGTTGTGTCGGAAATGCTTGGCTACTTTGTGCAATGTATAACGAGCGAACCATGTCGTGGGATCTCTCATGATTGCTGACAAAATGTCCACGAAGGAATTACCAAGTCTGGCACACATTTGTGCAACTTTGCACTCTCAAGAAAGGAGTAGGCAAGCCATCCAACACATGCTGTCTTTTTTTTGTGTGTGTTTACTGTTCCAAGCAACCGGTGGACACTGGCATTTGTGGTGCATCGTAGGCATAAAGGACAACTAGAAGGGTCTGTTCAAACCTCTTAGAATCTCCAAAAGATGGCAGTCATGGCTTGCTGTGCTTTCATGATAAAGGAGCTGCTAAGTGGCATACACACTTTATAAGAGGGCTGCTAAGGTCACAGCACTTCAGTTATACTTGCTGATGACTACAGCCTGGAAGGAAGTCTGTGCTGTTTTAGGGTCAAGGCAAAGGGCAGCAATCCAGCTTAGATTTTCCACCTTCATTCTACTTGGGGCTCTGATTCAGTTCACGTTTGTAGTGAACACAAGCAGTGGTATTGCTTCTAACAAGGATATAAGTATGCGTGAATGCTCTTGCTTTTCAACAAAGGAGCTAGGCTTTTAAGATGCAATGCCTGCCACTTGTAGGACGTAGTTTGTGCAGTTGAAGTAGAACGCTTTGGGGCCCTCCCCCTTGTGGTCGTGTCTAGTGTGCGGACAGTTCTTTTTTTTTTTTTTTGGTGTTGCTGGCCTGCCATGACCATTGCTTCTTTTCTTTTTTTTTTTATCCTCCTTTCCTGATGCCATGCCTTCTTTTCAGAGTTGCTTGTTCATAACATTTTCGTTTATGTGGGTCTATCGGCTTTGTACAGCAGAATTTAGTTTCGTGGAAATGCCAAGAGTGGTGCTGGCTTAACTTTGTTTTTTCACGCTGAAGAAAAATTGAGTCGGTTTTTCCTTCCTCATAGTCAGCTGCACTTTCTTCTTGCTCGAAGAGTTCTGGAGTGAGTGGTGCAGTACATCCACATAAGTGTGCTTTCGAAAGACACACTCGGCTTCGAAAGCTACCATTGCCTATGGAAGGATTTTTCAGTCCAACACTTCAAATAGTGGAAGTTTCATAGACTGAATGAAAAGTCGTGCAGCGCTTCTTGGATGTTTTTGTGGGCATATTCCAATAATTGTAATATTGCACTTGGGTCTTCTGGAACACCTTTGGTTCAGCGACAAACATTTTTATTATTTGTATTAGGCACTGATATGATGTAGTTCCCTTAATCTAATTGAATTGTGCTTGCGTCCAAGTGGGCTACGCATTGGGCTGCATTGTATGCGAGGTGTTTTGAGATTTCTGATTCATGTCTCTCACTATCTTCACTTTCTGCTGCTTAGTGTATGCCCTCATTTGGTTCAGACTTGTTTCAGGCGAAGGAATGTATTGCCTCTCAACTTGCAGGTTGTTTGTATCAATACACTTCTGGATCATGTGTACGCTCGCGCCTGGCATGAAAAAAAAAAAAGCCTTTTATGCCGTAATGAATTTTCAGTTTGCATGTTGATTGCTCTATTTCAGTTGTCTGTCAAACCAAAATGTTTTATATTTTGGGGCTATCTATTTAATGCATGTGCTGGCTTATTTTTTTTTATCTCATTTGCCTTGTGCGTAATGTAAGCGGTCTTGCCTCTGGAACAGTGATCTTTTTTGTTGCCAGTTGTCTTGGTCTCAAACTATGAAATTGTGTCATCAAAAAAAAAAAAAAAAAAGAAAGACAGTCATTCCATGTTCAAGTTTTGTTATGGTGGGCTTTTCTTCTTCCTTCTTGTTCTTTCACCTTTTGCAGCTGCCATTTCTTTTGTTTGTTTTCTTGGGGGAGGGGGGAGCAGTTTCTGTGTTTATGAAAAGGTGTATGCAAGAGATTACCCAATGTTTAATGAAACCTACATTTCTTTTACAATGATCGTTCATGTGAAATTGTTTTACGAGCACCTTTTGATACTTTAGGATAATTTGGTGTGCGTATCTCCTGCAGGTAGCTAAGAGTTTTCTTTGTGCTATCTTAGCCATTTCAATGACGCATGAAGATAGCTAATTTTTTTTTTGCTTCATACGAATGTAATGCGTGCTAGTGTGTTGAAATCTGATGGAAATGTTTCCAGCTTGCATTTCCCGTCTAAAGTTATTTTTCTTTGTTCACTGAGCCAATCCGCGTGAAGTATTTAGTTTTCACTCATCATTCATGCGGAGGCACAGCAAGATGATAGTAACAGCACAAAACGCTCTTTGCCACTTGAAACAACTTGGAAGTGGCTGGGTTTACAATGACCGGTTGATGCACGAGACTCCACACTCTTTCAGGGTAGCTTATGATACCGGGGCTTGTAGGGTATGAAATGCAGCCTGTCTACATTGAGATGCAAGGCTCTTAAAGTCATAATTCTGAAGGTGACTACTATCATTTCTTAGTAATCTATATTTAGGAGTATTTATGTTCAGTGCATGTCGTTAATAACTCCGATGATCATGTTTTGGAGTAAGAGCGGAGTGCAGTTTCTTGCCCTCCAAGTGTGGATGTTCGAACATGGTCCTGCCATGTTTTTGTACTTACTTGACTGTTTTCATTTCTTTTCCATGCTTCTCTTTTGTTACTGGTAGCACAAGCTTACTTGCATATGAAATTCCCCCTATTTTTTTTTTTGTTTTTGTTTTTTTACGAGGAGTGTGATTTTCCAACATTGCAAATGCTGCACTTTCAGGCACTGATGGGAAACATAGAGTTGTGCTATAACAAGTTCCTCAGTTTTCATGTGCCATCAGCTGAGCTTTATGTTTTGGTTACTGGTTTGTGCAGTGATATCTAGAGGACAACCCATTGATTTATTGTGCCAACAGTAAGAGATCTAGTTTGGGGTTTGGAGACAATGTGTGAGGGAACACATTTTTTGGGAGCTGTTACAAAACGTGTATGAGAACAGCACCAGCTTTGTAAAGTCATGCGTGGCTTCTTATGATGGTCACAAGTTGTGGCAATCTGTTTGTTGCTGTCCCCCATTTTTTTATAATCAAATTTGTTCTTTCTATTACAACCTTTTGAAAATCTTCTGAGAATGTAGAACATCGCTTTAGCACATGTCAAGCTTATGAAATATTTTCTTTAGAGACCTATGCTTCAGGAAAATGGCGCAAGGCATCTAGGTTCGTGATGCGACAAATTCGCTTCCAAGATGGTGACCTTTTACAGGCACGAAGGAAATTCCACTGTGTTTCAGCCATTTTTTTGTTAATTTTCATTTTTCCGTGATTTTCGAGTTACGCAGTATAAAATCGGGGATAGCACAACCGTGGATACCATCTTAAAGGGCATATTTGTTTTGCTAACCTATTCTTTTGGGTCGTGGAGGTATGGTGAGCACTTAGCAGAGCTGTTGTTTTGGATGTTTTGGCAATAATGGAGTTGGTGAAAGCAGAGACAGTACATAGATTAAGGCATTTTGTAAATGTTTATTTCCATAAACTCCTCATTCGGGTTGCACAGTGGCACCTCTATTCTTTTTTTTGGTCAGGAGGGGGGGGCTTGTTGTTGACACAGGGAGACTTAAAATCTTGAAACCACTTTCCAAGTTCAGCACTTCATGACAGTGCTTACATATTTGCTAATGCTCTATTGGTTTTTTGTCTTTGTTAAGGAACTGCTAAAGCCTTACACCAGCACTGTATAAGGCAATCTGCTTTCTTGTGTCAGAGTTTTTTCTTTTTCACGATCATGGCTAAAAATAAGGAACATATCAGAAGAGGACAGTGCCTGAACGTGATGTTTGAACCCCGCTTTTCTGGACGGATAACTTGTACAGGTATGTTTTTTTTTTTTTTTTATCATGACGAAGCAATAGCTCTCACTATTCCTAACCTTCATTTGTGAGCCCTATGGATGAACTTGGTGATATCATATGCCCCTGCACCACTGTGCCACTTTCCGGGCAAACTTTTATTTAGTCGGTGGAATGTGGTGCGACTGCAGTGTAGAACAGCAGTTGCTTTTGGGCATCACCTGTACGTTTCTTTGCGCCTTGCGCTGCTGCGTGTTTTTAATGACAGATGTTGGGAGCACCCTAGCAAAGAGAGAGAGAATGCACGCTGTTCATCATTAACCTTTTTTTGGCGATGTACAGAACATTTTTCACATGCACACACACACACACCCACTAAACCCACTTTTGTGTATGATAATGTTATGCCTTTGCCGCTCGTCCCCTCTGCGGTCTGTCGTTGCGTTGGCGCAGACCTATTTATCGAATGTGTGTACGAGTGTGCATCCGAAGATGTGTAGATACGATACCTTACCACCACTGGTATTTCTATGTACCATAGGAAAATAAAGACCATTTTCAACAACACTGTTGTGGTGTTTTTCCGTGCAGGCAGGAAAACGAAGACAGCAGCCGTGAAGCACGCGGTGGGAATTTCTTTATTCCCGGAAACAAGTTACTGGCGAGCGCCAGCAGAGCTGGGCGCTGTCCGTGATAAGCCAGGGCGAAGTGCGCAGCAGCACGCGGCGCGGCGGCATATATAGCCGTTATAACTGAGGGGCGTGGCGCGCAAGACAAGTAGGCGCGCAACTACTACACTCCCCCAGTCTTATTTGAATAGGGTGCATACAGTCAAAGAAAAATCACCACAGACTAGTTCAAGGCACATAGCGGTCTGGAGGGCGGCGCTGCCTTTCCGGATACCGCCGTTGTGTCGTGGATGGAGGACGGGACGATGTTGGCTGAACCGGCGTCGTCGCTGGACGTGGCTGCTCAGAGTTACCCTGCTCTTCAGGAGTGTAGCGAGAGTCCAAGCCCACGGCCTGAATGATGTGGTTCTGGTGGCGCTTCCAGATGAACACTCCTTGACCGGTTTCCACTTGAAGTCGGTACGAAACAGGTCCCGTTCGCTCTAACACGACAGCAGGCAACCACTTTTCACCCCGCCTAAAATTGCGCACTAGGACACTGTCACCAACAGAAAATTCACGTGTGCGCTGCTTGCGACGCACTGTCTGCACAGACTGCCTTGTCGAAACAGTCTGCTGCAGCGAGGGCTTGACTGCGTCCAGCCGGGTGCGCAGTCGCCTGTTGAGCAGAAGAGTAGCCGGCGCCTCGCCCGTCGTCCGGTGTGGGGTGTTTCTGTAAGACAACAAAAACTCTCCCAATGTTGAGGTTAAACTTGCAGCAGTACGTTTCCGTAGTGCCGCTTTCAAAGTTTGGACAAATCGCTCAGCTTGTCCATTACTACTAGGATGGTAGGCTGATGTTCGTACATGCCGCGTGCCAACGCTCTTAAGATACTCTGAAAACACCGCTGAGGTAAATTGCGGCCCATTATCAGATACCAAGACTTCAGGGTAACCAAACCTGCAGAAGAGTTCGTGGAGTCGATTGACTGTGCTTTCCGCAGATGTGTCGCGAATCTGGCACACCTCCGGCCACTTGGAGTGAGCGTCAACAACCACCAAGAACATGCTTCCTTTGAAAGGTCCTGCAAAATCGATGTGCAGGCGCTGCCATGGTTGGCCATGCCCATGGGTGCAAAGGGGCAGGACAAGGCATTGCGCTTTGCGTTAAACAAGCATTGCACGAACGGACTTTAGTCTCAATGTCGCGATCAATTCCTGGCCACCAGACGTAACTGCGTGCTAGCTCTTTCATTTTCACGATTCCAGGGTGTCCCTGATGCAACTCATCGAGCATCTGAGGCTGGTGTTTAGCAGGAATAACGACACGCATACCAAGAACGAGACATCCTAGCTGTGGCGAAAGTTCACAGCGTCTGTGAAAAAACTGTCATTTCTTCACTGTCAACGCGCTCAGGCCACCCGTTCATTACGTGCTGCATGACTCGTCTAAGGATCGGATCTCTGGCCGTTTCGCGTGCAACGTCACGATAGTTGATTGGCAAGGACTGCAAGCGTAGGAGATAAAATTGATCATCCGAGCATTCTTCGCTTTCACTTTGCAGAGGCAGTCGAGATAAGCAGTCTGCGTCGGCGTTTTGACACGACGGCTTATACTTCAGAGTGAAGTTGTAAGCTGACAAAACTAAAGCCCAGCGTTGCAGTCGTGCTGCGGCGATAGTTGGTATGCCCGTTTTGGGACCAAAAATTGTCTGCAAGGGCTTGTGGTCCGTAACTAAAACAAAAGAACGACCAAAGAGGTAGTAGTGGAAGCGTTTCACGCCAAAAACTAAAGCTAGTGCCTCCTTTTCTAGCTGACTATAATTGACTTCTGCTGCAGATAAGGTGCGAGATGCGTACGCCACACGATGACACTGACCGTTTGGCTGCACATGAGAGATGACAGCTCCTATACCGTATGCCGATGCATCACACGACAACTGCAGGGGCGCACCGGGGTCGTAGTGAGTGAGAACTGGTGGCTGGGACAGCAGCTCCTTGATGTTCGAGAAGGCTTCTTCGCACTCGTCATTCCAGGACCAGGGAACATTGAGGCGTAGCAACCTGTTGAGGGGCAAAACAACTCTTGACAGGTTAGGAACAAACTTCCCGTAATAGTTGATCAAGCCCAGCAGCGAACGCAATTGCTGCTTGTCTGTAGGACGCGGAGCCTGTGCTATAGCTTCTAGCTTGTCAGTAGCCGGCTCAATTCCGTGCGCGCTAATGACATGTCCCAAGTACTGCAGCTTGTCTTTGAAAAATTCACATTTTTCCTTTATTTTGATGCCTCTCTCAGACAATCTTTTCAATACTGCCTCTAAATTTCTTAGATGCTCCTCTTCAGTCTTTCCGGTGACCATTATGTCGTCGATGTAGCAAGTAACGCCTTCAAGTCCTTTCAATGTATTGTCCATGATTTTCTGAAAGATCGCCGGTGCTGAGGCGATGCCAAAAGGCAACCGGTTAACAACATACAGGCCCTTGTGCGTGTTCAAGGTTAGGTAGGCTTTTGACTCCTCGTCCATCTCGACTTGTTGATAAGCCCGATTAAGATCAATTTTCGAGAATTTCTGACCTCCGGCTAATGCTGCCAAAAGCTCATCCAACCTAGGAAGCGGGTATGTCTCGACGTCTAGAATCGGATTCAGAGTGAGCTTGTAATCGCCACAAATTCTAATTGATCCGTCACGCTTTATCACAGGAACAATTGGTGTAGCGTACCTGCTACTGGCGACGCGAGAAATGATTCTCAACCTTTCGAGCTTTTCTAGCTCTGCCTCTACCCGTTCCACAAGAGCGAAAGGTACACTTCGTGCTTTCAGAAAACGTGGTCTTTGGTCATCTTTGAACTGGAGACTTGCCTTTTCTCCCTGTATGGTTCCTAGCTCGTCACTGAACAAGTCTGCGTTTCTCCGTAGCAGCGCTTCCAATGCTGCCGGCGGACTGCCTGGTGTAGCGGACACCTTACAAAGACATTGAATTCCACTCCAGTCTAGTCTGATATGCTGTAGCCAGTTGCGACCTAAGAGCGGTGTCCCTTTTTGCGGAAGAATGTACAGCGGCAGACGTGCCTCTTGGTTGTTGTGGCGGACGAGCACATTCATTACGCCAACAGGTTTTACAGTTTCCCCTGTGTATGTATTCAATTGCATTGTTGTACGTTGCAAACGGATACCGGGAAAGCACTCTTTAGCCTGATTGTGCGACATAACTGACACTGCTGCTCCTGTGTCAAGCTCCATTCGTATGGTAGTTCCTTCTACATTCACTCCAACCATTATGGGTGACGTTCTGGACACGTCGACACTATTTAGCTTAGTTAGGTCGAGCTGAGCCTTGCACTCAAGCGTGCGCATGCACTGCTTCTGTTTCTTCTGTTCCTTTCTAGCTTTGCACATTCTTCGTATGTGCCCTTGTCGGTTGCATTCGAAGCAAGTAGCTCGTACGTGCGGGCATGCTTGTGCATCATGCTTGAAAGAACCACAACGATAACACGGCTGGGATTTGCCACTTTTGCTAGCGTACTTAGGCTTCTGTTTCCCACCCTGCATTCGGTGAACATTTTCAGCGCTATCCGATAAGTCATGTGCTGTCGCTGCATTGCTCATTGCTGCCTCGGCGGCCAAAGCACGGTCAATTGCCTTCTGAAATGTTAGGTGCTTGTCCTCAACAAACAGCTGCCTCTGAATGTCAATTCGCCGTAATCCACAGACAAATTTGTCGCGAAGCGCATCGTCCAGAAAAGAGCCGAATTCGCAAGTTTGAGCCAGCCTGCGTATATCTTCCACAAACTGGGCTATCGTCTGCGTTTCACGCTGCACGGCGCGATAAAACTTCGCTCTCTCAGCAATAACGGATGGCTTCGGTGACAGATGCTTGCTCAAAATTTCCCTCAACTCTGTTAGTGACTTCGAAGTAGGCTTGTCAGGAGCAGTCAAAGACTTTAAGAGTTGGTAAGTTTTGGGACCGATGAGACTCACGAATACGTCGACTTGAAGGTCGTCCGGAACCTTGTTCGCCTTCAAGTACGATGCGAGGCGTTCGTCGTATGACGTCCAGTCACTCGTCGAGTCATCAAAAGGTTCCATTAGTCCGAGCTGGGAGGCCATCTTGCAGTATCGGCACCAGGGCTTAGCTCCAGGGTCCCGCAGTCGATGCGTTGATTCTCGTCGCCATTATGTGGTGTTTTTCCGTGCAGGCAGGAAAACGAAGACAGCAGCCGTGAAGCACGCGGTGGGAATTTCTTTATTCCCGGAAACAAGTTACTGGCGAGCGCCAGCAGAGCTGGGCGCTGTCCGTGATAAGCCAGGGCGAAGTGCGCAGCAGCACGCGGCGCGGCGGCATATATAGCCGTTATAACTGAGGGGCGTGGCGCGCAAGACAAGTAGGCGCGCAACTACTACAACTGTCTTTCGTGCAACCACCTGTGACTGGCTGGCTTTAAAGTGCAGCAATCATGGATGGGTTACTCGTTATTCCCAATGTACTGTGACCTTTTGTACCGTGGCTCAGTGGTATGCAAAGAAAATAATGTATGTATGCTGGTGACAAAATGACTGCAGCTTCTTTGCACTGTTCCATCTTCAAAGAGGTATGAATACATATCTCCAAGCATCCCACCATATTGAAACAGCTTGTTTTGTGAGATAACCTGTAGAATACATTCATTCTGCAAAACTTTTTAGCTAAAGAAATATGTTACAGCTGAGAGAGAAGCTGAAATAATCCAGGAAATTATGTCGACTCTCCAAGCATCCCACCATATTGAAACAGTTTGTTTTGTGAGATAACCTGTAGAATACATTCATTCTGCAAAACTTTTTAGCTAAAGAAATATGTTACAGCTGAGAGAGAAGCTGAAATAATCCAGGAAATTATGTCGACAGAAAGAAGCATCAGTCATTGTGAGTCTGTTGATGGCACAAGACACAGGCAAACGTTTAAGTAGATGGCCGCATTGCTAGTCACTTTCTTTCTTGTTTTTTTTCTTTGCTCCAGCCTTGGATTCTACATGGTGGCACGCTTCTCAGCTGCTGGTGTACGTAACTGCAGCTAACGTAATTTACTGAGCCCATATGAAGGTATGTTTTGTTTTAGGGTGTAGTACATATAGATCTGAATGCTCGACAAAACTCTCTAAACTTGTATGTGGACCCACAAAATTCTACCTCCGAAATGTATACGTCAATTTCTCTCATGTAACATCTGTGGCTGCAAAATTGTAAATTGATTTATAGGAAGGAAAAGGTGCAGTATCTGTAACGCCTCTAGGCAAACACCTGGAAGGGACAAATGTGGGAGCAGAAGAAGGAAAAGCACCTAGATGTGTGCTCTCTCGTGGCTCGCTCGACATCGGCGAGCTGCAACAAGCCCGTTGCCCTTTTATAGGAGACCGACTATCTGCTGTTTCGCGACGTGTCTCGACGTGCGTGCGTGATGTGCAATGTTGGTGGTGTCGTGGACGCTATATTGTATGAAATTTATTGTCCTTAATAAAATCTGATCAGTCGGGCCCTTTGTGGGTATCTTAACTGCTGCGGGCAACATAATATATATGTACTTACGGCTGATAAATTTAGGGATTTCTAGACTGGCCTGTCTGCCACCATCTTGAAGGGCATGGTTGTGTGCCATAGCTTCTGGAATTTGAGAAAGAAAATTGGGTCTGGACGCACTCTTTACTTGCGAAGTTTCCATTTTCGATCAGAGTGGTCTACTAACCTTCAACTCTCCTCTTCGGTAATAAAGGTTTATCAAGTAAATTGGTTTATAGAAAAGGAAATGTGCAGTATCTGTTGCACGTACTTTCTCCGTGGACACCTGAACGGTGTCCTAGGGGAAGGAGAAAAGCGAGAATGAGGGGAAGAAGTGCCGTAGTAGGCTAAGAAATAATTTTGACCACCTGGGGATCTTTGACGTGCACTGACATGCACAGCACACGCACACACGCCTTTCCGTCTCGCCTCCACCGAAACACTGCCGTCGCAGTCTGGTTCGGACCCGAGTACTCCCAGTCAAAAAAATTCAATGGGTCCAATTGGGAATTTCCCAACTGAAATTAACTGGTCAGAAACCAATTTTGTTTTCGCCACCCATTGGGCCTGACCATTTGATATGATTTGGTGCTCCCAATTGGAAATTGGTCACCCATGAAGACCAAATGGTTCACTAATTGAACTTATATGGCATACCCATTGAGCCCAAATGGTTTGAACTCACATAGCTTAAAAAAAGAAAAAAAAGAATGGAGATGCAATTTCAATGTTTTCTGTCCAGAAGTTATAGGGGAGCCAACTTTTATACAAGTGGAATGAAATTACAATTTTTTACAGAAATCATAAGAGACAAGCAAGCATTACACATACGGAACTAACACAGATTCAATGTATATATCCACAGGTTGCAGACTTATATACTCCATTCTTTGAACAGTGCTGCTGGGACCAGTGACACATCCTTGTTATTCAGAGTTCACGTATTTAATTATGCCTGCACTCACAGTGAACACAATATAATCAATAAGATTAAGCGGCATATACGTTTTATAAGAACTTAAAATTTTCACTGTTGTCTATTTATGGAGGTATGTATATCTGTGCACATCTCAGTCAAGGATATCACTGACTTGAATTTTCGAATTGGGAATGTTTGCTTAGGACAAAGAACCAATGGGAAGCCCAGTTGGAAGCCCAATTCGTTTCAAATGGGCGTCCTAATTGGGAGTGAAGGAATCCCAATTGGGATTGAAGTAACCCATTGGGCTTCCCATTAGCCCAATGGGTTTATTCAATCCCAATTGGGATGCCCCGTTGGTTTCTTCAGTCCCATTTGGGATGCCCAAATGGTTTCTTCATTCCCAACTGGGACTGAAGAAACCAGTTGGGTTGGACAGTACCCATTGGACAAACCATTTGGGATTGGCAGAACCAAATAAATCTGACTGGTCTTCCCAATTGGACCCATTGACTTTTTTTGACTGGGCTCCCATTGAGTGGCCGAACTACTGTCGATCGAGATGACAGATCAGAGCGCTTGCGATCGGGCCAGTGTCCCACCGAAGCAAACGCTTGTGAATTGGCAGTTGCTTAGCACTGAGAGCGCTGGAAGGTTTGCCTAATATGTCATATTATGACTCATTTGGACAGTCGTGGTGACTGCGCTGTGGAAAATGTTGTGGCTGCAGGAAGAAAAGAAAATGCGCGGGCCTGCTACTGGCTCTGTAGCTGAGCCACCTCCGCCTCCGCTGCCTCGTGCGGACAGTAGAGAAAACAGGCAAGAAAGAAAAAAAGAAGAGGGAGAGAAAGACGCGCGCCGCAACAACAGCCGTCATCCACCACCACGGAAGCGGTGGCAGGTGAAATGGCGGCCTACAACAGATAAAAATTCAGTGGCAGGCTAGCCCCCGCCACAAGCGGCGGTGATCTACGTGTCCCCTGGAAAAGGAAAATTCACTAGCGTAACGCATGCAAAACCCCGAAATTAAAACCGAAACCAAAACAAACCAAAATCAAGAGTTCCTTGCTCCTACTACTGCTTCTATTTCTCTAGTACCTTTAGCACTTTCCTTCCTCCATGACATTTAGTAAACAGAGAGTTCCGGTCATGGTTCTGGTAAGGGGAGCGGCTAAAACTCGCCATGAATAATGCCAGTGTTGCCTGGATTTTTGCTGGACAGTCGCCCTGAATCCCTAGCAATCCCTAGGTCGGATTGTCCCTAGTTGGGGGCACGGCGTGCCAACGGGCTACCGCTCATCGCCCGCCACCCACCCTGCTTGGGGATGCCGCCGGTGCCGCGGCGGCGGTTTGGTGCCGTGGCTTTTGTTGTAGTAAACGAGACTGTGCCTGTTCCACGGACGGGTGCGATCGAACTGACTGGTGTGCGCGCCGTGAACAACCCTGGCACATCTGCTGCGGCTTCGGTACAGAAAGGTTAGTGCCCGTTCTGTGAAAAGATTTGTTTAGTTGTGGACAAAGCATGCCAATGAAGGTGCCGCCATGTTCAAATTTTAGCTGCCCCTTTTGCGTGCAATGTTCGTGGTTATATGCTGTCCGCTTACCGTTCTTATTTGTCACATACTGCAGGGATTTGTGCCAAGGTATGCACTTACAGCACGCGCCAATTTAGCACGGTTGAAGGCGAGCACTGCACTGTCTTATGATGCTGCTGACTGGCGCTTGATGCTTTGTCTTTTATCAACCAGATACTCACGGCACTCGTCAGTGATTAGCTGCTTAGGGCGACGAAGCTCATTTTATGCTTTTTTCGTTCTTGGCCCCGATTCTCCATACGCTGTTCGTTTTGATCACATCCGGGTGAAGTACTTGCCTATGATATCGCTCGAGCATCACTACGAGCACCCTCATTTCCCCTTAATTGATCTGCTTGTAGCTTGAAACTAGTGATACATATTGAGCACCAAAAGCTCAAAACTAGCACTGAACCTTTTACAGCCAAAAGCGGCAGCTATATGGATGATATTCTGCGTACCCTTGATGAAATTTTACCTAGTTTGCGTCGGGTACGACAAAAGGATAAGCTCTGTTGAGACAACAGAAATGATAACGTAAATACCGTTTAGACAACTCCATTGTAGCACGGAGACCACGTAGCGGTGCTTCGAAGTAATGAACTCGCTACTGAACTCCCCTTATGTGTGTGTGATTTTTCTTTCCTGTATGTACCTTTAGTTTCTTACACTCCTTACTAGAGCCCTGCACGGGTTGGATTTTCCAGCCCCTTCCCTGGCCCACGTTTGAAGACCATCCCGGGCCCATGGTACCAAGCCGATCGGCAATGATTACATGGCCGTGGACCCGGCCTGCGCTTCCACGACAGGGCCCGTGCCAAACCTGCAAAGTAAGTCTGAGCAGACGCCTTAAAAATGTATTGCTTAACTAGCACATAACAATAAATCAAGATGAGAGACAAACCTTGCAAAATATTCTTGGTAGAGAAGGGCACAGTTAAAGCACCGACAGAAGCAAAGGCTTGGTGAAGAATATTTTGAGAAGACATTTTATGTAAAGCTATCTAGCACAATGTACATTTAAAAGGTATGGATTACGGGCATTTTAACTATGACCCCTTATAAGCAATTGGCTCTTGGTGCAAGTTCTTTGCTTAATCACCTACAAAAAGACTGCCCCTGGCAACTTTGCCCCAGGAACATGAGTGGGCTAGGGCAGAAAAAACCAAAATTTACATATTCATTGAAGAAATCACAGCCACATTGCCACATCTCTGTGGAGACGAAAAGCGGTAGTGTCTGTTCATTGTGCATGTATATGTTATTGGATATGTAAAGATTCCTAAAGCAATAAGCTCTTATCCTACAGCATTTATTGTAGCGTAGAGACATTTTTTGGAGGGGGGGGGGGGGGGGGGGCAAAGCAGACAGTCAGAATTTTTATAAACAGATGGCTGCCTGCCGAGCAGTCAATTGAAGTTCCTTGTCCATGGGCTGTTATGAGGCTTCAAATGTCCAGCCGTTAGCAGTAACACAAAGGTTAGAAGCTACCCTCTTGCTCACTGATTGCTGAGAAATCCTAAGCTGATGGCGTTGAGTACTTCAGTAGTAGGCACGTGCTTATGCAAACGGGCTGTGTCATGCATGACAGGTTACAGCACTTCATAACACCTCCATTGTAGTACAGTTCGCTATCGAGTTTTGAGCCACTGGAATGATTTTAGTGCTTGAATTCCATCTCCAAAAGAAGCCATACACAGCTTTACCCAGCCTGGCCTGGTTCCGCCACTGCAAGCTGCAAGCCCAGGCCTGTATGTCAAGCCCGAGCCAGGTCCAGACCAATAAAAATGGCAATTTTCCAGCCCGGCCCAGGTTTTCGGGCTGCCCGAATTCATGCTCTGCTCCATACACTGTTGAAATTATTTGCCGAGAATAAGTTCTCAGCAGGCAGTACTTTGGTAATCTTTGTTAGGGAGAAATTACATGCCATAATTTTTTTGCCCTAGAAACTTGGGCGATATCTGGCTTACACGACTACCTCAAAAATATCACCCAGATGTGTCCCTTGCCTGCAGTCGCTTGCTGTACAAACAGCATTGCAATTTATTTGCTGACACTATGGCGCATGTAGTGCGAAACAAAAGCAGGTCATTATTTGCTAAGTGATGATTGTGAAAGCATGAAAAATTTTAGTCACTGCTATTTTCATGGGAAAATGTCGCATGGCCTTGTATAGCCAATTAGGGCCAATTGATGAGAAATTTTTGCTCAAGATTTCTGCCAGCAGAGTAGGCACTGCTGTCATTTCTAATAGCTATTTCGTTCATTCATTTGCAGCGGCAGCAACATGTTCTGTTGTCTGTGTCTTGTGCACCCATATTCTGTTCGTTGCTTTAAAACATTTCTGGGTAAGTGCAGTCGAGACCGCGAGCATAGTGTTGGGCGAATTCACCAGGCGGCATGACAAAAGGAGGCAGTGTGGTGTAGAGGAATCCACTTGTGCCAGACAGACTGCAACCATGCCAGACAGGTTGCCAAGACATCGAACGAGAAGCCAGACTAGCCTATTGCCAAGAAGCTTACCAAATGCGGAATCAAGCCAAGACTGAAGCGGCAGCTACAAATGCGGCACCGGCCGATGGCTAATGCTCTTGACTTGGTTCAAAGAGAGCTGAACCTCTACAATTTTTAATATTTCATAACAAAGGCTTCAAGGATTTGCCTCAAGTGATTCCAGGTAGCCCTGCATGCACAAACCTTTTTCACGGATACACCTGCAAGAAACAAATAGTGGCGCGTAATTGCTCCAAGCGATGTTCTCTTTGTTTTCCTTTTTAACTTGATACCACAAAAAGCACCCTGTGTGGCAGCACCTGCTGACTTGGTCATGTCATGTGGCCTTGTGATGTCACGCAACCTGACGGACAGTCATTGCAGTGCTGCGTCACCTTCCTGCCACTTGCCAGATACATGCCCTAATTTTTCATGCATGCCAGATTTTCTGCAGTATGGGACCCATCACAATATTTTTTGTTGCTAGAATCTAATAGTGCAGTGTTTCGTGACTTTTTTGTCGCTTGTCCTGCAGCAAGACACATTTATTGCTGAGATATTTCGATTTGAAGTTGAAGAGGTCTGCTTTCCTTCCAAGGGATTTAGACTTGCGAAAATGACGCAAACGATGGTGTAAACATAGACTCCGTGATTCTTGATGCATAGCGAGCAGTGCAATCTAGCAGCAGCTGAAATTAAAGCTACAGTTCGCCAAAGCCGTCTATTTGTTTGCACCAGGCATAGATCCTGAGCTTGACTGCAAAGTTCTCGCAGTGAATCTTGACCTTGGCACCCACAGAGCATGCGGTGCTTTTTAGAGTTGCGGTCACTTGACTAACAGGATAGAATGTACGAGCGCTGACGTGGCGGCAAAGTTTGTAGCTAGCGAAGCTATGGATGCGGCCACTGACATTGCCGAGCTACCATCACGAGTGACGAGTAAAGACTGCTACAGATGGTCTTTTTTGAATAGCAGCAAGGGGTGAACAATGCATTGTGGCAGAAAGTTAAAATAAAAAAGGGGTACACAGGGCCTGTTTTGTTCAATTTATTTCGTTTCCTTCACTATTGTATTTCTTAATATGAACCAACTGAGCTCCCTTTCGTTCAATGCTTCCTTGGGTGTCTACACCTTATGTGGTGTACTCTAGCGTCGCTGCCCTGCAGATGGCAAACTGATGTGCCAGTAAGGTCTGTGCATGCACGCTGGGACAGCAGACAATAGAGAAATAGAGATATTTTGGCAAAATCCTATGCTTATCATAGATATGAGACATCGGTGACACTATTAACAGCCAGCAAAAGCATTCAGCACACTTGGGATGCAATTGTTTAGGGGTGAGTGAAAAATATGTAAAAAATGCAAGTGCACTACACAAGTAATGTAATGCGAGAGGTCTCAGCTGTTCGTGTGGCGCAATGGCTAAGACATTCAGTTAAAGCTCCAAAGGACTTAGGATTAAATCCCTTTCGAGGTGTTTTTTATAAGCATCCATACCATTTTAAATCTTACTTTTTCCAGCCTTTCTTTTCTTTCCCAGCTCCACTCGGGTCTGTGGGGGTTTATTCTGCCCAGTAAGTTGTAACTTAATCCTGTGTGCATTTCATACCAGATTTTTCAATAGAGAAGCGCTTACTGAGGCATGAACTTCATCAGAGGAAAACTCTGCTGCTCCGCACTTGTAAACCAAAGCATGTATATCAAAAATGAAACCATGTGGTGATGCCAAATGCATAGCTGTGACTTCAAAGAACCAAAACATACCAAAACGAAACTGACTGCCTGTGGCACTGCCAAGCGCAAATTTATTTTTGGCTTCCAATATTTAGCCTGTCTTTTTGCCATTTTTGGAACAAAAGTTAACAATTCAAACATGCAACCATAATACATGTTAGGCAGCCTCCGGGATCCCTTGCATGTCATTGTGCATGCATTTGCGATTTCTGTATTTCTGCAATGCCTGCATTTCTGTTCTCTTTTTTCTACCTTATAAGAGTTTTGTTTTCAGTGAAAGTGGTGTTTTTGTGATTAGGAGCCAGTATACCATCGCTGCAAGCCTACTTTTTCTTTCAGTGTTCCTTTAGCACTACTTGCAGGTCTACTGCAGGTCTTTCATATTGCACTCTGAACAACTTTTTACCCATGCTTTTCATTAAGGTTTTCGAAGCATGATGGGTTGCAGCGAATAGATTTGATTGCACCTGAAAACTTCAAACACAAATTGAGAGCCTGTAATTTCTTTTTTTTTTTTTTTGCTCACTGCGTGTTCTTTGCGAATGATGAATTTGACCACTTACTTCACGAGGGAAGGCTCGAGGATGTTGAAGCTACTTCGATTGCCCGTCACTAGGCACAGTTATAGCAGTCTCGTAGCTCACTGGTGCATGAGGTATTTGACGTTACTACTCCTTATCGCCATAGACACCAGCAGGCTCAGCATATGTATCTAGGCATGCGGCTTCTTGTTGGTTGACCCCTTATCATTTATACTGCGCAGTTTGTTGAATAATGGAAGCGTACAAGTTGACGCAGGAAATGAAACGCCATGCAGTCCTCGTCGCACTGGCCGCGCGCCATAGCGACTTGGAAATTGCCAACTTTCTGAATGTAGCGAGGTCTTTTGTTAACAAGGGGTGAACAGAACTGATGTGCTGTGACGGTGACGTGGCATCTGTGGCGAAAAGGAAAAAACACAATCAGCGGTCAGACGTCGTCAGAACACCTGATTTTCTTCAGAGGCTGCAAGTCATCGTGAGTGACAACCCAGAGAAGTCAATGCGGGCCATTGCAAAGGAGCTCGATGTCGCAGAGTCAGCTGTCAGGCTTGCTGTGCACGAGGACGTGCGGTACCATTTCTGTGTCATGAGGAGGGCGCAATTCTTTTGTGGTAAAGCTCGGGAGAATTGTCTGCTCTGGTCCAAGCGCTTGCTAGGCAAGCTGAAGAGCCTGGAATGCTCTTTTTTTTTTTTTCTTTCAGATGAAAAGAACTTCGATCAAGACCAAAAAGCTAATTGCCATAATGAAAGATGGCTTTACGGAAGCGCTAATGAGGTGCCGACAGCATTGCACACAAAATTTGTGTGTGATGGTGTCAGCAGCCGTCAGCAACAAGGGCGATGTCATGCTGCCACACTGTTTTGCAGAAGGACTCCGCATTAATACTGCCGAGTACGCAGAGGTGCTTGCCACCGTTGTGAAGCTCTGGACCGATACTGTTTCGAAAGAAAGGAAAACCTTGTGTCTTTCAGCAACATACGGCTCTCGCCCACACCGCCCGCGTCACCCACGAGTGGCTGGCCAACAACTTCCAATAACCACATCACTCCCAACTTGTGGCCTCCTAGTTGTCCAGATTTGAATCCACTCAGCGTCGTTGAGAGAGAAGCCGACAAAAGACCACATCATACAAAAAACTCTCCGCCTTGACTGGTGGGGTAAACCTTCTTTTCCTTCCTCATTTCTTTTTTCTGGACTTTTGACCAATGCACAGCAGTTGGTATAGTTTTTGTTCTTTTTCTACTCCTTTATTTATTGGCCTAATGAAGAACTCTGTGATCCCTCGCTACAAAGGGGAGTGGCCGCATCAGCATCATGCAGACAAGGAGAATTTTGATGTGTGTTTTAACTCATCCTCACGATAGACAAGGCAGTGGTTACGGCGCTCGACTACTGTTCCCAAGAATGCGGGATCGTAACCGGGCTTCGGCGGCCGCTTTTCGATGGAGACGAAAGCAAGGCCGCCTGTGTTCTATGCGATGCGAAAGAACCCCAGGTGGTCAAAATTTCCGGAGTCCTCCACTACGGCATCTATCATAGCCTGAGTCGGTTTGGGATGTTAAATCCCGCAAACCAAACCAAACCACTGTAGACAAGATTTATGTGCAGTTCACGATCCCGGGCGTGGCGCAGTTGGTTAAAGCTTAGGCTGGCGATGCGAGGGATGCAGGATTTTTATTTTTCCGATGACATTAGTTTCGGTTTCAGGTGATGTAATTTGATTGAAAGCTATATTGTGACCGAACGAACGCCGACAGTATGAGCCATTAAAGCGCAGCTGCCTCACTTTTCGAGAATTCTGCGACATTCAGGAATTTGACTCTCCATAAGCTGTCGGTAATGCTTTGTGTGCTATCTTTAAAACTGATGAAGTAATCAACGATTACAATTCGAGCTTCTCCTCACAGCACTGAAGGACTGCGTAGAAGCTCTATGATGACATCAAGGACGGTAATATTTTTTTCTTTTCGTTACCTTCGCCCACATCATGCGGTCCTTTTTTTGATGCCATCAAACAATGTTTCTGGGCCTTCAATTTTGGTAGCCTTGTTTTTACTTCTTTCAACCAAGCCATTCTACACGGGAAACATACCGGTGCCGTCAATGATGTCATTATGTTCCCCCCACACGTCGCTGTGTGGTGAGGAGAAGCTCGATAGCTGAAGCGGTTTAAATCGCTATTTGCGCCATTGTTTGAAACGCTAGCGCGAAGATATCTTGCATGTTTAACCTGGAAGCTGTAATCATTTGATTCCTTGAAACTCATCAAAATCTACAACCAGTGCAGTTTCCCTTTAAAGGCTTTCGCCTTAATACAGCGCTCGATGTCATGCTGATGCCACATGTAACGGAAAAGGACAGCCTCAGTGTCACTGCCTACCTTCAGCGTGCAGAAGTAGCCCGACGACTCGCCCAGCTGCGCATAAAAAGCCAGCAAGGCACCAATGCCTAAATGACAATGAAGATTACAAGCCAGCAGACCGACTCTAGGTTTGGATGCTGAATCACCATCGTGGATTTAATGAAAGCCATAAATTTTATGCTGCTGTTTCCGCAAATCAAGTTCACTCATCTAGATGAAATGGGCTATGGAATTGTCCCCAAATGCTGCTGACAGCACCCCAGGGATGATACATGTCCAGAAATTGTATGTTGTGTGCCTATAGCCCTATTATAACTGATAGACACTGTTTATATTTTGCTTGATGTTTATTTTTGCCTACCTTTCTATTCAATGTAGAGCATTGGGCCATTGCTTCTTTGAGAGGGAAGTCATACCGCAAAGCTTTTTTTTTTTTTTTTTTTTTTTCACGCTTTACGCTACCTGGACGCAGCTTTTACTCTTTTTGTTGTACAATGATGATGCACAGAGATTTACCTCGAATAATTGCCACAACACATCACTGCTTCTGCATTGTTCTTGATCATTGTACTTGGCAGGTTTACCTCTGTTTCCTTGCTGCCTTTAAACTGAGCACTGGGCATTCTGTTGTTCGATGACCAGTGCCTTTGTCGTGATTGGCACCTTGTTGCAACGAAATAAAAGTGAATCCAGTGTGCAGATAATGCTGTCAAACAGAGTACCGAGTTCTTTTTGGCTGATAGTAAATGATGGAATAAGAACACAAGGTTGCAAAGAGCATATGTAGGCTCTTGTAGCTTGTTAATCGGTGTGATGAACCACTAGTTTAAGAAACACTATCACCAACCAAATTATTTATTAGAACCCAACATTTCGCGACCAACTCGGTCCCTTCCTTAGGGGCGACTAAAGTTCGAGGCCCGCAGTAGCAGGCAGCGGCCTATGCTTGGCCGATCTGAAGAAGAATGGCTATACACGCGCCTTTATTCCAATGTGCTTCCCGTCGTCGAGCTAGCAGGACAAGAGGGTCGGTCAGCACGGAAACGACGAAGCGCCCTCGCATTGTCCTCCCATACGTGGCGGGCACCAGTGATGCGCTTGCACGCATCCTGCGGAAACACGTCTGTGTGTCGCACAAACCTACCTCAACAGTCTGCCGTTTTCTGCCGCTACCAAAAGACCGTATTCCCAAAGAAAAATAACCAGGCGTTATTTATAAAATCTCGTGCTCTGCCTCGTATATCGGCGAAACAAAAAATCTGTCGGCGCATATTGCAGCACAAAAATGACGCTCGGCAATGGACCCCTTGCAAAAATCGTTAAGTAGGCTTTCCCACGCTGCTTCTTTCCCCAAACATGGCGTCACTGGCTGCCAGAAAAACGGCGATATAAGACCTGAAATCGCGTATTGCTTCTACACAGATGCATTTAGTGGTAATAGGGCAGTTATGCGAATATGTTCTGATGCATAAATCATATGAATTATGGCCATAATACAATGTTTCAATACATTGCAGTTCTGCCATTAGTGGGGAATGCAGCATAGAGGTGAAGCCGACTTAACATTTATGAAAGGGGTCTATTGAACTCGAAAAGCAACCCCCCTCGCCGAGCACTGCGAATGTGCCGACCACAAAATCACCTTTGACGAGGTGAACATACTTGATGTGGAGACGAATTCTTTCAAAAGACGTCACGTCTTTTTTCGGTTCATCCGGCTGACGGCTGCAGCAGTGAACAGGAATCCGGGGACGCTACCCTGGCTCTGCTACACAATTGGACTTCGCCACGTGTGCCTGCTACTGCGGGCCTCAAACTTCAGTCGCCCCTGAGGAAGGGACCAAGTTGGTCCCGAAATGTCGGGTTCTAATAAAAAATTTGGTTGGTGATGGTGTTTCTTAAACTTTTGTTTCAAGTACCCAACCAGGCGGAGTTACACCGAAGATGTTCAAGTCAATGAACCAATAGGAAAAGCTTTAGGCCTTTCCAGTGACAGGCTTTGTAAAGAACCAATGAGTGCGGAGGACAAGTCTATTTGCCATGTTTGAGCCTAGTCAGAGCCTCTATGAAGGCACACAAAGGACAACAAAGGAAAAGTTATCTAGCTCATTTTGGATATGTTGACATTCATCCAGCAGTAGTTATGGCTGACTGCATGGCAGTGTAGCCTAGCCTCTGAAATCTGCTTCCAAAAATTGATGTCAACATACGCAGTTTACTTGTGCAATCCGCTGGTGTTGGCAATACCTGTACTTTTTTTTTTGTATTTTGTATTTTCCAGTCTACAAGAGTTCTGTTTCTAGCTGTCTTTTTTTGAGACTCACTTTTGACAACTTGGAAAATCTTTCTTTTTGCAGAGTTCAAAACCTGGAAGGACCATATGGAAATCTGTGAAGTGGCTCATTTTGTTAGTGGCAGGAATGGCTCATCTGCATACCATGCAGGTTTTTGCAAATGCACATCTGTTTGTTAGCCGACTCTGAAAAATATGAGGGCTAAGGAACCTGTTCCACGTCATGTTCAAAATAGGCTGTGCTTATATGCCTAAGCTGCTTCTGACATTACCATGGTGCTTTTGATTTTGTATACAAATGCTGTCTGAATAAAAGGTGCCTACATATTTTGTATGTTTAATGAACTCAAGCATGTGATGGCTCACATGCATGACATTGTTAATGATGGTCCCCAAGATACACAGCATTTAATTGATGCTAAATATATAGAGTTAGCTGCACGTTAACCCTGTAACTGCCAAATTAACTCCCGAAAAACATACTAACATCGCCAGGTTTAGTTGTAATGTTTTTCATACCATTCTAATTCTAAAAAGTTTCCTTCATTAGTAAAGCATGCTGTCACTTCGCCATCTTTGTTTTGTTTTTACCAGTGTATGCACATCGCAAACGGGGTCAGAGTAACTGTCAGGTACAAATTCTAGATTGTCAGCGAAGCTGCTGTCTGAACTACTTTACGAAAGAGCTCTTTTTTTTTTTTTTTTTTAGGCATCACCGCCACCGGCACTCTTTGTGTGTGGCACTATCATAAAATGACTTTTGTCATGCCAAAAATATGTGCTAGACTGAAATGTGCATTTTTTTTCCATGGATAACTATGGCTCTGTAGAGTTGAAAATGCAATCAATGTATTTACCAGATCTATTCCTTTTTCATTGGCAGTGCAAGCAATGTAAGAGCAGGTTGGACAAGTGCCACTTGTCACTGGCAATACTGGCACAATTGCCAATGACACATGAAGCTCTGAGATAAAGGACTAAGCCAGCATATGGTTTTGTGGATGCGGAAAGTTATGTGTAGTTAGTCAAGTTTGTACACAGTCGTCTGAAAGATTCTCAACATTTTTACAATGATTATTGCAGACCTGCAATGAGACACTAGAATATTCACTTTTACATAGAAAAGTGATGCTGCTTCAATAGAGGCAATATGCGAAGATGCCCGTATGATATGCAGCAGTATTAGTAGTGCACAATAAAGGTTCCCAGGAGGCTAAAATTGTGGCCCTCCTACAGCCTGGAAATAAAACCCCATATACTTTGCTGATATGCACAGAAATACTGCCTGTTGATAACCAGACATACGCTGCACCTACCTCCACCATCTGTGCTTGCCTTGGATTGCAATGCCTTATGTAACGTGCACAAAGGGATTGTACTTTATTTTGCAATTAATTTCGCATGTATATTTTGGTGAACTGTCTGCAGCCACAGGGCCTGCTTTTGAGCTGCATAGATTGTTTTCTCCTCATGGAAGTTTACAGTTGACAAGTGTTCTGTTCGGTTTATGGGGTTTAATGTCTATTGGCTATGAGGGATGCTGTAGTGGACAGCTCTAGAAAATTCTGACCACCTGGGTTTTTTATGTGCACTGACATCGCAAAGTACAAAGCCGCCTTGCATTTCGCCTCCATCAGCTGCCACCGCAGCTGAGAGTAAACCTGTATCCTTGGGATCAGCAATCAAGCTCTCTTATCACTGAGCCACCGCAGCAGGGTACAAGTGAACATGGCTGAAAACAGATCCATGGCATGAAAAGTTTTCCCAGCTGGTGTACCTGTAGGCATAGGTTCAGGTGCAGAAACATTTTCTGCAAGATTTTGCCTTGCAAACAAGCAACATTTGTGCACAACCTGCGCTGTGTGCAAGGAGGCTGCAGTGACAAAGCTAAGGTAAAGCTTGGCCACAAAGCTGCACATGCAGAAAATGAAATGATGCATTTTGAAAAGCCCAATGCTCAGCTTCATTCAAAGATGTGTACAAAGCCAAAATTTCTTTCGCCAAACATGAAATCCATGTTTCCTGTACAGCTGTTGTGCATAAGATGCCCATCTGAAAACCGATAATCAAAAGTTTCGCACCTTGCTTAACTGTGAGGAATCCATTTTTATTGCATGCTTCAAGCTTACTCAAGCTGTTGGGCTGTTCCTAATTTGTTAGCATTGTGCAAATTTGCCAGCTGGCTAATGTGCATCATTTAAAATGATGCACTCTAGCCCGCAACCAAGCTTGAACAAAACTAGCCAGGGTTCTTCAATAAATTTGCATTTCGGAAACACCCTGGAGCCTGAAAGTTGCAAGGAATGGCGATTGCTAAATGGCTTTTTTCAGCTGCACAGTGCCTTCAATAAGCTCAAGCTTATGACACTATTTGGCAGTAAAGTCTTCTACTGGCCTGATTGGTGCACTATCCAGAAAAAAGCATTGACACTTGTGCTGAGCAGGTCTAGAATAGGAGATGTTAAATGGTTCACAGGGCAGAGCACAAGCTGCTTTATTCTAGTTGTAGGAAATTACCAACATTACAAAATAGAGAGAGGGTACGTACACAGGACAGGAAAGGAAATGGCTGACTAAATATTCTCAGCCTGTGGAGTCATCTGTCTGACTGTTGGGTCAAATGCTATGCAACCACTACATAATTCCATTCTTAAAAGCTTGGGCTCGCATCATGACAATGGCATTAATATTTTTCTATTTTGCTGCATTAAATAGCCGTATTGCTGACACAAGCTGCAAGTCTGCGAAGTGTTCACTAGACAAACTGCTTTCAAGCAATGTAAACCGTGAACGCCACTACTACTACCGTTCCACTAGCACAAGCAGCAAGCATCGGTGCCGGAGAGCTTCTAGCAAAGAACACTCAGAAGCATAAAAGTCGCACAAAAAAGTGCCTCGGTAGTAGTTAAACCGCTTGCGTTTTTCATTCCATAAGGTAAATGAACAT
The DNA here is from genome assembly GCF_055883805.1 of Amblyomma maculatum. Lineage (NCBI taxonomy): Eukaryota > Metazoa > Arthropoda > Arachnida > Ixodida > Ixodidae > Amblyomma > Amblyomma maculatum. The sequence continues at coordinate 84,085,073 of NC_139353.1, forward strand.
GCGGTGCCGTTTCGAATGTCATCAACAGAGCGAGGGGTGCAGACAAGAGTAGTAGCCAAAGGAGAAATCTTCCCTACCGTGGTGGCATTCTATGCCATCAAGAGCAGTTCCCTCTAATACCGCGCGATGGGCCCTACGTAGCCGCAGTGCTCATCAATGTGCTGGGCGAGGAAAAAAGGTTAATAAATTATATTAAAAGCGATGGAATTCGGGCAAAAACAGCGGTAAGCAGATCAGAATAGAGTTTGGACAGCCAGAGAAAAGCCTACATTTTTTGTCCTGATTCAACCTCCTTAGTCCCGGCGTCACCCATTTCTTGGCACTTAGGTGCACACTTCTGAACCTAAGCACAAAGATATAACTTTCATAAAGCACAAAACAACCGGCGCAACAAAACGCAACATCTCGTATAGCGGGAACAATCGCGCCGTCGCGAGGACGTGCGGCGGCCCTTTGACGTCTTATGTCCTTACCTGCAAGAAAAAGCAGCACCTTGGATGCGGGACGTGTTATTTATTAGCGAGGACCGTGAAACTTTGTTATGGGTAAACATTCAGGACAAGATATCTTCAAAAAAGACGGTCACTTATGCGTCTCAGCGCAAAACATAGAGGCAGCCATCTTGAATGTTTTGGTCTTTTTCTCTTTTTGGTGTACATACACAACAGATGGCGCGAGACGCTACAAAAACGATAATGATGATAATGGCCGCGAATTTTGAAATTTTAATTTGCGCAGAAGGATGGCGTTTTTCGCTTAAATTAGGCGCAAATTCGACGAGTTTATAGGCAGACGCCAGGCATGAAAGGGAGATTCAGTTTGGCTACGAAAAAAAATTTACGCCTTACATAGCATAAAAACAAATCCCACTAATAGTCATTTTCGATTTCAATTACACTCGGAGACAACTTATGGCAGTGTGGCCAAGGCTAGGCAGAAAAGGCAAGATAGGCCAATGTTCCCTAGCCTTGGAAAAGGAGCCAACTCACCCCTAGTGACCTTACACTTTCTCTTCAATTTATCCCTTTCACCCGTCCCCTCGCCTTCCACAAGGCAAGAGTACCATGGCCTGTCCTCTTTCCTGTCTGGCCTTGGCCACAGTGAGAGAGAAAAAAAAAAGGGGGGGGGGGGGGGGGGTATCCCTTAGTATATACATAAAATATACTGACAATGAAACATGAACTGATCGGGCAGCGCCTAGCTTGTCTGTGCGACCCTCCATAGCAGTTGCAGATCCTGTATGGCCCGAGAACTTGTGTTCCGTCCAAAAAGCAAGGAAAGGCACAAGCTTTCTAAACTGGTTTATTTTATTTCATACATACTGCTAGTCTCCTTTTGGAGGCTGTTGCAGGTTTGGGGCATAATATAGAAACAGCAAATGACAGGAATACTGGCAACCCACACTTGTCTAATTTTTATATAATTCTATATGGCAGTGTGGAACAAGAAATGGAAAAGAAGGATATGGTACAATACAATCACACTGAAGACACATGTTTCACTATATTTGTACAGAGGTCAGGCTACACATATATAGGGTACTCAAGGAACAATTGCCAGCTGTGAACTGAACCCATCTAGTGATGAGCAATTAACCACTTCATCGGCTAAACCATTCCATTCGCGGACCGCCAGGGGAAAGAAGGAGAACATGAACATATCACAGTGTGCTCGATACTCGACTAAATGCTTGGAATGACGCATTCTTTCGTTTCTCTGTGGTGACAGTTTAATAAATTTGGAAGCTGTATGCAATCAAGAACATCCACACCGTGCGTGCTGCATAGCAAACAGCCTTCGGATACTTGCCGTTGAATCAAACTATAATTGGAGTCTCTATAAAAGTCCTGACCATGAACTACAGTACTTTATGTTGCTTTTCACCTCATCTTGGTTTGCAACTTCAGGTTTAGGTTCATTGCACAGGCAAGTTCTGAGTGTAACTATAGGCAGGGGTGTTGAAAGAGGAGGAAAGGCAGGGAGGTTAACCGAAGAAGAAACCGATTTGCTACTCTGCACTGGGGGAAGGGGGTAAGTGGATATAAAAGTGATGTGTAAAAGAAAGTTACAGAAATATGAAGTCAGTACTGTCACATCACAGCCATATCACGTCGCATCGCAGCAAAATCACAGTCTACCGATCAGGCCCGTGGTTTTCATGAAGCAGAGCAGTGCCTGGGAGGTCTTTACCGCAGACGATCGCCGCAGCCAATGGCATATAATCTTGATTTCTGTCAGCGGGTGTCCATATAGACACTCTAGTGCAGGGCAGAGAAACTGTTTTTCCGCATTGTATGTGGTCCACTCGCAAAGAATGTGGCCTATAGTCTCGTCAGACCCACAGGTTGCACATGCAGGGCTATTAGCCATATCTATCACAAACGAATGAGAATTTGTGAATGTTACACCAACCCACAGGCAGCACAGCAAAGTTGCTTCACGTCGGGGTAGGCCGTGTAGAATCCGGAGCTTCAGGTCAGGAGCAGGGGTGCCGAGAGGACTGTTCTGCTTATGATATAATGACAGCACCACATTTAAGCTGCAGTGAATATGTTTTGTTAAGAATGTTGCAATAAGCGGGTACCGCACGGTTGCTGATTTATCTATACATAGGAGAGTGTCCCCCTTATATGATACAGGGAAAGAAATAACCACATAGCGATCAAAAGGATGGAGGAAGGAGAGACTGATGACAGCATGCTTTCTTGCCACTGAAAAACTGTGGAATAATAGAAATCAGGCTAGTGCCAAGAGACGGTTGGTTGGTAACTGGTTTATGGGGTTTAATGCCCCAAGCATCTCGAGTCGTATGACATCAAGAGAAGTGGTTATGGAAAAACCAAGCACATATAACAGTAGGACAAAAAAAAAAGACATAACAGAACTTGCCCAGACATAACAGGTGCCTTACGACATATTTACAAATTTGCTTCCATGTGAATGCAGGAACTTGTTATAGCCTTTTCAAGATCATGGAATCAAGCATGTTGCATGCAAGGGCAAAAGTGGCTGTAAGCGTGGGAAGGTAACACAAGCCGCTGACAAGGTCTCCTTGAAACAGTTCACAAGAATAGGGAATGTAAGGCACAATGAGCAGGTACAGGTCTGGACAGTATCAAGGAAGTGCAGTGGCTGCGCACGATTACGTCGCATGAATGTGAAATGTGTAGCCTCTCAAATGACGTCAATGTATCCATATGCATTTGCATTTTAGCGTGCTGTTGCTGTTTGTTTTCTTTTCTTTTTTTTTAGCGAAGTGGGGGCTTGACTATGGCAGGCCTGAACTGTTTGAGATCAAGTTAAATATTTATCTAAAGCATTCCCGAGGCCTAAAACTCCATTTGTGTTGTATCTGTGGAAATACGATTTCCCATCACCATTCTGTTGTTCTGTATACTGATGTCCATTTAAAGCAAGAATAACATCAGGAGAATGTGGCTGCTAATATTTAATTTCGCAACAGATGCTTAAGCTAGGGCAGCGCAAAATGCTGAAGCCAGTCTAGTGCTCAATAATACTGGGTGAGGTTAGAGCATTGAAGGATACTGGTTTATATCTACGGCACTCACACGCCATGCACGACTATCCTACGAGGGTGTGAAGGAGTAAGCAGTCGGAGGTTGTAAGCCCAAGCCATGGATGACAACAAGGACAAGTGAGCGGATGTCTATACCATGAGGTAATGCTAATTTAAGCATCTAGATCGTCATCATCATCCTCAGCCTGACTACACCCACTGTAGGGCGAAAACCTCTCCCATATTCCTCCAATTAACCAGGTCCTGTGCGAGCTGCATCCACTTGACCCCTGTAAACTTCTTAATCTCATCCACCCACCTAATTTTCTGCCGCCCCCTGCTACGCTTTCCTCCCCTTGGAATCCAGTTTGTTGCCCTAAGTGACCATCACTTATCCTTTCCTCGCGCTACATGTCCTGCCCATGACCATTTCTTCTTCTTGATTTCCGTTAGAATGTCAGTGACTTGAGTTATTTCTCTGACCCACTCTGCACGCTTCCTATCTCTCAACGTTATCCCTACCATTTTTCTTTCCATAGCCCTCTGCGTTGTCAACTTTAGTAGAACCCTCTTTGTTAGCTTCCACGTTTCAGTCCCATAGGTAAGTACAGGTAAGATGTAACTGTTGTATGCTTTCCTCTTGAGCGATACCGATAAACTGCTAGTCATAATCTGGGAGTACTTGCCAAATGTGCTCCATCCCAGTCTTATTCTCCTTGTTATTTCCCTTCCATGGTCCGGATCTGCTGTTACTACCTGTCCTAGATAGATATATTCGCCTACTACTTCCAGTGCTTCGCTACCTAATTTAAACTGTTTTTCCTTCCCTAGGCTACTAAACATTACCTTAGTCTTCTGCATATTGATTTTCAAGCCTACTTTTTTACTTTTTCTGTCCAGGTCATCATTCTTTGCAATTCATCCCCTGAGTTACTTAGCAAGGCAATGTCATCAGCAAATCGCAGATTACTGAGGTATTCTCCATCTACTCTTATCCCTAACTGCTCCCATTCTAAATGTCTTCTTTCTTAGATTCTAGCATCTAGATGTCACTGGATAAATTGTTCATGGTGTTTTGTGCACCTATTTCTGCTTACAGCTTTTTCTTTGCCTGTAATGTAAATTATTTGTGTTTATGTGATGAATCCCCCCCTATGTAATGCCCGCAAAGGCCCTTAGGGTATTTGAAATAAATAAATAAATAAATAAAAATATATGGGTGTGTAATGCTAACAGTAAGCGCTGGAGTAGCTCGGTGCAGTAAGCAGCCAACAAGTGTGGCAGTTACGAGACGTAGTGTTGGGTTGAGTGCTGGGGTATTATAGCGTATAAGTGTGTATTGCAACCCAGATTCAATTTCAGTTTGGTGGAATGACTATATTCATTGGGTATAGGGTGTGGCATGTCCAGACGATACCAACGACAATGGCAACAATGTGGCCTCACAGATTGACACTCATATGTTTTAATTGTTGCTATAAATGTTTTTCAGTCACTTAACAAATTGCTATCCATAGCAGAAACGATACTCATGCACTGAAAAATAAAATGAAAATACTGAATATAATGCACATATATATACCTTGGTACATGTACTGTACATGTAGGGAGCCAAGGATGCAAAAGTTGTCCAAAATAAACGAGCGGCTGCGTCTCCAAGACTGCTGAAAGTAAAAACAAAAAATGGCATAGACACATGTAAACACTGAAATGAAGTGAGTGCTCTACCAAGCAGCATTGCATATGAGATATCAGCCCAAGTTTATAGTCTACTAACACGTATACAGTAACAAGGCTGCTGCAAGTGACCTGAAGGAAGTTAAGCAAGCTACCTTCCTGGCCGCATTTTGGCAGCTCGCTGCATTCGTTACTCTGGGCCTCAAGCGAACTACTGTATATTGTGTCATAGTGTATATATATTGTGATATATTTTTATATTTTATATACAATATATTTTTTATTTTTACCTACCCTGTCCTTTCTCCCTATCGTTCACCTCTTTGATTTCATCTACCCCTTCCTCGCTATCCCTTTAATTCCACCGCCCTTGTTCAGGTGCTCCAGATATCAGATACCGGGGCTGGCAAACATCTTTTCTTTCCTTTTGTATATGTAATAAAATAACCACTAAAACAATTCAAATGCTGCTAATGCTAATCATCTTAAATTAGAATCAGATAAGCAGCAAGCTGACACAGTATAGTGCCTACGTTGTCGTGTTGCGCTGTCGCAAGCTCCTGATAGAAAAAGAAAATGTATTTGCGCAAAGCTTTGTTGGAAACAATTTCATTCCTTCCAAAGTCATTTTTGCTATACTGCTTATATATCGATACATGTTCTGATAAAACACAAGAGTTTTGCACCGTCTTCAGATTGCTTTCCGAAGCTAGAAGGTGGCATCCATGCCACAGAGATATAAGTAATTGACAAATTGCACGCTAATTTCGATCTGTCGTATCTGCAAGCTCAAAAACAATTAAGTACCAGGTTGCTGTTTACCTTAATTCACTACTGAATGACACCTCTCGCATTGATTTCGCGGACAAAAATGGACACGACACCCACCTACCGCTGCACTCAGCGCACTATGTCAAAAAACAACAGCAATGACAATGGCTTACGTGAGAAGCGACGGCCGATGTCAGATCGTTGACGCAGACATCGCAAATTTGCTCGGTACCCATGAATCGAACGTCCGACTTTTGCTGTTGAATGGTTTAATGTTAAGGGTGCGTTGCACTACCTCCGCTGCAGCAAAACCACGCCAATAAACTGGGAGACTTTACAAACACTGCCCGAATGCGCCGACGACGGCGTCGTCCAGAGCTCGTCAATCCAAAAGCTCTGGACGCCGTCGGCGACAACGAGGAAAGAGCCGAAAAGCCCGCCAGCCCGCCACGAATCTGGGGACAAATTCAGACTCAACTAGGCACATAATAGTCAGCATTTAGGTACTTTGTAAAAACATGGCGTTCAATGCGTTTGGGGAAATCTAGGGACAAAGTTTTAGCCGAAAAAACCCTATTCATGGCGGGTTTTAGTCTCGCCCCTGGTAAGGACTCATCACTTCCGGTGTTTTGACGCGCACGTTGCCGGCGGCTTCGCGCGCGTGTTGCCGATCTCGTGGGGGTGGTTTAGGCAGTTTAGGTGTGAAACTTGCGCTAAGTGGGTTTTGGAGCCAAGCACGCGAGTAGCGGCAGTAGCGGGCATTTAAGAAGTGCTCTTCACAATGACGAACTTTCTTTCGCACGATAATGTTGCGAAGGTGGGCGATACCTGCATTGTGTACTGCACTTTCGCACACATCTACTCGATCAAGCTCGCCCGGGGCGATGTCTTCCAGACGAAGTACGGTGCGCTTAAGCACGATGACGTGATGGGGTGCGCGTACGGCACCAAGGTTCAGTGTTCGCGCGGGTACGTGTATGTGCTTCGCGCCACGCCGGAGTTGTGGACACTTACGCTGCCCCACAGAACGCAGATCCTGTACACGCGGGACATCAGTCTGGTGACTCTTCAGCTCGACCTGAAGCCTGGGTCTGTCGTTTGCGAAGTAGGTAAGTCTACTGAACCCGTTCCTGGCTGCGAACTTAATTGCTGGAATCACGGGCATAGGGAAAGTGGTCGAAGCTTGTGCTAATCCTGCTCAGTGCAGTTATGTCATTACACGACAGAATCGCTCGTACGGAATTTACCACGATGCTTACACGCTAAGCGGGCTCACGATGACCGGGCTAATGTGTCGTGAGTGATCTTTGCTACTCAGTATATTTTGCTGTCTGTCAGCTGCATTGCAGTGTATATCTCAGTAATACTGCAATTCTGTCTCTCTCTCTTTTTTTTTTTTACTATCGTGTCGTTACTTGCTCATGTGCCCATTATAGATTAGTCTATTTGTGGATACGTCCAAGACCTACGAACGGCTTACCGCATTTCGATGTTGAAAGGCATGCCATATATTCTTGTTTCGTTTAAGGAAAATTGAATGAAATTAAACTCCAATATGTGTGCCGGCCTGAACAATGCAGCATGAATTGCATCGTGCATATGCCTGCTCTCTCTAAGTGCATCGCCATCTCTCTGGAATTTTTAATAAGACAGTGCAACGAGAAAATAAACTAGTTGATTGATGTAAATTTCCTTGATTGCTTCTATCCTCTCTGGAGACAAATGAGAAAATCCTCGAGGGAATTCGTGCTCCCATTTATCCAGAGTCGCACTGGTGATGTCTGAGATGCATGATCGATAACACAGATGTATGACTGGTGCTCATCAGTTATTTTACACCCTTTTCCTGAAGGTACTGGAAGTGGTTCGATGACACATGCCCTTGCCCGAACTGTGGCACCAAATGGCCATGTGTACACATTTGACTTCCATGAGCACCGAGCCCAAGTTGCTAAAAAAGAGTTCCAAGAACACGGTCTTGAATCTGTTGTGACTGCATCACACCGGGATGTCTGCCAGGATGGTTTTGGCATTGAAGGACTCGCCGATGCTGTTTTTCTGGATTTGCCGCATCCTTGGGAAGCGGTAGAAGCTGCAGCTACAGCACTGAAGCCAGTCTCTGGTGAGTGGAACAGTTCAGAGAGTTCTTTTCTCTGCTTGCTCTACCAGGGAGTTTTCTTACTGCCATTGTGCCACAAGGTTCAATTAAAGGTGCGCAACTTCAATGTATATGCTCATTTTAGTCAACACTTCAATAGAAATCTGTCTAGTCCGACATTATGCAATGAAATGAAAAAACAGTCACTGGCTGAAATTAAAACGTTTGAAAACTACTATGAATTTTAAGCGCTGAAATAGCATTACGATCAGCTGTGTTACTTCCACATTATAATGAACGAAACACTACCAGAAGCAGGGGCAAGCATTAATTATGTGACTCGCACCAGCGCTCGTACATGTGATATATTTGATGCTTGTCTCTATTCATAGTGCTGTTTCCTTTATTTACAGTATCAACTAGCTTGACACTTCCCTTTTGTGAGTGACACTTGTGTGAATGACACTTGTGCGATACTTCCCTTCTGAGTGGCCCAGTAGAAGTGTTTTTCAAACTTTCTTCATTGGAAAGGGGGGTTTTTACAATTCTCCGGTAGAAATTTCTTCTTTGATACGCCTTTGCACTCACTTATTTGAAGCCTCTCCTTAAGAATGCACTATCTTGTTAGATCGCCCAACAATCAGCAGACGTAGTGGCCAAATAATAGGGCATTAGCCTAGTGCAATCCATGTCCCGTTACAATAGGGCTTAGTTCTGCTTCTACAGACTTTTGTAGGAATGGATAATGGTAACTTATTGTAGATCACGCTCTGCTGGTAATGCTGTGGCTATTTGGAGTGTATTATATGTTTTACACAGTCATCGTGACTGCACGACAATCAGCAAGTTATTGCAGGCTACTGTATTCTCCGCTGATGGTGCCTATTTGATCTCCTTAGTATTTGTAGTTAAGAGCATCCTGTTCATGAAATGGCGTTGGATTATCGTGCACTCATTGTTTGAATGCTGTGAGTGCTCATAAGGTCTCAAATATGGTAGGTATGTACATCATTAGGAGGGGTGAGGAGCTGTGAAATGGTAACTCTTTGTGCACAGTTAATGTCTGCATTTTTGAGCTTTCTCTTGAATCCCTTTGTCTTCTTATGGTATCAGGTGTGCACAATTCCTTGCAGTAGCGAAAAAAATTGTTTTTTTGTGTACTTCTCCATCTCCTGCAAACACATCGGGAATTAAACATGGTTATTCCTTCTTAGTTGTTTCTTTTAATATTTGGCTTGTGCAACCACAAAATTGTGCAGACAGTTTATTTCCAGATGGTGTTGACTGAAAGGAGGTGAATTCTACAGCTCGCTAATGTCTCGCTGATTCATAGCTGCTCGGCTATGTTGCTCGAGGACAAATTTTTACCGAATGAGTGAGAAAAATGTTATTGAAGAAAAGAGTAGAATGGTGATCAGTAGGTGATGTTCAAAAGCACGCATGTTTGAGACAGCATAGGCATATTCAATGGCCTTGATTTGAGCATCTTGGTCATTACTAGCCTTTTACTGAAAGCCATGCATCTGGTGAGGGAGCAGTCAAGATATCTGGGGGTGAAGAATATGCTTTACAGTCCAAAATTGCGTGGCCCAAAGTAGCTGTGTCGCCGCAGAAGTGGCAGTTTCAGCTACAGATTTGAGGAAATATGTCAGTATACTCATTTGGGTTGGAGAAGGAGGTGGTATTAGAATGCATATTACAACCATGCGAAAGGACAGTGGACAAGGAAGAAAGCAACAAGATGGAGCATGGAAGAGTTGATCTTCAAGTCTGTTCTGCCTGCCGAATTTTATAAAAAGGTTAATTTCTTCTTAAATGAGAGAAAGAAACAAGAAAGAAGGCCGTTAGAGTTAACTGGTTCAGAAAGAAACCTGACAAAATTGTCCCCTGATAACCATGCACTTGTTTCAAATACGAGTGTCCGCGCTATCAGCATAATGGCAAATTAATTCACTTCAACCTTATATAGTGTAGAACTCATGGAAAGGAAGACACTTCTTTCAAATCAGTAAGGTTTTCTCAGTGGTTCGTGTGTCCTGTGCCTTCCTTTCTGTGGAGATGCCAAAAACACTTGCATTACCACACGGTGAAAATATTGCAAGACATATATAATGTTGTACTGACTCAAGCAGAAGCCAATCCCAAGGTAGGCTCACTATTGACAATTTAGATGCCATCATCTGCCAAGACATTTTTGCACAGAAGCATCATTTAGGGGGATACATCAAAATTGCCATCACTGCACAAAAAGCACCCTGAGTGCTGAGTTACAGGCAGCATCATCATTATCAGCCTTATTATACCCACTGCAAGGGGAAGGCTTCTCCCATGTTCCTCCAATTAACCAGGTCCTGGGCTAGCTGCATTCTCCACTTGGCCCCTGTGAACTTATTAACCTCGTCCGCCCACCTATCTTCCTGCCGCCCCCTGCTACGCTTTCCTTCCCTTGGAATCCAGTTTGTTACCCTAAGCAATCATCGGTTATCCTCTCTTCGCATTACATGTCCTTCCCATGTCCATTTCTTCTTGATTTCCACTAGAATGCCTGTGACTTGAGTTATTTCCCTGACCCACTCTGCATTTTTCCTATCTCTTAATGTTACCACCACCATTTTTCGTTCCATAGCCCTGTGCGTTGTCCTCAATTTAAGTAGAACCCTCTTCGTTAGCAACATTAATACCCAGGCAAGTAGAAGGTTAGACAGCCATCGAAGTTGCTCAGTTGGTAAGAGCACCACACGCAATTTTCAGAAGTTGTGGGTTTGGTTCGCACTATAGGCGCATTGTTTTTCCTTATACTTTCATTATATTACTAATTCAGGTCAACAGCAAGAAAATATATATTAAAAAAATTGCCTACACGTTCCTTGGCCTCGCAAACTGTTGGCTTCTTCCCTTTAAGTGGAAATAGTTATAATGCATAGCATCTCATGTAAATGCCATTTGCTCTAATAGCAAGGGTGGGAATGCTCATACACAAAAATGGGTAGAGGCCATAAAGAATGATCCGTACCGGGGACCCCTGCTTTTGATCAGTGTTACCATGACATTCGGTCTAATAGCTTGACGGCTAATTGACTCATTGACTCATTGGGACACCTGTGCAGTGGCTGAAATCATGCTAGGCTAAACAATACAAAGGAGATTTGGAGGATGAGAGGCTGTCTTCCCCGCTTTTCTTGTAACCATTTGCGCTGGTTGTACTGGATTGTTGCCTCAGCCTTGAATTTCATTGATCTCAGCAAAAAATCTCATCCCTGCTACTGTCTGAGCAAAAAAATAAGAACGAACAGAATTCGTCCATTCTGTCAAGAAAACATGTGCAATGATTATGAATGTCATTGCTTCTGTGTTCACAGGGCTGCCAACAGGAGCCAGCCCTCTTTTTTCTGGGCCTCACTTTCTGCCATTTCTTTCATACCGAACTGGTGGGTCTGATGTCGTTTGAAATTGCTCGGTCATCCTGAGTGCTAAAAAAATATTCGTGATTCATAGTATCCGTGTCAAGAAAGAGGGCATACGAATAAGCTACATTCTTAGCCAGAATGTAATGACTGTTCACAAGTTTCTGGAAGATAAAGATGGAAAATATTAGCTTCTTAACAAATTTCAGTTCATGGCTTCATAAAATTTGGGGACATTTAAGTGCCCTAAAGAGCTGTGATAGCACTGCGGTATAGACATTATTTATTGTTGCAAACTAATGATCTTAATTATCTGCTGCTGATTAATAGTTTCTTCAGAGGCACTTTGTAATGCTGTATGCTGAGGTTGCAACTCTGCGGATGATATCACATCCCTGCCATGTTGCCTGCTACCCACCACTTGCCAACTGAGCTACAAAATTCTCTGATTGGTTTAAGATGCTGAGGGAGTTACAAGGTTATGTTACCTGGCCGAATGCTGTTTGTTCGGCGTGATACAATATACCGAAACTTTGAGACTCTCTCGCATAATCGAGGAATTTAGTGATGCGCGTCAGCTCTGGCTTTTCTTGAGATGTGGACTGCCATCTGTCAGAGTACTTGTCAACTCTGCTGTGAAATCATGATGAGAGGAGGTGACCTGTCTTAACCAATAAGGGGATTTTATGACTCATGATGGTGCATCTTTTTATCGGAATGTGGACTGTAACACTATTCCATAGCCTCCTCTGGTATCGTTCTACCTTGTTAGAATATCCAATGGGCGGAGTTCTACACAGTAATAGCAAATCTCTTCTAATTAAGGGCCACCGCTGCACTGTGCTCTCTACATCTAGGGGAAATGTGCGACCCAGCATGATGCTGGCAGTGTCCTGAAGTGGTGCCGTACCATCAGGCACCCTACAGCTGGTTGGTACCTGGCACCATCTGGTTCCCTCAGGGTGGTCTACAAATATTCACTGGTGGAGTGCAGTATGTTGCATTGGTGGTAGTATGCTCTAGGCTAAGCATGGTAAAGGATAGTATTGTCACGTGGTGGTGACAAGGTCGATGACACAAATGAAGAGTCGGTGATTGCACTGAAGAAACTCTTTATTGGGCTGACTTGCGCCCGCAAAGGAACTAAGCAACTCGGCGGCGCCGATAGCAAGAAACGTGCTCGTCGATCGTTGAACAAAGAATACAGAACTGATACGTGATCCAGAATCGGAGTGATAAGGCCGCATGCCGGTGGCTGTTAAAAAACAACAAATACAGTTTTGAAGGTTTCGCGGCATTACTCCCCCCTTAAAGAAACATCGCCTCAATGTTCCAAAACAAAGCAACTTAAACATAAACACTACAAAATTTAAACACCACAGATTCCTTAACGCGCGTAATATCGCTTCAGTCGTACAACATGTACAATTTCTGGGCGTGCGCATCGCCGTTGTGATGCTGACATTCTGTCGGGAATGACTTCATAGTCCAGTGGTCCGACGCGGCGAATGATTTTGTATGGCCCAAAGTATCGACGCAATATTTTAGTCCGCGACGGCAAATTGGTGTCTAAACCCACACTTGGTCTGCGGGGTTGTACTCTGCACGTCGTCGTCGTAAGTTGTATCGTCGGCTGTCGGTGTGCTGTTGGTCTTTAATATGTATCCGTGTGAGTCGTCGGGCTTCCTCTGCACACTGCAGGTAGGCAGCAACGTCAAGGTTATCCTCGTTGGTTACGTACGGCAGCATTGCGTCGAGCGTCGGGGTCTCCTTGCCGTACACAAGCTTGAACGGGGTCGCTCTGGTCATTGGTGGACGGGGTTGTGGGGCGTCGACAGCGAATCCACGGAGGCCGATCCGCCTGTACGGGCAGGGACGGAGGATGTGTCCTGCCTCACGACAATGGAAGCAGAGTGGTCAGTTGTTAGATGTCCTCTAGGCATCGCATTTCCTGGGGCTTGCAGATCGTTGGTACACTTGGCGGGCGGGGGCCAAGGGGTGGCTTTCGGGGACAGGATGGTAGCAACGAGGGCTTGGGAGGTCGCGTCGGGGTGCAGGACGACGTAATGCAGCAGCATAGTTCATTGCTGCTGATTCATGCACTGGAGCCATCGGAGTTGTTGCTTGAGGAACACCTAGTGCCTGCTGGACTTCTTGACGTACGACGTCCGCGAGCGTCGCCACCTGGGGTTGTTGTGATGATGGCAGCAATCGGTGGAGCTCCTCTCGCACAATCTCCTGGATGAGGTCCCGAGAATTTTCTCCGCTTGCAGATGCGTTAGGGTAGTGGCTTGAGTACTCTGGTTGAAATGGTTGCTCGTAGTGGCCATCCGGGTGTCCAATGTCTTCTCGATGGTAGACGCTTCCGTTTCGAATTTCGCCATGGTTTTTGGTGGATTTCGAACAAGACCTGCAAAAAGCGATTCTTTAACACCTCGCATTAAAAATTTGACTCTCACCTTCGGTTATGTTAGGGTTGGCGCGGCGAAAGAGGCACTTCATCTCCTCAATGTACGCCAGGACTGGCTCGTTAGGGAGTTGAAGTTTTGACTGAAGGAGAGCCTGGCTCTTTCCTTTCGGACAACGCTTGAAAAGGCAGTCAAAAATGCTTCCTTGAAAATCTCCCAATCCTTCATAGCTGCCTCATGATTTTCGAACCAAACTCGGGCATGTCCTTGAAGAACAAAGTAGACTTGCCTGAGTTTCGCGGCATCGTTCCAGCTGTTGAATTCTGCCACATGGTCGAAAAGGTCCATCCAGTCTTCCCCATCTTCACTGGGCAGTCCTCGGAAGATGGGGGGCTCCTGGGGCTGCAAGAAGACGACTGCTGCTGCTGGCTGGGTCATTTCCGAAGTTGATGCCTTCTGGAGTCGAACGGGGTCAGGCAGCAGACCATGTTCCGGTTGTAGGCCTTGGAGTCGGCAGCTGGCTCGGTGACCCGTAGGCTGGTCCTCCAGGGTGACAGGAACAAGGCTGAGGTCTTCACTTGAAGAAACAAGGGCAGCACTTCCACCAGATGTCACGTGGTGGTGACAAGGTCGATGACACAAATGACGAGTCTGTGATTGCACTGAAGAAACTTTATTGGGCTGACTTGCACACGCAAAAGAACTAAGCAACTTGGCGGCGGCAATAGCAAGAAACGTGCTCGTCGATCGTCGAACAAAGAATACAGAACTGATACACGATCCAGAATCAGAGTGAAAAGGCCGCATGCCAGTGGTTGTTAAAAAACAACAAATACAGTTTTGAATGCGGCAGTATCTTATCTGGCATGAACTTGCTCTAGATCATTCAGAATTTTATATGGTAGCTAGCACACCTGTCTCGTGCTGGTAGTCAATTGGAACAGGGTAACCTCTCATGTAGGAGTTTTACTTTGTGTGTACAGGTTTCAACATAGGCAGACCACCTTCCCACTTGCGTGTGTTGCCCAGAGATATGAAACAAGAGCTTAGGCTTTGAGTGCATTACCCACTCGAATAATTGAGCACACTTCGAGAGCGCAAGTCATCGTCTCAGAAGCCCTCCTGCTGCGTCCCTTGTCAACACCTCGTTCCTATCTGTGCTTTGTCGGTAAGCTGCTGCTGTTACTCCTGGTGTTTGTGAGGGTACCAACCTATCATATAGTGTGTGATGGCTCTTCCTTAGCTCTGCATATATTGCCTGTCCCGGAAGAAATTAGCTTCGAACACACTAGCCACATGTATCTGTGTGAGACATTAGCACATTTGTTGTTAACATAAGGGGGACAGCGCTTTCAGAAGACGAACCCAGATGCCCCAAGAAAAGAAACTGAGAAACGAAATGATGACATGGGGCTGACGTGGCCACTAGGATGGAGCAGTCAGTGTACAGTGTGCTTGATCTGCACACAAGCAGTATTCATATTGACTGCTAAACTGCAGAGAAACTAGATGTAGATGTGCAGCTCTGAGGAGCATGAACGTACATAAACAGACTGAGCCTGCAGCCACCAAGATATATGAGTACAATGAACCATGAGAGACGAGGAAGACTGTATGTGACGATGCCTACCCTATTTGGCTGCTCCTGGGGCAAGGTTTCAAGTTTTGACGTTGGCATTAAGAGGATGCAACGAAGCTGCCCTCCTTGGCTATGCATCCTAATGTGCTCTGGACGTTCAAGATGCTTTGGCTGCGCTCTGAAGAACTGGTCATAAAAGGACAAGTACGAGAAGAGTACACCATATTGACTGTACTAGCAGCTGTGCTTAGGGGAAAACCGCAACCTGTCATCAAGGCCAACAGGGCATGCATGGCATAACCAGTGCCACATTTTGGAATAAATATCGGGAACGTAAACATCGTATCTAACACCTGCGCTGGCTATCTAAGCAAGTGCACTGATCTAGTACTGTGAGTCACCTCTAGTGACATCCTTCATTGGCATCAGTCATAAGACGAGATCAATTGTACTGTTCCTGTTCTTCATACGGTTCCCGTGGACCGAAAAAAAAAAAAAAAATTAATTTGCACTTTTTTGTGATTCCTAAGACCAGTTTGCTTTACTACACTACACATCAGCATAATGGGCATTCCTTGAATCTAAGAAAAATTAATTTTTGTTTTTTTGGGACATATATGAGATGATTGTGGGATTTCTGTGATGATATTATGCTCAGTGATGCCATTTTGCTAAAATGTAACGCAGGAGAGCCAACGTGACGGGCTGTTTACAACATATTTTCTACATTCCATGTCTGGAAGAAGGATGCTGATTCAGAAATTTTATTTGAGCTCACCTTCAATGTCAGAAGTCTTCAACTTCTCATGATACTCTGGTGACCTAAAGGCAAAAAGTAAAAAACAAAGCTGATCAGTTTATTTTATTCTGCTCTGTGCTGTGTCCATTACATAAGTAATATTCACCTTTGCTGTATAATCAACCTGCACAAAGGGCATCATAGACAGAAATGCTTGGAGCCTCGTATGGGGGACCTTGCTTTTAATGAATGAAATAAATTAAGGCTTCTTCATATTATTCAATATGAACAAGATTCCCGAAGTGGGGCTGAAACGTCTTTTAAATAATTGGTTGGCGCTTATTGCACTTCCTGCTAGCCATAATCTGAATGCAGTAATTTTAAACGCAGTGCATTGTGATGTTTCTCTTTTTGTTATTTTTTGTTCATCTTTCAATGGCAGGTGGCCGTATTTGCTCATTCTCCCCGTGCGTGGAGCAAGTGCAGCGTACCTGCCTAGCCCTGCGGGCCCGTGGCTTTGTGGACGTGGTCACGTGGGAGTGCCTTGAACGGCCCTATGAGGTCAAGCAGATTACTATGGGGGACATCAGGGACACGGTCAAACCACCCACAGCTGGACTTTCCGGGGCCAAAGAAGAGGTACACCTATGTTTTGAGGGGAAAAAAACTTCAGCCAGCATTCGATGTCATGCACTGTAATATACAGTAAATGAGGATTTATAATTTTAACTTGGTAGTGAAAATTATGTAACAAGGACTGAAGTAGCCTTTTGTGCAGAGCTGTTGTTATTACTATAGTACCCCATATGACCACATGTTAAAGGGACAGAACACTGGCCAAAATATGTCATGAGGTTATGGTGGAAATGAAGAGATCTTGCCTCATATAATACAGATCGAGCACTACAATATCAAAGAAAAGAGGCTTTACAATTTTTATTTGCCATTGAAAATCGCATAAAAACAACCGAGGCGCTATCTAGCGGAGAAACCCTAGTACTTTCAATGTAGCCCCCCACGTGACTACATGTTAGCAAAATATCGTTGATCTTCGCAGCTGCATATTGTTCTTTTTTTATTCTAGGAGTGCTTGCCATATATTATTATATTTTGCGCTCTCTCCAGTGCGTCCTTAAATAAAAACCACCCCTGCTTTCGCACCGCGAGAGGTATGCTTTCAGTTTTTGCCACTAGATGGCACCACAGTGTTTGCAGTTTCGTGAATGAAGCAATGACAGTGCCCACTAAAACTTTCGTCGACGAGGGCGTGCGTTAATGTGTCGTAACAGCATTGAGTGTGAAACTGAAAAGGATGTTACTCTATGCAAAAAATGTCGAATTAATGCCTGGCGAGTGAAATTTATATTTGTTTTCGGTACATCTTTTTTGTCGACCACCAGTCGTCATTGCGGTCGCTGCTCATGGTTTTGAGTTTCCAGCATTGGACTACATAAAAACGGGCGCACGCATTGATAAAAAATTCCCGGTAAAAATTTTCTACAGCATCTCCAACAAAACCGTTATGGAATCGAACATTTTCGACATAAATCTTTTCACTGCGGTGAAAAAAATCGAGACCTAAATTCCGGTGTTCTGTCCCTTTAAGAAATTATCACTGATTGTTTTAAGTTCACAGCGTTCTTTTTTCTTTTAGGAGTGCATGTTATTTTTTACGTTTTCTGTAATAAACACTATCCCATCTTTTGTGCGACCTACGACGTGCTTTTAACGTTTGTCACCAGATGGTGCCACAATGTTTTGAATTGCTTCCTATTTCTTAACATCTTTGAGTGTGGAAACGGATATTAACGATACTCTACACTAAAAATGTTACTGTCTGGCGGGTGAGATTTTTTCAGTACCTTTTGTTTGGCGAAGCCCAGTCATGATCACGGTCGCCACTCATGGTTTCCAGCATCGACCTACATAAAAGCGAGCACACGCATTGATAGAAAAATGCCGGGTAAAATTTTTGCACAGCGTTTCTAACAAAACTGTCATTGAATCAACCACTCTTCACAGGAAGCCTTCCTTTGCACTGCAAAATAAGTGGATGCCTGTATTCAGTTTTCGGTGCTGTTAAGTACTGTGCTGCAAGCTGTCTTTCGTTTTTTATCCGTCAGCATTACAGTACCTATGTCACATTGTTTGGCCTTAGGGTGTGAAGCCTCGGAAGCAAAGTGAAGGGAAATCTCCCGCTCTACTTTGGGAAAGCCGGGAGGCAGAGAAAAGTGTGAGACACAGATTCTCACTTTTCTTGGGGGGGGGGGGGGGGGGTAGAAACGGATATAGAATGGTGTGATAGAGGGGTGGTGAGGGAAACCATCGCCACTCACTTGAGGGTTGGGGTTGTTGCGAGGGCTGCTGCTTGTTCCATGGTCTTTGATGGACTGAATCACACCACCGCTCGTATGGTTTGTAAGAGTCATTAGCAGCTCCCATCAGAGGGAACAAAAATGCTAATGGATGCTTTTTTGCACGAGTTGCACTGATTGTGTGTGAATTTTTCTCTTTTGGGGTGTTTAGCTTTGCGAGGCTACCTGCAAATCTTTCACCAAGAGTTTATGCATGTTCTTGTTTATTACTTTGTCGTAGCAGGCCACAGCTGAGATCAAGATGGCTGCTGAAACTGAACCGATGGGCGACAGTAAAGAGGAGCCATCCGAATCAGCGGATGCCACCGAAGTCACAGAGGATGCTGAAAATGAACCCAAGTCAACTGAGAGGAAGCATGGTCCCAAGAAGCGGCGGGGCCAGTCAGATGGTGGTGATTCAGCGTCTTCTTCGCGGGGTTTTTCCTTCCAGACAGCCATACCGTCTTTACAAATACCAGGTCACACGGGATATCTGACTTTTGCGACCCTGCTGGCATCATAGTATGCGCGCTTTCGGACAATGTGCGATGATCATCACAGTCGCTTTTGCTCAGTTTGTTGTATACATCCGAACTCTGTTGATAAATTTCATTGGCATCTTTGTACAACTTTAATATGTGCTCTGGTTCTTTTGACTTTTTATAATATTTAAGCTGAATTTCACTGCTGTGCCATCATCATCATCATCCTCAGCCTGACTATATCCACTGCAGGGCGAAGACATCTCCCATATTCCTCCAATTAACCCGGTCCTGTGCGAGCTGCATCCACTTGACCCCTGTGCCATTTTTTTCTAAATCCAGGTGAAGGTTTCAAATGTCACTTTAAGCTACATAATCAGGGCTTTAGCCCAGGAAACCTACCAGTGCTTTTATGTATGCACACTGGATCAGTTAGGTAAGATGGCTGTGGCCGCCATTGTACAGGGCTCACTTAAAACGGCCTTTGATACTGTGCCTTCCCTGTCCTGTGGACCAATTACTTTTATTATTGTTATTATTATTATGTTCTTTATCCTGAGTGAAGGCCACATCTTGATAAGTTTCGTTTTTCATGAGTCTAGTTAATTTGTAGTATCGCCAGGACACGTGTAGATGCCTCAATCCTCCTTAAAGCACATTGCTTGGCTGATTATATATGTTGCTTGCCAATTCTGCCATGGGCTGCAAATGCAAAGCCTTTTTGGGATGGCAGCAGTCTGGTATGTCACACATAATTCTTATGTGGACTGAAATATATTTTGCTTCAAGTGAGACCTCTGCTTTTTGAATAGAAAGAAGTCACAGAGAAGGCATTTTAGCTGGTAGTCTCGGGACATTTATTTTCTGTTATTTGTCCAGCAATACAGGTATGGCTGTTCAATAAATGGTATAGATGGAGTTGTAGGGTTGAGTGCAAACATCCATGGTCATTTATGGCTTATAAAAACAGTTTCTTTGCCCGTAAGGGCCCTGTGACCCCACACTGGGGGCACATGGTGAGTGATAGTTCTTGACTCGGGAAGTTGACACAAGAAATGAACTTGTAGGAGAGGGCAGCTGCTGGTTTAAGTACAGCAACAGCTATAATTGATATTAACGAAATGGGGAAGGTCAGGGATCCCCTCATACTACAGGAGCTAGGAACAGTTTCTTAGCAGCAGTGAGAAGCTTCAAAGCTGATATCGATCCTCGACGCTATAAAACCATGTGCTGGAGAGGTACCCACACTTCGTGATACCCAACTCACTTTCTTATCCATGAAGCAGCACTGTATGCAAGAATAACTTCACATCTACTGGATGAGGCCACCACCTCATTGCGACGACTGACCTGATATCCGGGAACACACACACACACACACACACACATATATATATAGGGTGTCCCAGATAACCCGGACCAAGTGTTAAAAATATATGGTTTGCCCTAGCATAGTGGAACAAATTCAGAGATGTTCAGAGCCACCTATGCTAACCTGCAGTATTTTTGTGTTCACTAAATTAATCAGTGATGACTAATTGGCTATTTCTTTAATTATTGGCTTGAGAGAAAACGTGTCAATGCAAAAGTTGTAGATCTCAAAAAACAGCTAGCTACGTTGTTTCCATCAAATTAGCGTTTACATAAAATGATATTTTTACCAGCCAAAAACGACGCCTGGCGCAATAAAAAGAAAAAAGCTTCGTGTATCCGGCGTTATATTAAAGCCTCGATACGCGTCCGAGGTAACAGAACCCGCTTTTCTTGACCGTGCTCATTACGATGAAGTTAGTTGTATGCACTTGGCGAATGATTTAGAATAACGACAGCAGCCAGTCAGTCACGTTACGCTTGCTCCAAACGAACTCATACCCCAACCCTTGGCGCATGAAGCACATCGACCCAGACTACGACGGACAACATGTCTGTGAACAGTGCAGTGACCATGTAGGCTTAAACCATATGCTGTGTGGTTGTGCATCGAGCGACGCCTACGCTAAGAACAAGGAACATTGGTAGAAAGTGTTAAAAAGTGCTTCACTACATGATCAGCTTCGGGCTGTTTAGGAGGCCCGCGCGGCGGCGGAGAGCTTCGGGCTCTCTGTGCCGACGTTAGAGCTGCCCTCTACACCTGGCGCCTAGCCGAGTGTCCTTCAGGATGACCCTTACTGTGGGAAATAAAGTTTTACCAAACCAAACCAAGGCGTAGTGTGATGGAAACAACCTAGCTATTCGTTTTTGAGATCAACTTTTGCATTGCCACTTTTTCTCTCAAGCCAATATTTACAAACAGCTAATTAGTCTTTACTAATTAGTCAACTGTATTAAACGAAAAAATACTGGACTGGAGGGTAGCACGGGCGACTTTCAACATCTCAATTTGTTTCACTGTGTGCCAGGGCAAACCGTATTTTTTAAAACCTTGGACCAAGTTAGCTGGGACACCTGATTATATATATATATGCAGCCACCTGGCTTGCTGACCACAGTTTGAAATGAGCTGCCTCTATTTTGATATTTGGCATATTTGGTGGTGGTTTGCTGGGTAACGGTTGGTTGGCTTGTGGGGTTTAACGTCCCAAAGCGACTCGGGCTATGAGAGACGCCGTAGTGGAGGACTCCGGAAATTTCGACCACCTGGGGTCTTTTAACCCCAGGTGGTCGAAATTTCCGACTCAGTATTATGTCCTGCACTCCTCTCGGCCTGCTGGCCGAGCACGGACCTTTGAAGTCGATCTCAGGGCCTGCCCTCCGAGCAGCCATACAAGGTGCGGCCCCGCAGCAACCCGAGTCGACCGCTGCAGGTGCCCCTCAAAACCCTCTGCATTACACCCTACTCCGCGAGTGCCGCAGTCATTCTGTGGTAAACCGAAGGAAAACGTCGAAAACTGGCTCTCCCAATTAGCGAGTCTCCGCTCTCAATCAATGGGATGATACTATAATGATACAGCGAAGCTAAAATACGAGCCTGGAAGACGGCGCTCGTGTACGAGAACCGTGAGGCCCTTTTGTCTTCCTGATGCGAGTTTTACCGTCGCATTCTCGAGGACTACATTTTGTCCAGACCGCCGAGAACGCGCTTAGCGGGCGCTCCAGTCTCGTTTGCAGATGCCCAGTGAATCTGTCCCAATGTAGACTGAAGATATGACGCGACTGTTTCGCCGTGTTGATCCTGCCGTGTCGGAGGAAAAGAAACTACTGCACTTACTGCGCGGAATAAAAACAGCTGTTTGCTGGCTTGTGCGCAATCCTCCGGCTACACTGTCAGAAGTATCAACAACGGAGAAGGACCTTCAGCAGCGGGCCAACGTCGCCTTCTATAGACCTTTTCCGTGGCATCCCTTACTGAGTCGCTACTCGTTGAAGAACCAGTGAATCGTTCCGCGAATTTATTCGCGCTGTGTGCTAGACGAACTGCAAAACATTAGTTGTATTTTAGCTCGGGTTAACCCTAGTTGAATTGCGAAAGCAATGGCGGAAGCTTCTTTTGTCTCCTACATTATTCTATCACGCCCCATCAGTGTAAGGTGCTACATGGTTGGGGACACTTAAGCTCATCCTTTAAGGGTATGATGTGATAGCGAAGCTACCAGCCCACATATAAAGTCACGCTTCAACCAAGCCGCGGCTTGGACTTGCCTGAGTGTCGTAGGGTAATGAGAATGCAAACGGTTCTGGCCAGCTGAATTCTGATATCACCCTCCAATATGAAAGGAGGAGAAGGAAAAAACTTTATTTGCAGAAGAATTCGAGGCACGCAGGTCTCCTGGGTCTCCGCACGACCCCACTCACGATCTAAACGTTCATATTATGTTTATCCATAACGTATGCGGCCCGGCTGACGACGATCTTCTGCCTGGCCGGGTCCGCTGATCGCAGTGAGGTCTCCCAGTCCTCCCAGGTTCGGAGAGGCATCGGCCCGGCGGGGGGAGGAGACGCAGGGCAGGATAAAATAATGTGGGTAAGAGTGGCCTTGGGGTGGGAGCACAAAGTGCATATGGGGGATACCGGCTTAAATTTAGAAAGTAGAGCTGGTGTCGGTAGAGTTCGTGTCTGCAGACGACGCCAGATTGACTGCTCTCTGATAGTGAGGGATGGGTGGGGTGACGGATAGATGAGGCGCTCAGCGTGGGAGTTTGCGGTGAACTCAGCAAACGAGTGCATACGATCCTTCGAGAAATCCCCCATGAGGTCCGCCTGTGCCCGGTTTCTAGACCGTCGGGCTAAGGAGTCGGCAGCCTCGTTGCCGGGATTTCCCGAGTGCGCAGGCACCCAGATGACCTCAATCCGTCGGGGGAGGTGGGAGGTGGGCATGTGCAGCAAGCGGTGCGCCGGAGAATGAACCCGGCCCCTGGCATAATTTAGAATGGCAGTTTTTGAATCACTGAGTATGTAACTGGCATCGGTGTATGCCAGAGCAATAGCTATAGCGGTCTCCTCGGCTTTTTCAGGGGTCGTGCCTGAAGGAAGCTCAATAGTTAAGGGGGAAATGTGGGGGTTGTGGACACCTGCAGTGGCTCCGCTCTCATCGCAGGCGGCATCTACCCAAACGGCATCGGGCTCATTCCCGTACCATTTGTGGAGCGCTGCCGCGCGCGCCTTCCTGCGACCTTGGTCATAGTGGTGGTGCATGTTCCGCGGTAATGGTTTGACATAGATTGAAGTGTAAATGTGGTTAGGGAGTGTTAATAGGGATGAATTGTTTGCAGGAATAGTGATGCCTAGCTTAGTGGGTATATGTAGCAGCTAATCTGAGGTATTGTGCTTGTAAATGGGCCTCTCGAAGTTCATGTATTGTATTGTGGACTCCCGAGTAGTCTCTCGTTACTAGTGCTTTTCGGTAATTTAAGCCTGCCTTTTTTAAGCCTTTCGGCAAGCTGCCTTTGTTGCTTGCCGAATTAATGAGTCTATTTGCTGGACCTCACTGCATGATAGTTTGAGGTATGGTGTAGCATAAAGAATTCTGCTGAGGGTATAGGCGTGCACTACTCGAAGTGTGTCCGCCTCTCGAAGCCCATGTGCGCGTCCTGTCACCCTTTTTATGATTTGTGTGGTGTTTGCAACGGCCTTTTTGAGCCGCTTAATTGTGTCGACGTTCTTTCCATCCTGTTGGAGATATAGTCCCAGAATGCGGATGGTATGAACCTGTGGTACTTGTCTTCCCTGAATTCGAATTTCTATGGGGCTTTGGTAGGTCCGTCCTTTAGGGGGTATGATTAGTAATTCTCATTTTTCTGGGGAGCATTCTAATCCTATTGTTGCGGTAAGCTTGGCTATCGTGTCTGCTGCTGTTTGTAGCGTGTCTTCGATTTCACCGTCTGATCCGTGTGTTGTCCAGAGTGTGATGTCATCGGCGTATATGGTGTGACCGAGGTGAGGGATTTTCTGTAGTTCTGCGGTTAAGGGGATAAGGGTAATGTTGAACAGAAACGGGGAAAGAACGGAGCCTTGCGGCGTCCCCACGTTGGCAAGCGTGTACGGTGAGGTGTGGAGATTGTCGATGTGAAGTGTGGCTGTCCTGTGCTGAAGGAAGGCTCTTATGTAGTTGTAAACCCTAGGACCAGTTTGAATGTTCGGGAGTGCCTGTAGGATTGCTGTGTGTTGTACATTATCAAACGCTTTTTTGAGATCTATTGCTAGTATCGCCTTAGTATGCGATGGTATATGTGGGTCAAGCACTGCTGACGTTAGCTGCAGCATAGCGTCCTGCGTAGATAGACGGGGCCTGAAACCGACCATTGAGTGCGAGTATTGGTCCGTGTCATCCATGTATGCAGTTAGCCGAGCTAGTATAACCTGTTCAAAGAGTTTTCCTAAGTTTGAGGTGAGCGATATTGGGCGCATATTCGCTGGGGAAATTGGCTTATTGGGTTTTGGTATGAGAATTACTTTCCCGTGTGTCCATTCTGCTGGTAGTGTTCCTTCCCAGTGTTTGTTATAGAGGTCCGTTAGTTACTCCAATGATTTATCATCTAGATTTTTTAGCGCCGCATTTGGAACCTGATCTTCGCCTGGCGTTGTGTTCTTGAGCTTGTGAAGTGCTGCCCGTATTTCTGATGTCGTTATTGCAGCAGCTAATATATCATTTGGTCCTCCTGCATAGGAGGGAAGGGATTGTGGTTGACCCGGGGTGGTGTGCATATGCTTTAGAGTAGCTAGTAGGGCATCTGTGTCATCTCTGTGTTGATGGGTTAGTCTAGCTATTATGTTTCGTGTATATGTCTTGCTCTGGGTTGGGTCCAGAAGGTGCCGAAGTAGGTGCCATGCACGCTTTGTGGTGAGATTTCCTTTTAGCCCTTCACATATTTGTGTCCAATTCTGCTGAAACAATTGCGCTCCATAGTCTTCGATTTGGGTGGCCAGATCATTAATCTTCTGCTTAAGTTTGCGGTTGTGCTTCTGTGTGGCATACCGTTTATTTAAACTACGGTGGGCCTCAAGTAAATGCGCCATTCTGGCATCTAACGTTGGCACATCTTCGTTTGTATCAATGATCTGCGTATTATTTTCCTGGTCCCGAAGTAGTTGTCGCACCCATTGCCTTAATTCTATGTTGTCTTCAGCAGGGGTGTTTTGTCGTTGTTTTGGAAAATTTTCCCAGTTCACCAAACGATGCTTATATGTCTTTGGCGTGCACTGTGGTCCCTCAAGGGATAGGGCGATGATATAATGATCGCTGCCTAATGTGTGTCCGGTTCGTTCCCATTTCAGGTGCGGGATGTGTCTACCGAGCGTGAGATCTGGGCTGGTATCCATAATACCAACCCTCCCTGTCTGGTGGGCATTTCAAAATCATTATGTACAGATAGCTGTGACTGCTGTATCTGATTGGAGAGAACCTCTCCTCTGCTGTTTGTACGGCTGTATCCCCAATCAGCGTGTGCGCAGTTTAGGTCCCCCGCTATTAATAAAGGTGTTTTCTTGGCTTCCTTTGCTATTGTCCTAATTAGATTCGCGCAACGAGATGCGGGGCTACTAGGAGGGTTGTATATATTGGAGACTATTAATAATTCTTTAGTAACATCATTCGGTATAATTTCTACGGTAACGTGTGCTACCTCGTGTGTGTAGTCGTGTATTGTGTGTCTGAGTGTGCGTCTGATGTAGGTTGTAACCACGGGCTTGTCCACGCTAGGTGCATGGTATGCTGTATATCCTGGTATGTTGAGTGCTATACGAGTTTCTTGTAGAAGTATAAGGTCTGGGGGTGACGAGTTGCTAGTAATGAGTTGCACTAGAGGATCCCGCTTTCGCTTAATGCTCCGGCAGTTCCAATGCCAGATTATTAGTGGGTTGTTGTTGCCCTTAAGAATTGGAGGATGAGCTGCCATCATGCTGCACTTGGGGTGCTACGGAGGGGGGTAGTGGTGGTTGGATAGAGGGATAGCTTGGTGGGTGGATAGAGGGATGGCTTGGGAAGAGAGAAGTGGGGGATGGTTGAAGAGGGAGTGAGGATGAGCTGCCATCATGCTGCACTTGGGGTGCTACGGAGGGGGTATTGGTGGTTGGTAGAGTGATGGCTTGGGAAGAGAGAAGTGGGGGATGGTTGGATGGGGAGTGTAGCCAATTTGGCGTCAACTACGTTCATTATGCGGGTAATTGCCCCCTCTACCATCGTTTCTATTTTAACAGTTAGATGGTCACAGAATGTGTTTAGCCGCGCCTCTAGCTGGGCCGTTAGGGTTTGGAATCGTTCTTCCATTTTTTGCTAGAAGAGTTCGAATTTTGCTTGAAATTTCGCCTCTAAGCGGGCTTCTAGTTCAGCTAGAGGATCGGTGTCGTTGTTTAACTCTATGCGTTTCTTTTTTGGCGGGGGGGGGGGGGGGGGTATCAGGAGGGGATGGAGTTTGGGTGGTTAAGGGGGTGGTGGGAAGAGGAACATTTGAGTTGGTATCTGGGTGCAATGAAGGAGATAAGGTCGAGGATGAGTGGGAGAGGTGTTGCTGTAGGCGTCTTACCTCCTCCCTGAGCCGGGCTATCTCCTCCGCCTGGCGGTCTGGAGTGCGGGCGACCCTTTCTGCCCACGTGATTCCCATGCGCTTCTCGTCAGTTGTGTCGTCTTGACGCGTCCGCCGTAAAGAGCGTTCTCTGGAAGCACTTCCGCCGCGGCGAGGCTGTCCAACGGAATCTCTGTGCCGGAGCCGTGTCACTCGTTGCTTCGCCTTGCACCATCCTGTTCCCGTTAAGTGTTCACCACCGCACAGTATACACTGGGGGATGCAGAGTCCCTCATGGTCCGCTCCATGGTCGACGCCACATCTTGGGCATTTTGATTGCTTCGTATGCGGGCAAACATCGTAGCGATGACCCGGTTGCCGGCAGTTGGTGCAGCCCTCTGGCATTGAACGGTATGGTGTACACAGGTGTACACCGCCAAAGTAAATTAGTTTCCGGGGAAGTGGGCCTTGTGCGAAAGTCACTAGAATAGACTTAGTGCGTCCCATACGACGAGCGGCTACAATGTCCGCATCTGGGTTTCGTCTTTGGAGATCTTGAACGATTTCTTGGTCTGCTTCGTTCCAAAAGGCATTCGTAATGACGCCTCGGACAGCGTCCGATGCTGGCGCTATGTACGCAGTGACTGCGTACTCCTTGCAGGCGTGCGTTATAATATTCACCTGCGCCAGTTGAAGTGCGGCCTCTTTGCTTGTTGTGGCCATCGTGCAAGTGTTGTTACTTGGATGGATGCGTAACTGGACATGATCTCCCAGTGGTGTGTTGGCTGCTGCACAAATACTTCGGAGCAGTTGCTGTGGCTGCACTGTGGGGAGATATAACCCTCCTTGTGAGCGGAAAATGACCTTGTATGCTTGATGAGGTAGTGGCGCTACTTGTCTGTTGCGGCGTTCAACAATCCTTGTGGCGCGCAACTGCGTTCCGTTGGGTTTGTACGTCGGTCTCCACGCGGACGCTGACGACGACGCGGGTCCCGCGTTGCCTGCTTGGTTGCGTGATGTTTCTTTTTTTCTGGTAGGTACTGAGCACGTTAGTCCAATCTGAAGGATTAAAGTCTCCCTCTTTGAGGGTCTGACCCTCAACTTGCACTTGCATTGTGCACGGCGGTACGGTGGCAATCCAAAGCGCTAGGCTTAGCGCGGCGGCAGTGCCGCTTGAGTCGCTTTCGGACAATTCTCGATATTTTGGCTGGAGCTAGGGGAACCAAAATTGGTGGGAGTAACCCACTCACCTTCTGCTCGTAGTGGTGCAGTTTCACGTCCGTACCTGGTCCCTTAATTCTGTAGCGGGCAAGGTTTCGCGGAGCCGTGCTGAGGTGCGTCCGCTCTTCTTGCCCCCCTAGCGGCCTCCCAATATGAAAGGAGCGACCCGAGTTGGCAGCTCCTGCCCGTGACATATGGTAACGTAAATTCAAATGTCGTGGCAGGCTGATTTTCTTATGAGGGGACCGTAGCTACGCCTCTTCACGGCGTAGCTGCGGCCACCCGAGGTCTCGCTTTGGTGGGCGTATTGCTTTCGCAATAAAACTAAGTTGTGCCTCAACCGCAGGTCGCATAACGATATCGTTCGCGACGAAGTACGTCAAGTCATCAAGCCCAGTCATTGCGTGATCACCTAGTCTTACTTAGCACAGTGCAGGACCCCAACGTACGCGGATGCTTTGGGTCTTTCTGCCCCACCATCAGTGCCATTTCTGCCTGTGCGACAAGCTCCAAAGCCGCCTTTACCTACTGCGCAAGCTCCGGCGCCAATTTCGAGTGTGTCTCATGATCCGCTGCTATGCGTGCAGCTGGCCCAATACACTTCAAGTCAACGAGCGCCTCTGCGCAGATCAGACATCTGGCGTGCTCCCAGTCGAAGCCCTCTGTCTTCACTATGGCGAGCCTGGCCATCTATTTCGACAGTGCCCCTATCGCAAACTTGGCTCCAGGCCTATATATTATATATACTGTGAAGAAGATGAGCCCTTTTTGCTGGACGCTGATGAAGAGGAAGCAGCCTGTGGAATTGTGATCGCGCCGATCATCGTGCTGGTTTTGATCATCGTGCACTTCCTTGCCGACCTCGACGCCGTCCTCGACGTATAGATTAAACCTTCTCTTACTCTTGGTGGAGGTGCGGGGTGATACGCGGCACAAGGCTAGTACCGCAACAGGGGAAACCACACCAGGTGATGAGAGATGTAGGTGTTCAGGCAGGCACCAACCGTTTCTTCAGCTTCTTCGTCTATCACTGTGTAGTCCATCGTCATCCTCTTTAGTAGCATATACGTAACATTATATATATATATATATATATATATATATATATATATATATATATATATTCTTCTACTTTGTGTTTAATTATCTTTCCCCTAAACAGATTACATTACTAATTTCTATGATTATCGAAGTAAACATTAACAACAAAAAAAAAGACAAAGTACCATCCCTAACGCTTTCCTTGGCCTCGCCGACTGTTGCCTTCTTTCCTTCACATATATATATATATATATATATATATATATATATATATATATATATATATATATATATATATATATATATATATATATATATTCTTCTACTTTGTGTTTAATTATCTTTCCCCTAAACAGATTACATTACTAATTTCTGTGATTATCGAAGTAAACATTAACAACAAAAAAAAGACAAAGTACCATCCCCAACGCTTTCCTTGGCCTCGCCGACTGTTAGCTTTTTCCCTTCATATATATATATATATATATATTCTTCTACTTTGTGTTTAATTATCTTTCCCCTAAACAGATTACATTACTAATTTCTGTGATTATCGAAGTAAACATTAACAACAAAAAAAAAGACAAAGTACCATCCCCAACGCTTTCCTTGGCCTCGCCGACTGTTAGCTTTTTCCCTTCATATATATATATATATATATATATATATATATATATATATATATATATATATATATATATATATATATATATATATTCTTCTACTTTGTGTTTAATTATCTTTCCCCTAAACAGATTACATTACTAATTTCTGTGATTATCGAAGTAAACATTAACAACAAAAAAAAAAGACAAAGTACCATCCCCAACGCTTTCCTTGGCCTCGCCGACTGTTAGCTTTTTCCCTTCATATATATATATATATATATATATATATATATATATATATATATATATATATATATAGGAGGTATTCACTGAGGTCGTACTACCAGATGGCGCGAGCATCGTCCCGCCTCGTCCGCCATGTCGGAGGTCGCCGGTGGCATCGGCGCGCGTCGGCTCGCGCAGTTTTAGGTTCGCTGTCAGGTGCCCGCCGTATATTGGAAGTGATCCGTAAAGTTTTATCAAGGTGGTAATTACGTCCACATCCACTTTTCTTTGTTGAGTCCTTTATGCGCATGGAGTCTGCAGCGATATTTTGATGTTCCGGGACATAACACGCTGTTCAGTGTTGCACCTGGGCATCACCCGTGCAACAGCTTGACAGCAAAAGTGGCCGGTTACCCATTTGGCGAAAAACGACTTGCAGCTCGTTAAACCCGTTGTTAGCTGCCTCTGAGGCAGAACACATAACCGATTCATGAACATTAACCGACCATTATAAGATATTCCGTACCTTTCCATATTATAAAAACCTAACATGCTGAACGACTGAACTGAACTGAACATGCTGAAGAAAGCTAACGCTCATGCCATTAAACTAGCGCTCATGCCATGAAGCATATGCGCATATGCTTCATGATTATTATTGATCATTTCTGCATTTTACTATTGCTACCAAAGCTAGTCTGAACCTAGATTTATAATGACGAGGTTTCCAGAAAAAAACAAAACAAAATCTGTTGCTGCAAAATCTGGCCTGCAAGCTTTGATAAAATAACCTATAAAAACGGTGAGTAGGATGCGCGTTCTCGTGGGCAATCATTTATACGAACGTTGAAATTCACACTCTCATCGCAGACATTCACAGGCATGAGAACGTTCACTGGGATATGAATGCAAGTTCACATTCGCGCGACCACATAGGAGTGGGCTCAGAAGAGCCATCTCTCACAACTGCGACGAATGACCGAGACAACTGCCGGTGCTCTCGGGGATTTCACGTGTGCAACGGGCCGTGGAGGCCTGTAGTACGTAAACTCATCCACGCACATTGCAGAGGCGTGTTGACCACGCAGTCCCAACCGGTTCTACTGGCTGAGCTCAGCTCTTCCTCATACCAGTACACTCCATCCGCGAGACACTGCCAATCATGGAGCACCACGCATTCAACCGGCGCAACCAAGCCTAACCCGCGGACGCTTGCACCCAAGAGAAGATCAACCTGGGCTGCTGCAAACATCAGGGCGGGTCGGGACATATTCCACCTGCCACGGCTGCAAACATCCTGAGCACATTGGACAGTTGTCACAACAGTGGTGGTCACTAATAGTTTTCGTTGCCCTATATGGATACTTCTTTCGGTGATGGAAATGATCACTGGACTCAATAATAGCTGCTATCATTTATCAATCAGCAAAAACTGTAGCGAGTCTGACTAAGAATCAAAGGGTCCTGGAAGGCTGATTTTGATCTCAGCTTGCGCACTGAAGAGACAAACCACTCATTTCTTAGTCACTCCAGGCTATCACTAATTACTAACGGGGAATACGACTCCGCATGTCCAAATTGTAACAACGGAGAACCCGCCACTCAGGCGCACATCCTCTGGGGATGCGTAAATAACCCGCCCCCAAGGGCCCTCCTGCCAGCTCCCTCTGCGGAAAGCTGGCACCAACTCCTTACCAAGCCAGACAGGAACACACAACTTTCACTTATTTCGTGGGCCCAGGATGCCCCCACCTGGGGGCCACACAGGACCCATCTGCCCTAATTCACAACATCTGGGGCAAATAAAGTTGTCTCTCTCTCTCTCAAGAGACAAACCTGAATTGGCACAAACCTGAATTGGCAGGTCCTGCTAAATCGGCCATGTCACGTGCATGGTCTCGTGGCGTCAGGCATTCCTGCGTGCAATCAGTGCCCGACCATGCCGGCCGCCGCCTCCCAGAGACATGGCCGTGATTTTTCGATCACAAATCCGATACCGAAGCCGGGCTTGATGGGAACGGGACCTTTAACGATGTCGCATCAAAATCGGTACGTCGATACGGCTTGGCTAATGCGGGCTTAAAGATATTTATGTCGCTTGATTCTTCACATGACTGGGTATCTTACAGATGCAAGCTAATCAACATGTGCGAGAAGATACAGAAACAAAAATAAGGGATTAGAAACTAACTGAGTACCGAAATGAGTATTCGTGAACAAGCATCCGCAAGACCCTTCATACCCTTGCAGGCGGAGCTTAAGTGTCCTTGATATTTTTCAAACTGCGCAATAGACACGGAAGCGAAGAGGTGCGCACAGGGGCCTTAGTGGAAGCATGGACCAGTTGGGGATGGATCAAACACGATCCATCAACCGTTCGCCCAACCTTCCATATTCGTGAATAACAAGGGATACAGCAGAGTTCCTTGCAGAAAACAATGTTATGGACGAAGAAGAAGCGGGCAGTGACGCGGGCAGGAGTTATAGGCGAATGTTATGAAAGGTAAAGATATGTCCCAGTCCCGATGGTAGTCGAAAACATTGAAATCGTGTCGGTCAGAGAGCGATTAAGGCACTTAGTAAGACCGGGTTTTGTGTATGGTAAGTCGTTGTGAACCAGTGACGAGTAGCCCATGAGCGGAGGTATTGAACCACCTGAGAAAGGAAGCGGCGGCCACGATCCGTGCGCAGTTGACGGCGAACGCAATGAATCAAGATAACGTCATGCAGAAGAAAGTCTTCAACATCGGAGCCGCAACTGGTGGGGATAGCTGGTTATAGCATGCCTGGTGGTATAATCAGTTGCCACAGCAATCCATTTGTTTCCCGAAGACAACGTGGGAAATGGTCCAAGGAGGTCGAGGGCCAAACGGAAAAACGGCTCAGTCGACACTGCGATGTGATGCAGTGAACTAGGTTAAAGTGAGGGTATCTTGCGGTGCTGACACAGCTCACAAACGGTGACATAGCGAAGGACATAGCGGGAAAGACCAGGTCGGAAGAATCGTCGTCGCACGCTGTCATACTTGAGTGACGCTCCCAGGTTTCCTGCTGTAGGGACTTCAAGAAATTGGGCGAGAACAGTGGCGCACAGATGAGCCGAAACGACGAGCAAAGGGTCCACGCCACGTTCACTGAAGGATCGGGGTTGTCGTTGCGTAGCTGGCCAATAATGGGTCGCAATGCAGGATCACGACACTGTTAGGCGTCGATGTGAATAAAGTCCGGACGGATAAAACGTAGTCGTCGGCAGTATAGTCAGATAAATCGGGAGGATCTACGGGATGGCGGGACAAGCAGTTAGCGTCTTGGTGTAATTGGCCCAACATCGTAACCAAAGTAAATATGTACTCTTGAATGCGCAAGGCCCAGGGACCTAAGTGGCCGGTGGGGTCCTTAACTGAGGAATGCCAACACTAAGCATGAGGGCCATGCGCTACGTGGAAGAACCTCCCATACAAATAAGGGCGGAATTTAGTCAACGCCCAAAGAAATGCAAGGCATCCCGGCTCGCAAATCGAATAATTGCGCACAAAGGGAAATAACAGGCGTCTAGAGGAGCGCGGGCCCCACCGCGCAGGAGTCGCGGGAGGGGGCATCACGTAGTTTGCATTAAGGCTCGTTTGCATGAGCGCCGTAATCGTCGCTGCGAGCACAATATTATTGATGATACCCTTATCCCATAACACATTATTGATGATATCAAGGTGGCGGTACCCAGTGGCTGCGGATATGGCGAGAAATGTTGCCGACATGGGAGCAGATAAAACAAATAGGGTGGTCGCCTGAGGTGCGCCATTCTGCCGGATGACGGTAGCGGTATAACGAGCCGAAGTCGGGAAGGCCGCAGAAGGAGTCACAGCAGCTGCGACACTATGACTGGAACGTCAGGTCGGAGCGAGGTCCGTGCAGAAGGTTGCCCACAGTTGAAGCCCACGTTCGCGCTCAGACCGACATTCGAAACCTTCTGGCGAACGACGGCTTGGCGTAGGACTATAGTTGTATCTGTCGGCTGAGAAGGAATATTACGGACGAAGAAGCGGGGAGGAGTGCTCCGCTATGCCCGCCGGCTTTCATTAAAAAGTAATCTCACTGGTCATTCTCTCTCTATTCTCCGGATTGCCGCTCCTTGGCAGGCTTTTGTAGGTGCGGTGTAGTTATCCTTCCTCAACCTAGTCCTGAGCTTCGGCGCAGCGCGTCTGCTTACGCGGTCGAAGCTGCTCCCCAGCCTTCCTGGTCCGACGCGGCCTCGCCGACAAAACACGGCGCCGCGCAGGAGGCATCTGTTAAAACAGATATGTTTGCGTGGACTCTGCGGCACCACGGACCCCGAGCACCCACGCTTAGCCGCGCGTACCACCCCTGTGTCTAGGGAAAAGGGCATCTTTGTGGTTGAGCCGATGCCGAGTGTTCGTAAATTTAAGGCCTCTCAGTACAGGCAACACACAACTTTGGCCCACGCTTCGAGTCACCATAACAGCCCATATATTCCTGAATACCACTCGTAGCCTCATTTCAGACTCTGACTTTCTTCGCATCACCGAGAAGGAGTTGCTCGATGGACTCGCTGATCAGAATGCCATAAATGTCCAACGAATCACCCGGAACCGTACTAATCTGTTGCAGTCTGCCAATGGCGATCACTATATAGAAATAGTTACTGATGTGTATGTTCCTGTCTTTTTAGCGCAATTTGCCTGAGCGCGAGAACCAAAGCTGTGGAATGTTTCTAAATGACTAAGGATGCTAACAACTGTTATACAGATCAATTGTAATAGTAATCAATGACAACGTCGAATGCTAATAAACGATGGAAAGAATGCGACAACATTAGTATGCAGACACTTCAGTGTGTGCAGTTCCGCTACGTCCGATGTTGGGCATCTCCATATGAGCTAGGTTGCATGAGCAATCATTCTTTGTAACACTGATGAACATTCGGACGCGTGAGTTTCCGCCCCCAAGGCTCGTGTGGGACCTTAAGCACATGTTGTTTGTAACAGTTGACATTGCTGTAATCTTAACTTTGTGATCAGAATGCACTGTTGTTCAGCGATGTGTGGCGCGAGTGGTATTCTTACAACATGCACCTCAACTACGTTGCGGGAAACTGGCAAAACACAACTGTGACGTAGAAGCCTGTGGGCCGCTTAGTTTTCAGCGTAGGTAACAGAATTAAGGTGAACAATACAGCTCGTGTCATCATTTCTCGAGTTGCACAAAATATAACCTAGAACTCTCAGGCATCATACCCGCTTATAGTACTTATCTGCACATTGCTATTAGCATACCATTTTCAGGAAGTGCTTATAAAATCAGCATAAATATTGGGTCAACAATGCTCCGAGGAACCGTTTGTTGGATTGAAACTTGAAACTTGAGTTATGTAGGTATAATGTTCTAAGTATAGCCAGAAGAAAAGTGAACTGTCAAGTTGTGTAAGTACATATTTTCATTTCTTTTATTTCAACAAGCGAATAATTGCCTAAAAAACCACCAAATTATTAAAGCTGATTTTTTATGTTCAATTTCACTTTTGTCCGTTCCCATTTTCTTATTTGCGAAATCTATAAAATCTTTTGTACAGTTTTCCAAGTGACACAAGTGACGTCTTGAACAAGGCATATGATTGCTAATAGATTAATAAAATAGGGGCATTACAAGTACCTCATCATTGCATCCTACTCCCCGTTGAAAAAAGCGAGGAATCGAGCTTTTTATCAGAATCGTCTTCATGGCCTGGCATTGCCATCAATTCAGTGAAAGGGTAGATATGCAAAACAATGTGCAAATCAATAACCAAAAGAAACAGTGTTGCCGAGTGTCAGGCGTTGCTGGCGCCGCGTGACCGAAAGCGCAGCTTCACAAGTCCAAACTGGCAAAGGCCGGAATTGGTATCGCATACGTCGACGTCCAGAGGTTCACCAAGAGTAATGTGATATTTTTGCAGAAGGAAAGTGACCACTAGGAAGACCTCCATCCGTCCAAACTCCTTTCCAGGACAAGACCTTTTACCTGCGAGTGATAGATAAAAAGCGACCTGAGGGAAGACTAGTCTGGTGTCTAGTCATTGACAATATAGATTTTTCTTTTTATCGACCAAATCTAGAAAGTACAACGAAGTAGCTTTATAGCACAGTAATTATCGACGAAGGAAAATGTTTCTCGTTTGTTTTCAGTTCCCACGTTCATGTTTTCGTTTAACGAAGGCGCGTAAGGAATGTCGTATAAGTCGACTCTGCTTACAATATAAGGTAAGCTCGGTTTATGATTACCACTATCAATACACATGGTTTCAGAATTATTCTTGTCTGCCTGGACAAATTTACGTGTTTTAAATCTTGTAGACGAAAGTGTTAGAAACATTTGCGGCACCTTTGTCGCATGCTGATCGGAACGGGTCCAGACCCGTTCTATTGACCAATAATCATTCTGTAGTTTGCGTCCCTTATCAGACGAAAGCGGGGGGTGTAATATAAAAGGGTGCAACTGCAAAGCGAACACCTATGGTGTTCAAAGCAAACTATGTATACTTTATATACTCATTTTGAGTGTTTTGTATCAAATTGATTTGAGCATTATACAAACGATTACTATATAGCCGAGTCCGGTTTTATGCCCTTGTGATTTCAAATTTTTAGGTGTGGTAAATGCACAGATTATCCGAATACAAGGCTTTTTCCAGACAAAACTGTGCAGTGTATAATGAACACCTCATTTGCCCCTGAGTTGTTACACAGAGCTATGTTCTGCCCTCTTTAAACTGGTGAATCATTTAAAAGCGCTCTCCGCTTAGGTGCGAGTAGGCAGTTCGGCTACGCTCCCTTTGGCACTTGGTGGTAGCGTACGTGAAAGCTTTGTGAAAAGTTTGATGCATATTTCAAAACGTCTTGAAGAAAGTAAGAGAGCAAGCTGTGTTTCCGACCTCCGCAAACTTGTGTATTATTTGCGTGCTTATAAGTGAAGCTGCAAAATATTGACCGACGAATACTCTATTGGGTAACGCAATGTTTGAGCACAGCAATTCAGATCTTTGTGAAATACGTCTTCCAACTATATGACAGGTGTCCCAGCCAAATGCAGTCAAAGTTGTAAGAAGGGCTATGCATGCTACGAAAGTAAAACGAACTAAATCCTGTACACAGTGAGCCGGCTTAGTGTGCCTTGTTTTTGTTGTTCACCGAAGTTAATTTGTCAGTAGGCTCATTAGGGAACTATTTCACTATTAACGTGAGCAACAAAACGTCAATGCAAAAGTTTTAGATCACTAAATACGGCTAGCTACGTTGTTTCTATGGAGCTAAAGTTTACTTAAAGCATTTTAATTAGCGGCTGTAAACGCTAATTGGTGAAGTAAGGAAGCTTTCTACTTGAGAGCGGCGACTATTCAGATTCGGGAAGCGCACCTCCCGTAGCGAAACCATCTCTTCTCTCGAGCACTGTCTCTAATGAAGCTTTGTATGAGCACTGGACGAGTGATTTAAAGAACACCAGTGACAGCTTTGTTGCAACTTTATTGTGAGCAAAATACAATAGTAATAATTTACTTATATTGGCTGACACTGGTCCGGTAGCAAGCGACGCATTAATTGCTCAGATATTCCAATTCGAAGCTGTTGTTTTGTTCCGGCCACTGTGATTCAGTCAGTTTTCGGCTATTACGTACATTGAAATATGACACCGACCATGACGTAAACGAAGACTGCTTGATTGCAGTTAATCGGCGAGCAATGCGCTCTAAGCCTGCAGCCGAAATTAAAGCCATCGCAGACCGGAGCCACGACTTCGTTTACAGCCGCCATAGACAGCGTTCGGCTTGACCTTCAAAGAACCAGAGGTCACTGTGTGGGATAGCCCACCCATGGTGTACCGCCAATTGACCTCCGAGCTATGACCTTTGACCAGTGACCTTAACATTTCACCTTTGACGCTAGATACATCATCACGTGTTCCCGCTTTTGACGGCGTCCTCGGTTCTATAGCCTCCATCAGAGGCCGCAACATAGAGACTGCGGAGGAAGTTGCGATAGCGCTAGCTTGCGTAGGAACAGAAGCCAAGTTCATAATTAGCTGCAGCAAAACTGCCATTCAAAATTTTGGTAAGGGGAGGATATCGCCGGAGGCGGCCAAAATCCTCACCCAAAGAACAAAAGAACAATAAATATGAAAATTCAGTTAATTTGGACACCCGCTCACGCTGCCGTCCCTGGTAACGAGGCGGCTCACGAGCTAGCCCGAGCTCTCTACTTCCGGGTAGCCGTCGAGCCCCCCGAACACTGGGCATACGACGAGCGTCTGCAAAATTACAGGGAAATCATCGACCATTATAAATTGGGACGTAGACTGGTACCTCCGCCAGATGTTAGACTAAATAATAGAGAAGCTGTCGCGTGGAGGCGGCTACAAACTAATACGTTCATGAACCCGGTCTGGGCGTTTCACGCGCTACCAGACTTTAGGGACAATGATCTCTGCAAACACTGTGGGGTGAGAGGGACCCTCGACCACATAATTTGGGAGTGCCCACAATCTCCAGGGATATGGAAAAATATTACAAGTAGAGAAGCCTGGGATACCCTGCTGCGAAGCGCGGACCCTGCGATCCAGCACCGCACCGTCCATCTGGCGGAAGAGGCCGCAAGAAGCCAAGGGCTACCTGCCGGCCTCTAATCCGTGGGCGCACGACTCCCCTTTCCGATGGAATTAAAAGTTGTACAACCAACCAACCAATAGCCTCAATAATTCAATTACAGCAAAACCTGTCTGCCCATGGTCTTACGTTTACCTAACGTAACCTAACCTAAGTAAACCTAAGCCGAACCAAAGGAAAACCAAACAAAACAAAGCTTTCGCCTCGCCTAACTAGGTTTAGTAGTGCTAAACATGAGCCTATTTTTCTGCTGTAAGCATGGAGGAATCAAGCGCGACAGCCGAGGGTAAGCCACCACTGTACGAGTGCAGCTGGTCGTGGCGAGTCATATGACGCGCTTTCTGACTGCGCAGGTGTCCGCTGGCCCGTACGAGAAAAGCCGAGAAAATAATGCCATCCACGCCAAAACACATGAAAGAAATCCTACAGCTTGGTATGTGCAGTACCTGAATGCAGTTCCGTCTTTTTCAGAAAATATCGCAATTTCAGCACGGTATAGCAACAAACACGTTCACCTACACCCATTTTCCTTCTTAATCAACACTCCTTTAATTTTTTACTTTGTTATTGCACAAATACGCGTATCGTGCATACTAGAACTCTATTCTAAACAGTGAACTTTCCGCGTTGCACAGAAAGGCATCGAGTAAAGTTAGCTTCCTACAAAAAAAAAAAAAAAATGTTTGTTCGCATTGACGTATTTTTGTGTCAGTAACTACTGTACAATAAATGGACGCCACTTGAATGGCAGTGTAAATAAGATGCAATACTGCCATCAACGATAAATTAAAAATTGAATTTCACTGGCGTGACTTCTGTACGAGGTTTTGGGAAAAGCATTTTGTTGTGGTATAAAACCGCGATTCAGCGCGAAATAATGAACTTTCTGTTGGATAAATGTGCTGTATTAGATTTTAGCCTTAACACAGCAATGCAGACACATCGTAAGGTGACGTATCCCCTGTAATGGTGCTCTATCAAACATGGAGAGGGACGTATTGTCTACACCTCAGCTACAGAGATTCGATCATCGCGCCGATGACTCCAGA
Source organism: Amblyomma maculatum (assembly GCF_055883805.1). Classification (NCBI taxonomy): domain Eukaryota; kingdom Metazoa; phylum Arthropoda; class Arachnida; order Ixodida; family Ixodidae; genus Amblyomma; species Amblyomma maculatum. The sequence goes on from NC_139353.1 coordinate 84,124,833, forward strand.
ACCACTAGAGGGCTTAAAATTATCGTCACACCTAGGTATGCCTAAACACATCAGTAGTGGGTACTGCTGTGCTACCCATAAGCGATATGAGATGCCGACATGTATCCTAAGAGGGCTCATTAAATTACTGAGCGCTGTTAAATTATTGACGTCTGTTTGGACCTGTCAACTTGTCATTCCGAAACAGGGGACGTGTATTTAGTATCGCCCTAGAAATATTTTTGTTTCTGTTTATCTGCGAGTGAGACACATTTTGCTTTTTGGTAGTCTCAATTTTCTCTTTCCACTTTTCGCGGAAGGGGGTAGGGTCTACGGTTTCAATGTATTCTTTAATGGAGGCATTCTCAGTACCTCTATTATTTTGAAGTTAGCACACTGCCCCTCTTTTCTAGATTGGTTGAATCTGAGCCGGTTGGTGCCCCGCTTGCCCCACCGGGGTGGTGCAGTGGAAAGGCGCCCGACTACTGTGCCGGAGTATCCGGGTTCGAACCCGACCTCGGCGGCTGCGTTTCGATGGAGGCGAAACGAAGAGGCGTCCGTGTGCTGTGCGATGTCAGCGCACGTTAAAGATCCCCACGTAATCGAAATTACTCCGTAGCCCTCCACTGCGGCTCCTCTTTCTCTCTTTCCACTTTCGCTCCCATCTTCCTCCCTTCCCTTACGGCGCGGTTGAGGTGTCCACAGAGAACAAGTGAGAGTTACCGCGCCTTTCCCTTCCAATCAATCAATCAATCAATCAATCAATCAATCAATCAATCAATCAATCAATCAATCAATCAATCAATCAATCAATCACCGATGCTGCGCCTTTCCTATCCTCTAAATCAAATTCAAACGTCGCTGATGCCTGCTGAACTAACGCCTCCTAGACATCTGGGTATGCTTCTGTTTGCTGTGTGGTGCGGCGTTCGAGGAAGCGGCTAGTGAAAGGCGCCGCGCGGAGGCCTGGATCGGACGCCAGGCGGAGTCAGCTTCGTATATGCATGGTTGGTTGATTGGTTGCACATGGATGGATGGATTAAACTTTAATGTCCAACAGATAAGGTGATCTACCCACCCCCCGACACGCAGGCCAAGGGGCGGGTGCCGCCGCCTCAGAGGCAGGCCGGGAGGTCTTGGGCCCCAGCAGCCTCTTCAGCCAGTTGGACGAGTAGGAGCTGGAGCTCAGGGTCCGAGCTGCACAGCAGGGTCTCCCAGGTGTCTCTACAGCCTATATTGTTCGTCCTCCTGGGAGAATACGGGCATTCCCATATTATGTGGTCGAGGGTCCCTCTCGCCCCACAAAGATTGCACTTGTCACTCCTAGCCTCAGGGAACATGTGGTTCGCCATAACCGGGTGCGGATATGTATAAGTTTGCAGTCGCCTCCACGCCACTGCTTGTCTGCTGTTTAATTTCGGGTCTGGTGGGGGTACCAGTCTACGATCCAATCTGTAGTGCTGCGTGATCTCCCCATATTTTAGCAAGCGCTCTCCGCTTCCTCGGTCATCAAGTGGCCCTGTAGCGGCTCGGCGGTAGAGATCTCGAGCCAGCTTGTGGGCCGCCTCGTTGCCGGGGACGGCTTCGTGCGCAGGAGTCCAAATTATTTGAATTTTCCTATCCAACTTTTTCTGGCCTAGGATTCTGGCTGCTAAGGGCGAGATCCTGCCCTTGCTAAAATTTTGCATGGCAGTTTTGCTGTCACTTATGACAAACTTCGCTTCCGTTCCGACGCAAGCTAACGCGATCGCAGTTTCCTCGGCTATTTTTATGCTCCGCCCGCGCAAAGTGGCAGCTGTCACGGGATTGCCTTAAATCTTAAATTGGTTCACTGGAAGGGAAAGGCGCGGTAACTGTCACACTTGCTCTGTGGACACCCGAACCGCGCCGTAAGGGAAGGGAGGAAGGTGGGAGTGAAAGTGGAAAGAGAGAAGGGGGGAGCCGTAGTGGAGGGCTACGGAGTAATTTCGACCACCTGGGGATCTTTAACGTGCGCTGACATCGCACAGCACACGGACGCCACTTCGTTTCGCCTCCATCGAAACGCAGCCGCCAAGGTCGGGTTCGAACCCGGGAACTCCGGCACAGTAGTCGGGCGTCTTACCACTGCGCCACCCCGGCGGGGCAACACGGGATTGCCCCGGCCGCGTATTTGGGTTTGCTCGGTACGGTGGCTCCGCAAGGGACAAAACGACAGAAGACACGAAGAAAGCGGGCTGTTCCGACTAGCATCTACCGCCCCCAGGAGCCGAGCAGCCTAACGATTAGCGGCGCATGCTTTTTCAATGGGCGTCATGCTGGACGCGGCACTAGCTTGAGAGAGCCTATACTACTACTACTACTACTACTACTACTACTACTACTATTACTACTACCACTACTACTACTACTACTAAATAATAATAATAACACACAGTAATATTTCTCTGCTAATTATTATTATTATTATCATTAGTAGTAGTAGTAGTATAGAGGAAGACTCGTTTCACGAAGTTGGCACTGAATTGTCTAGTTAACGGCCGAATTAACTGGCTAAGTATTATCTTCACAGTTTTAATTAATAATAATAATAATTGTTTCGCAAGAAGGGAACGGCGCAGTATCTGTCACGCTTGTGTGTGGACACCTGAGCTACTCCGTAGCCCTCCGCTACGGCTCCTCTTTCTTCCTCCCTTGTGTCTATGGACACCTTCATCCCTTGGTGTCCACAGACACAAGTGTGACAGATACTGCGCCTTTCTCTTCCTGTGAATCAATCAATATTATTATCATTAATAATTACAACTGTGAAGATAATATTTAGCCAGTTAATTTGGCTGTTACCTACAGACAATTCAGTGCCAACTTAGTGACACGAGTCTTCCTCTACTACTACTACTACTACTACTACTACTACTACTACTACTACTACTACTAATAATAATAATAATAATAGTAGTAGTAGTAGTAGTAGTAGTAGTAGTAGTAGTAGTAGTAGTAGTAGTAGTAGTAGTAGTAGTAGTAGTATAGGCTTTCTCAAGCTAGTGCCGCGTCCAACATGACGCCCATTGGAAAAGCATGCGCCGCTTATCGCTAGGCTGCTCGGCTCCTGGGGGCGGTAGATGCTAGTCGGAACAGCCCGCTTTCTTCGTCTCTTCTCTAGTTTTGTCCCTTGCGGAGCCACCGTACCGAGCAAACCCAAATACGCGCCCCGGCCGCTGACGACCGTTGCTACCGTGAAACTGCCACCACCTCCCGCCGCGTCTACATAGGCAGATTCGGCGAAATTTTGGTTGCACAACTTTTATTTCCATCGAAAATGGACGTCCTCTTCCCTGCCCCCGGCACGCGCGTGTACCCCCCCCCTCCCCACCCCTTCCCCTTGGAGGTACTCCTGTGATGGGACTGGGGCAGGTAGGTCAACGCCGCTTGCGGAGGGGGCTAGCCTGCCACCAAATTTTTATCTGTTGTAGGCCGTCATTGCACCCGCCACCGCTTCAATAGTGGACGACAGTTTGTTGTTGTTGAAAACCTTTATTTCCACCGAGAAGAAGCTCCGTTTCGGACTCCCCGGCACGCAGGCCTGATGGAGCCTTACTCAGGAGCCTCGCGAACTAAGGTCTGGTGAATATGCATTGTTGCTTCACGGCCTCAGCCGCCAGGCGGATGGCTTGCTGCTGCTGAGCGGGGTCCTCGCTTCGCAGCAGGGTCTCCCAGGCGTCTCTATCTATATTTTGTTTAGCTCCTGGGTTGTTGTTACATTCCCAAATAATATGATCTAGAGTGCCCCATATCCCACATGTTATGCAATGTAGATCCTTTTCATCTTTTGAAATTGTTGCATATACCCAAAAGGGACTAATATGATTGCCCCCTTGTAGTCTCCTCCATGCAATTGCCTCACCGTTTCCGAGGGAACGGTCTGGCGGCGGATAGACCCTTCTGCTTAGTTTATAGTGCTCTGTAACCTCTTTATACGGGATTAGGCTATCTTTTATATCCATGCAAGAGGGCTGCTCGGCAGCCGCCCGGTTATAGAGAGCTCGGGCAAACTCGTGAGCAGCCTCATTCCCTGCGATGGATTCATGTGCTGGTATCCATATAATTTCCACGTTGCGCTCAAGCGGCCCCGATTCGAGGACTCGTTTAGCTTCTTCTGATATTCTTCCTTTCCCAAAATTTCTGACCGCAGTTTTGCTATCGCATAGTATTAATTTAGTCTTGGTACCGACACAAGCGAGCGCTACTGACAATTCCTCCGCCGCGTTGGCGTCTCTCGTGCGGCTTGAAGCCGATACTACAGGTGCTCCTGTTCCGTCGACTACTGCGGATACGGCTGCTCCTTGCCGTCCACATGCAGCATCTACGTAGGCCACTTGTTCAGCTGGTTGTTCTCCCATTCTTTTCTCGTAGGCTCTGGCTCTATGCCCGCGCCTCTCTTTGTTATATTCGGGGTGCATATTTTTTGGCATAGGCGGGACGCGTATCCTGGCTCTTATCTCTTCCGGGATATCCACTGTCTTATGAGCAGTGTATCCCGGTTGGATGTCTATCCATTCTAGTATTTTTCTTCCTGTTTCAGATTGGCTAAGTCGCTCCAGCTGAGCTATTCTAACTCCCTCAGCTAGCTCGGCCCATCTGTTGTGGATACCCATTTTCTCAAGACGTTCCGTTGATGTGGATATGGGAAGTCCCAGAGCCCTCTTGGCACATTTCCTCAGTATCCTGTCTAGTTTGTCTATGTTCTCTTTGTTCATATTTAAGTACGGCGTTGCATAGCAGACTCTGCTTGTTATGTACGCCTGTGATATCCTTAGGAGGCTTCTCTCTTTTAGGCCTCTCTCTTTTACTGTTATCCTTCTGAATATGCCTTGCACTTGATCCGTATATGTTGCTAGTTTCTTTATGGTATTGGTATTGTTGCCTTTATGATTGATAACCATACCCAGGACCCTCATCTCCTCGACCTTCGGCACCTCTAGGCCCTCTACTACGACTTTGATGTTTATTGGCTTTTTGTCTCTGCTGTTGGTGTTGCACCTAAAGAGCTCCGACTTCTGCGGTGAGCATGCTAGTCCTCTGTCGACTACATACTTCACCACGGCGTCTGCAGCTCTCTGCAGGCTCCACTCAATTTCTGCATCACTTCCATTGTTCATCCAGATGTTAATATCGTCAGCATACATGCTGAACTTTATTCCAGAGATCTCATTCAGCTTAGCTGGGAGGCCTCTCATTGCTATGTTGAATAGAAATGGAGATAACACAGCACCTTGAGGGGTTCCTTTGCTTTCTAGCCTTATGCTGGGAGACTCTGCGTCTTGAAATTTAATCACCGCCCTTCTGCCCTGAAGAAAGTTCTTAATGTAATTGTATGTTCTTTTGCCTACGTTTACTTCCTCAATACCTTTTAGTACCGCGTCATGTCTGATATTATCGAAGGCCTTCGTGAGGTCTAGGCCTAGGATCACCTTAGTGTCTAGCCCTTTCTTGTCTATGATATCATGTCAGTCTTAGTCCTGCGTGCTGAGCTTAGGTCTGAAGCCTACCATCTCATGCGGCCATAGGTTTTCATCCTCCATGCATTTTGTTAATCTCGCTTGCACTACGTGTTCCATGAGCTTCCCCACACACGATGTCAGAGAGATTGGTCTTAGGTTTTCTAACTTTGGTTCTTTCCCCGGCTTAGGAATGAGAATCACCACCTACCCTGCCTCGTGCAGACAGAGGAAAAAATAGAGAAGAAAGAAAAGGAAGAGGGAAAGAAAGACGCGCGCCGCAACAATAGCCGTCGTCCACTTCTGCCTTTTTCCATTCGTCCGGTAATTTACATAAACAAAGAAAGTAAATTACCGGACGAATGGAAAAAGGCAGAAGTGGACGACGGCTATTGTTGCGCGCGCGTCTTTCTTTCCCTCTTCCTTTTCTTCTCTATTTTTTCTTCTGTCTGCAGGAGGCAGGGTAGGTGGCTCAGCTACAGAGCCAGTAGCAGGCCCGTTCGTTTTCTTTTCCTTCTTCCTACAGCCACAACAACAACAGCGCTGACATCGCACAGCACACGGACGCCTCTTCGTTTCGCCTCCATCGAAACGCCGCCGCCACGGTCGGGATCGAACCCGGGGACGATCCGGTGCAGTAGTCGGGCGTCTTACCACTGCACCACATCGGCAGGGCAACAATTAGTTGATGTTTTACTTTTTCCTGCACAACACAGCTTTATGTTTTGCCTAACTAGCGTACCTTGCAATCTACTCACCCACAGAGAAGGCGACATGGTTATCAGGCCTTTGGCGATTCAGACTGCCGTCCTCCAACAAATAACGATTCGGGTCAAAGCGATGTGGATCCTTCCACTCTGTGGGATTGTGGTTGGCAGCCCAAAGGTTTAAAAGCACCGACGTGCCTTTGGGGATGAAAATATTGTCCACCCGTATGTCTTTGTCATTCCTGTCTCCGGGGATATAAAAACGGAATGAAAGGGTTAGTTACGCAAGAAAGGAAGGCAGTTACAAGATTCAATTTGACACATTGTTGTTGTTGTGGCTGTAGGAAGAAGGAAAAGAAAATGCACGGGCCTGCTATGGCTCTGTAGCTGAGCCACCTCCGCTGCCTCGTGCAGACAGAAGAGAAAATAGAGAAGAAAAAAAAAGAGGAGGGAGAGAAAGACGCGCGCCGCAACAATGGCGCAACAATCACAGTCAATCTGTGATCGATTTAACTTTTTCCAGCACTAGTGTTTCTATACTAAATTGGTCGACAATTGATGGTGGTACCTCTAGCGACCATATACCTATTGGTTTTGAGGTTAACTGCTGCTTAACTCCGCCGACATCTCAGTTGAGATCATACGTAAATTATGACCAGTTTCACTCATTTTTGATTTCGCCTCTGGAGTCAGTGGTTGAGGCTACGGAAGAGTTAAAATCGCAAACATCATGCCAGGCTGTTGCGTCCTGTCGCAAGAAGTGCGAATTCTTAGTACGTGCATCTAAAGGCAATACATCAACAAAATGGTGGAATGCCGATTTTTCGCGCGATTATAGAAGGAGAAAGGCTGCATGGAAGAAGCTCCTTCACAACCAGTGTCCCAAAAATTGGCATGATTATAATTTTTTTGCAGCTACATTTAAACGCACAGTCGCACAAGCGAAAGATAATTATGATACTGAGTATTTCAATTACCTTTCACAATCTAATAACCGACGTGCACTTTTCAGGTTTTTAAATTCACGGAAAAAGATTCCTGTCTCAGAAAATTTACCCTCATGTGTTTCGACTCCTAAAGAAGCTCTTAAAACAGTAGAAAACATCGCTAAAGGTTTAGAAAAGCGTTTTTTGTCCACACTTCCCAAATCCCCTATGTTTGTAGGCTCAGTATATACGATTAAGGATGTCCCTAAAATTACATTTTCTCAGCTTTCTTCGATTGTAATGACATTGCCAACTTCTGCACCTGGCCCTGATGGAGTAACGTCAAAAATGTTAAAGATCCTCTTTGAGGTGTCTCCAAATTCCTTGTTAGAATTGGTAAATTACTCAATGATTCATTCTTGGCTACCTGGTGAATGGAAACTAGCCAAAGTGATTCCTTTACGGAAACATAATGGTGGTGGCTATACTTTGGACAATATCAGACCAATATCTTTAACATCAAACTTGGTAAAATTAATTGAAAGGGTCGTACTCAAACGGGTTACCGAGTTTGTAAAACAGAAACATATTCTTAGACCCTGTCAAATCGGATTTCGAGCAAAATGTTCAATATGGAATGCACATACCGACCTTGAGAGTCGAATTCTTCTTGCGCGGCGCAAAAAAATGCATGCTGCATTGGTGACTCTCGATATAGAGAAGGCATATGATAGTGTAGAGCCCCGAATGTTATTGCACAGATTAGAATCTCTACGTTTTCCACAATACTTAATTGATTGGATATCTACATTTCTACAAAACAGACAATTTTACTGTTCATTGAATGGAGTGCATTCTGGCAAATATCAACAAACCAGAGGTGTCCCTCAAGGGGCAGTTCTCTCGCCTGTGCTCTTTAACATTTTAATGAGTTCAATTCCCGCTCATCAGGAGATTCGCACGTATGTCTATGCGGATGATATCGCATTCTTTACGGCTGCACCTGACATTCAATCCCTCAACAGGCGCCTGCAATCGTACCTAAGCTCCCTTCAAAATTGGTTATGTGACTTAAGATTTACATTAAACGTTAAAAAGTGCGCGTTCCTTGTTTTCCAAATTCAGGATCCGGTAAATCTTTCTCTAACATTTAAGCAGGAAATGATTCCTCAGGTTAAGTCTTTGAAATATCTAGGGGTGATTTACGATGATCATCTGGCATGGAGGGATCACATTGAACATGTTGCAGCGAAGGGGGCACGTGTTGTGGGTATGTTGCGCAGGTTAAGCAATCCAAGGTCTGGGATGCGGCGAGACGCACTTTTAATGATTTATGTTATGTATGTCCACCCGATTATAGAATTTGGATCTGTGTTATTTTCTGGTTCACCTGCTTACAAAATTCGTCCGCTTGTTCTTTTAGAGCGGGAAGCGCTTAGATCATGCCTTGGGCTCCCCAAATTTGTGGCTAACAATGTACTATACCTTGAAGCCCGAATACCACCGTTGTTAACTAGATTACAATTCTTGACTGTCCAGACGTATCTAAAAATATATGAATCACAATTCCACCGCTCCATAGCAATTTTTTGTTGCGAGCCAGACTCCTTTTTTGGAGTCGGATGGCCTCGGTTTCATACCCCGCATGTAATTCTAGGGCTAACATTAAGGAAACGAAGGAAATGCTATGGTATGAAAAGCAAAGCAGATGGCTCAGAAAAGAAGGTGGGACGATCGGACATGTGCTCCCCATGTCCTTGCAATGTATGGCATGTCCAGTCATTTCTTCACTTTCAGTGCGCTGTGTTGCGGATTATATCATGCTAATTAGGCAGTAACACTCACCGCAAAGACTTTAATTGAAATTAAGTAATGCCTGTTCATTTTATTAATGTCAGCAATAAAAAACTGCCGCTTCCTGAGAATTATAGTGTCAGAACGCTATTAAGAGTTTTTTACGCCGAGCAAGAATCTTCCTAGTCTGTAAAGCAGCGCATAGCAGCTGTTGCTGTGCAGCTGTTTCACAAGCCAGAACGGAGCAAAATCTATGTCAGAAGTTTATTAACAGCACCCAAGTATATGGTAGTCCCGTAATTTAGTTGCGCGATACATTCGAAACTCTGTCGAGTTAGCCGAAAACTGCCATTGAGCAAATTTTCATGATTTTACTTTCATCCCCACTTCCAGAGGCATCGGCAGCGGAGGGACAAAGACGGGAGCCAGCGTCTCATACATATAATGGGAGCAACATGGGAGGTAAGGGCATAAACATTTCTTTGAAAAAAAGAAAATCCCGGAATAAAACTGCGTGAAACGCCTACAGTGAGATGTGTGCCCTTTAAGACAACACTCGACGAACTTCTTTGGAGGCTGCTTATGCACGCTTGCTTGTAAGAACTTTATAGTGAAGACAGAGATACAGAGATGTTGAGGCCAGGTGCAAGCCCTGTCACATGTTTAAAATTTACGTGTCGCGCTTTACGAGAGATGCGTTAGAGGCTGCGTTCGGTTTTTTTGTGAGTTTTTTGGGGGCTGCTTAGGAACCCTTGCTTGTGAGACCTTCATAGTGAAGACCGAGGTACAGAATTTTGGAGGCCAGGTGCTAAGTCCCGTCACATGTTTAAAATTTACGTGTCGCACTTTACGAGAGCTGCGTTAGAGCTGTTCGGGTCTTCTGTGAGTGTAAGCAATAGCTAACACCTTACTACAAATACAAATACCTTTATTTCAACATCTGGGATGTTAGGAGTGAAACCAAAAACCTATGATTCGCTTGACAGAGGGGCGCACCCCCACGTACAGAAAAAACCGGCAGCTACAGAACACGTACAGTACAATAAAAAATTAATAGAAAAGACAACAGTGCATAGGTTAACGTCACATTCAATGAAAATTAGTGAACATCCTCTTGCAGTAATAAATAAGCTTGTTCGGCATAATTAACATGAAAACCTCAGAAACACTGAAAACAACAAAACGAGAATAATAATAGGAGACGAAAAGGAAGAAGCCAGGAAAAAAAAGAAAAAAAAAAAACTTGCAGCAAGCAAAAACCGTGTCATTCGGTCCTCAAGGGTTGATTACGCCAGTCAAGAAAAGTTGGAATTATATGTCGAAACATTTGACGACCGTAATTAGTGCGAAAGGATGGGACATATCAGACGTCGTTGTTACGTGTCATCAAATAATGGGTCATGATTTTTCCGTTTTCTTTCATATCGTTTACTTAGCAATAAATTATATAGGTCATTAAGTGGAGTTACCTTTATTGATGTGCGAAAAGAGGTTGAGTGTGCGCCGTAAACGGGGCGTTTGCCATTATACGAATAATCGTTTTTCTATATTTTCTGTAATTTATTTACATTTTTCATTTTCTTGTACTCCACACCTGATTACAATATGAAAGTTTAGATAGAAATAGTGCATTATAAATGGGAAGTCTGACACTGAGAGGTGGTAAAGAACGCACTTTGTACAATATGCCTGTGCATCATGCAAGTTTTTTAACTGGATTGTCGATGTGTATGTCCCAGGAAAGATTGCAGTGCAAGACACTAGACACTTTACTGGCTCAGCTATTTCAATGTGTTGGGAACCAATCGTTAGTGTAGGCAAATGTTCTAATTTGGTTTGGTTTGGTTTGGCGTCTCTCATAGCGGCTCAGGCTATGAGAGACGCCGTAGTGGAGGACTCCGGAAATTTGTTTGTTCTTTGGTTTATAAAGTACTGCTTTAGTTTTTGATGTGTTAATTTTCAATTAAGGTTCCGTACTCCATTAGACGAAATTGCGTAGAGTTTCTTTTGCCCTTAATGTGAAGTCGCTTAGTGTTTTAGCCCTAAAATATGTGCTGACGTCTGCTGCATATATGGTACATTTAGCGCTGTTATCTATGTTCACAATGCCTTTAATGGTAAACAGTGTAGGCCCAAGAATACTGTCCTGCGGCGCACCAGAATGAATGAATATAATGTGCCATGAAGAACTGTTAATTACAAACCGTGTCTGGCGATGCTCTAAATATGTTATTAAAAGCTGTAGGAATGTGCCCCGAAATCCATAGTGCTCGAGTTTATGGAATAATGTTTCTTGATTCATGGAATCAAAGGCTTTTGAAAAGTCGAAGAAAACTCTGAGAGTTACTCTTTTTTTTTTTAAAAATGACTGTAGTACAATTTCCTTCATGGTTAATAACGCTGTTTCTGCTGATTTTCATGTGATAAAACCAAACTGGGAATCTGATATGACTTTGTGTTTGTTGATAAAGCTTGTAATGCTTAGCTAGCTGGAAAAGCTTTTCAAAATGTTTTCAAAAGCTGGTAAGATAGATATAGGTTGGCAGTTGAAAAAATTATTTTCGTCGTCCCTTTAAGAATTACGGTAACCTTGGCAACCTAGCTTTTTCGGGAAGGTTGCTAAAGAAAATGCCAAGTTTATTATGTATTCTAATACTGGTGCATGTATTTGGGATGTGTACTTTTCCGGAAATATTTGGAGGTCGTCAATGTCCTTATAAATATTATTTTTCAGTGACTGTTGAACCGACAGGACTTCGTTAGTTGTAACAGGAATTAAAAACCTTTTGACTCATAATGTTCAGATATTGGTTGGGTTGCGTACCATCTGCGATGGACATGAAGAAATGATTGAAAGTATCTGCTAGTTGAGAACCGGACAAATGAGTGCAATGTCTGATTATTTAAGCTACTATAGTCTCCTATGTTAAGTTCAGCAAGTTTTTGATTATCTCCCAGACAATAACAGAGTGATTTATTACTGTGGCGTAAATCCAATTCATCGCACATTGTTTAAATTTATCGCTTTTTAATTAGGTGCAGAAAAAGTCAAAGAAGAAGTATAGCTGCACTGTAGTAGAAGGGGAGAGGGGTCGTAAAGAGTGCAGAACGCTAGAAGGTCGACACATGTTCATTAGACGAGGGCCCTCATATTTGGCAACTATATGGAATCTTAAACTTTTTCGTTTCTGTTTAACAGTGTAGCGCGGCCGGGTTTAACTCGTTGCTTTCAGAGGGTATCAGGCTAGAAAGGTTGATGCGAATTCTTTCATGGAACAAACACTCAGAGGCCGTCCTCAACGCTGTAGATTCGACTTCATTGGACTAATTTCATGCAGCAGTCCAGCACTAAGAAGTAATAACAAATCCCTTACGTACCCTTCCCAAGTGGGACTTTCATACTATGCCAGATTGGCTCAGCACAGGTCTTTTCAGACGTGCAGCGCGCTTCGTTGCAAACACTTCAACGACTATTTATAATATATATCAGCAATTGCAAATAAATATCTCATATCACAACAGTTTAGCTTTCTCTCAGCAACCTCCTCCATTGCTTCTTGACTGCACACCTAATTATCACACAGAAATATCTCTGTAACAAAATCAGCACAAAATTCCCCGCCTATATTTCAGTAAGTGTCTAGAATGGAACGCCTGCTGTTTGTCTCGTACTTATTTGGCTTGTCTGCAGTTTTTTATATGTTGCTGACTGTTACTTATGCAGATGGAGATATATGAGCAAATATATCAGATATACTCACGTTCTGGGCAGTCCAAAAATTTTCCCCGTATTATATCGTTCCACCTCGTAAATACATGCCATTGTAAACGGCATTTTTTTACAGTCTTCCCAACAGGGTGTCCTGTCGGCACTTATCACCTCATCGATTTCTTGCTGCACTCTCTCTTGATAGTCGAGACGAGCCGCAAACACAGCCAAGTTTGCTAGCATGGATTGTGTAGGGCTAAGCATACCGCCAACAACAACGGAAATAATATTGCCCACCAAGTACTTGTCTGGAAAGGAAGGAAATTTGCACGGTGACCTAGCAGAACTTCTTTTGGCGGATTCATTGGATAAGTCATTTAAAAATAAACAAGTTTTTATTTAGGAGCAGCATGGTCACGATATCGGCAAATTAATTTGAGAGTGATTTTCTCTTTCTATATTTCAATAAATCCCCACAAAAGTGTAAATCCCCACAAATAAACTCCCACAATGCCTTTTGTAACCATCGTTATGCACATCTAAGGTCCAAACTTTGATATTTAGCGATATAGGCAGTTGACAGAGCTGATGATAGCATTTATTGGGAAAAACAAGGCAATTGAGCGTTTGCTTATTTTCCTTTCACTTAGAAAGATGCACTTTCGGCAAAGTTGCCGTGTTACCGTAGTGACGACGCTTTCGCGCCGGAATAAATTGTCGGCTTTGTTATTGAAAATTGCTAGCTAGCTCATCTTTCGTGTTGAAAGAAATCAATGGTTGTTGTATTTGTTACACAGAGCTCGCAGTGGCTAAAATTCATAGAAACAACATAATTTTTAGAGAAACGTAGACAATTTACGTTGGAGATTCTAAAACGTTTATGATTTCACCACTTCCTCAAAATATTTGTCTCCCTTGTTCAGGTGATTGTTCCTATAGTAACTTCCCCAAATATTATTTATTATTATTAATATTTTCCATTACCGTTGAGGCGTAGATGCGGCTACAGGAGGGACAGATAACACACTTTTTCTCAACAAAATGTCAATGTCTGTAGAATATAGAACAGCGCAACAACAACAGAAACGAATAAAAATTAAAGCGAGTGCAAGATACACTTTAATGGTTATCGGTAATGGAATCTTCAAATGAAGTTAACGTGGCTGACTGCAGAACAGCAACCGGCAATGAATTCCACTCAGCTACAGCACGGGGGAACATGTGTAGGCATAAGCATTACAGTGTGATTGTGGAGCGTGATAGTTATAATCATGACTTCTTTTTGATTTCTTTGTTTCTTCTAAAATTAAAAACTTTGTAGTGTCAATGTTATAGAAGTTCCTAGACAGTAAAAAAAGAACTTTCAGCCTTCCTGCTAAAGAGCGTAACTAGTAAATTTAGCATTTGTGTGGCCGAATACTGGCGTGCAAATTTCGATAAGGTAAATCTGACTGCTCTGCTTTGCATAATCTCACGTCTGGAATAGGCCATTTCGAAGGGGTCCCAAAGAGCACTGACATATTCTAGTATGGGCCTCAGGTTGGTTATTTAGGCTGTTCGTCTATCAGATTGTGTTAAAAACGACTTATGTCCGCTAATTCCAACATAGTGAGATTTGTTTAAAAGTATGCGTCTACTCAGTGAATCAGATTAAAAGTGACTCCGATTTGTTTCATTTTTTCCTTCGAAGGTTTTAGAGAAGTCGAGACAAATAGCGCCGACCTGTCACTTCTTGACCAATGCGCTGGATAAGACGTCCGCTGTTTCTAGGAGCTTCCTTATCTTGGATAGCTATATGCCTAAACCGTACCGGTCTGGAAAAAAAGCAGTATATGCCTTTTTTTTCGCTCATTACAACAGAGCTGTACGCGATCAAGTGACGTCAAGTCCACTTTAACTAATAGTGGAGGTAGGGTGTTTTTCATCGAAGGCAGTAATTCATTTAACTTATGTAGTAATATATTTATTGCATACGTTTAAATTGCATAAAAGCGACCAAAATATAAAATTCCGATATAATGGCTCGAAAATTACCACTACTTTCTGGTTATATCGCGCTAGCATATTCGGTGTGTCCTCACAATACAGTTTTCTAATTTTCTGTCGGGCCTTTGCCTTTTGATGGTTAAACTAACGTTAATTACGTTATATTAATTTGCAGGGACATAGCAAATAGAGCCCAGAGGATGTCTACCAGATTGCCTACGGCCATCCGCAAAGCCCCAAATTTTGACGTGCTTATTTTATAGTGATAATATCAGCTGCGAACTAATTGGAAAACGTTTGAGAAGTACGAATAGTAAAACGAGAATACTTTGTGTCCAGAAGAAAGATGCGCTATTCAAATTGTTTTTTTTTTCAAAACAAATAACAATCGTTGTTTTATAAACGACACACCAATGGCTGTCCAGAGTGGTGCCGGGTCAATTGCTGACTCACATGAGTGCGACTAAATGCAATGGAGAGCAACTGGAAGAAGCTCCCTACTCAAGAGGGCAACTGTCGGCGTATTGACGGCGCCTACTCGGTACGATGGGCCTCCAGGATAATCTTAATGTAGGTGTTACTCGATTACCTTTGCGCCGCTCTCTTGAATATTGAGGGGTACCTGAACTATACTACGGCATTAGTAAATGCCGTGCTTTCTGAAGGATAGGAAGCAGCCGGATGTCAGTGTTCTTTCCACTCACATCTTTGGCCCACAGCGTTCCCTGCCTTCTCTGCTTTTAGAGTTGAGCTTGACAATTGGCTTCGTCATATTTATTTCACTAGACAGTCCCTGAGCTTTCCAATTGCGATATATAAAAAGGCAGAATATTACGGTAATGCATACGGTGCGTTTGCAATACGCGAAATCGCCGCCGGTATTAAGACATGAGTTGATGATTTGGTTTATGTGGGGTTTTAACGTTCCAAAGCGACTCAGGCTATGACAGACGCCGTAGTAGAGGGCTCTGGAAATTTAGACTATCTGGAGTTCTTCAACGTGCACTGGCAGCACACAGCACAAGTGCGCCTTGCTTTTCGCCTGCACCGAAAAGCTGTGCAACACGATGCACAATAACGGTTTCGTTGACTGTGGGGAGGGCGTGGTGTACTCCATTGCCCTTGCCTACGGCAAGGTTTACGTCGCCTGACTGAGCGCCTGAAAGAACACATTACAGGACATCCGGGTAGGCCCAGGAAATCTCGCTTTACATCGACTCGAGTGCAAGTTCAAAGATCAGGCTTTCGTGAAAGAAAACAGTGCGCCCCGCACCTTCCCAGCGGTACGGTAATCAGTAGGCATTCGGAGTAGATAGTGTTTGAGATTTTGGAGGCTGCCCAGATCGCCGATCGGCGTGAAAACTGCGTTAGTACACCTTCAATCGCTTTAACTAGTCAGAGTAGCTCTTTTTGACAATGTGACAAGCTTAGAAATTTCAATAATGTGTTTGGGAGATCAGTATATAGTTTAGTTCACGTGGTTTATATTGCCAAAGCGACTCTGACTATGGAGACGCAGTTTTGGAGGGCTTCAACAATTTCGAACACCTGTGGTTCTTAACGTCCACTGACATCGCACAGTACGGACGCCTACCTTCTCGCCGCCATTGAAAAGCGGCTGCCGAGATCAGGATTTCATCCCGCATCCTCCGGCACAGAAGACTAGCGCCCTAAGCACTGCGCCACCTCGACGAGGTGGAAATTAGTATATAAGTAGCATTTCTGGCAATAAATGTGAGGTTGAAGTTCATTGCTTGTGTGCCCTCGTGTCGTGCTCGCGTTGTTCGCTGTGTTGCGCTGGAATGTGTGTGTGTGTTTTTTTTTTTTTTGTTCTTTTTAATGTTCTTTTTTGTAATTTTGTATAAGCTGCTTTTGCCCGCGCAATAATCTGTATTGCAAGTCATTTCCTTATGTTTTCTTGTCACTCACATTCTTGTTTACCTTGATTTGTAGTGCCGACTGTACTTACTCACTCCTGCTTGGACTGCCAAGAGGCAGTTGGCAGTATCAAATAAATAAATAAATAAATAAATAAATAAATTAATGCATAATTAAATAGCATGAAATGGGAGGGGCTTTCTCTGCATGTGAGTTAACCATGAGGCGCTGTCGCAGCTAATCGGAACGCATAAGTAAACTATATCGGCATTTGTGCATAAAGAAACTTACACTGAAACGCAGAATTTGGATCTTCTTTTGATTCCTCTATCTTCTTCAAGTAAGCTGTAATGAAGTCAGGGTCATGGTCTCCGGATGACCTCGCCATGTAGTTCTTTATCTGGCTACTGCAAAAAATTTTTTTTTTTCATACGAACTGCTTTCGGTAAGGAAGTAGATTTTGTCTGCATCGTATGTTACAGTAAACTTCAAGATTGATTAGAACTAGGTCATGACGAGCAATAGAAAGTTATACACACTCGAAAATTCATTTATGAGCGTCATTAAGCATTGTCCCTTCAGTGTGAGCATTTTGACACTTTTAAAAAAGCCTTTTTTCTGTTATTGAGTTTTTCAATTATTTTAAAATACTATTTGATCAGTTAAACACTATAAATATTCTAAACTGCATCATCAAGCAAACCTCTTTATTCTCAGTGTTTGATATGTATGAGCCACCGTATCTCCAATTTTTTATTTAATGTTTTATCAATTACAACATTGCAATGATTTCGTTAACTCGTCATCTTCTAACAGACACCACTACTATGACATTACCATGATACGATTTAATTTAGGAAGCCCCCGTTTATCTCCGATATATTATGCTTACTACTACTACCACTACCATCATCAATACCACTATTACTACTATTACGACTACAACAACAACTACTACTACTAATATTACTACTACTACTACTGCTAATACTACTATTGCTACTACTACTACTACTACTACTACTACTACTACTACTACTACTACTACTAATATTACTACTACTACTGCTACTACTGCTAATGCTACTATTACTGCTACTACTACTACTACTACTGCTAATACTACTATTACTACTACTACTACTATTACTACTACTGCTGCTAATACTACTACTACTACTACTACTACTACTACTACTACTACTACTACTACTACTACTACTACTACTACTACTACTACTACTACTACTACTACTACATCATCGATGGTACCGGAGTCATGAAAGAACGCTAACATTATCTTACCACATAAAAAAATGGGACGCTAAGGACTTGAAAAATTATAGGCCAATCAGCTTAATATTAGTTACATATAAGGTGTTTACTAAGGTAATCGCTAATAGAATCAGGAGAATATTAGACTTCAATCAAGCAAGAGATCAAGCAGGGTTTTGGAAAGGGTACTCTACTAACGATCATCTCCATACCATCAACCAGGTGGTAGAAAAATGGTTGTCATATACCCAGCCCTTATAAATTGCATTAATTGATTACGAAAAAGCATTTGACTCAGTAGAAACCTCGGCATTTATATAAGCTTTGCGCAATCAGTGTGTAAACGAGCCGTATGTGAAAGTAATGGAAGAAATATATAGTGGCTGCACAGCAACCATATTTCTGCATAAAGAAAGTAACAAAATTTCCACAAAAAAAAGGTGTTGGGCAGAAAGACACGATTTTCCCAGTATTATTTACAGCTTGCTTCGAGGAAGTATTCAGAGACTTGGAATGGGAGCAGTTAGGATAAGGGTAGATGGAGAATACCAATGTGCGATTTACTGATGACAACGCCTTGCTAAGCAACTCTGGGGATGAACTGCAAATAATGATTGATGACCTAGACAGGAAAAGTAGAAGGTGGGCTTGAAAATCTATAAGCAAAAGACTAAGGTAATGTTCAACAGCCTCGGGAACGAACAGCAGTTCATAATATGGAAGGGGTAGGCGAATATGTCTACTTAGGACAGGTATTAACCACAGATCCACACAATGAAAGAGAAATAACTGGGAGAATAACATAGGAATGGAGCGCATTAGGCAAGTATTCGCAGATTATGACTAGCAGCTTACCGGTATTGCTCAAGAGGAAAGTTTACAACAGTTTCATCTTACCTTTACTCACCTATAGGGCTGAAACGTGGAGGCTAACGAAAATTGTTCTACTTAAGTTGAGGGCAAAGCAGAGGGCTAGGGAACGAAAAATGGTAGGTGTAACGCGCAGAGTGGGTTAGATAAATAACTCGAGTTAATGACATTCTGTAGGAGATCAAGAAGTAATGGGCATAGGCAGGGCAGGTAGCGCGTAGACATGACAATCGATGGTAGTTTAGGGTAACAAATTGAATCCTAATTGGAAAGGAAAGCGTAGCAGGGAGTGGCAGAAAGTTAAGTGGGCAGATGAGGTTAAGAAGTTCGCATTGGTAGAGTAGATGCAGCTAGCACAGGAACGGAATAATTGGAGTAATGTGGGAGACTCCTTCGCCCTGAGTGGGCATATTTCGGATGATAATGATGATGATGATTTATTAATTCAGAAATAAAAGGCCGGATTGAAAGGTGGTAATGATGGGGACAAAGCGAATACATCGCATTTTCGCCCTTCTCACTAGGTTCAAGCCATGCTTAAATCCAAACCATTTTGTTAAACCTGTGCAAAGAGAAAAAGCAAGGTCATATTCGCTGATTTTGTTTCGAAAATCCGACGTGGTGGCCCGGTCGACCACTCGTTTCTGGATAATAGGGTCTTAAATGAGAAAGGTGGCCTCCCGTTTCTCTAGTGAATGGTTCCAATTGGTGTAGGCAAGCTTCAGAGATTGGTTTGACAGATCTACTTCATATACGGTGCATCTTCATGCAGTGTGGGCAGTGGGAGAGGATACATTTGGGCACCAGCGATATAGTTTGGAAGAGGCGTGTAAAGGGCTAGTATGGAGACATCTGTATAAGTTTTTGGCTGATTTGCAATGATGTTGGTTGAAGGTAAGTGGAGTTTTCTTTTTTGGGCATCATGCTGCGCAAGGATTTTTAATACACTCTTAGCGGAGCTGAAATGTCTGAGACTCGGCTGGAAGAGAATGTGAGGGTTTAGATCTCGTATGTGCCGTTGCTTGACGCCATTTCCTCTTGTTAGACCCTGGCCACGCAGAAAAAAAATATCAAAAGAAATGAACTTGACGGGTATAATCATCGACGTGATGACGCACTTTCAATTTCTGCTACTTTGTATGTACGTTACAGCAATTATATGGTGACTAGGTCATGATGATTCATCTAGTTTAGTGGGAACTGCTACGGTTGTCAGCGCACTCTCGGCGTATAATGTGTTTGTAATGAGAAGTCATGCGCTGTTTGAAAGCTCTCCTAAATGCATGCAGACCGCAATGTATACATTTGTTGCAATGGGGCCAGCTACGCAGACGTACAGTGTTCGTGAGTGAAGGTCCCATGTGTTTTGGTGATGAATTTGTTTTGAGAGTCGAGTGGCGATAACTGGAGGTGCGTGCCGTACCGTTCCCTGTCAGGTATCGGTCAGGGGAGATACCCAAAGGAGATTGAACAGAATATTACTTTCATAATCTAATGTAAAAGGGGTCTTGATATTAATTAACAGTTCTGACCGAATGATCAGGGAGAGGTGTGAGATTTGACATTGCATTGATCTTTCTACAACCCCAAGTGCGAAATTTCGCGAGTCCTCTTCTACGGTATCTCTCATAGCCTTAGTCTCTTTGCTACGTTAAACCATACAAACCAATGAAAAAAAAAAAAAAAACACCCAAAAAAGGGTTATAGAATAGATGCGCGAGGCATTTCTTAGTAGGAGCCCGATCACCGATTTGTTGGCTTTCTGTAGAGAGTCTATAGTGCCCTGGTTTCTGAAGCTGCAATGCTGAAATCGCCATGCCATTTCTGAGTCTGGAATTTACGAGAAATCGCCGTGATGAAGTATATTTTTAATGCGATAGCACAATCAGCACTATGGCCAAAACCTGATCGTCAGGAACCTTCTCTATTCCTTGAATTTGCATTTTTGTTTGTGATCGTATTTGCAGCAAACGGGAGAAGAATGACGCAGTCTGTTGTGGGCGCTGAATAAACAATGCTGACGCAAAATTTCGTTCTAAAACAATTAATAACATGGTATATGTCGAAAATATATGACAAAGCAGCAGACAGCACTTCGTGGCATAGTACATTTTCGTTGTAAGGCATGTGCTGTGCATAATATTTGCTTTTATTCTCACAGTCAACAAATAATTGCCACTCAAAAAACTAATTCAATGTTTGAATGGTAGCTCCTTGATTAAGCTCGAAGGAGCGAAAGTTTCGCCAATAACGGCTAAGGTACCGTTTTCTGTAGATTGCGAGCTGTTAACAGACCTTAATTATTTTAAGAGGATTACAAAATGTTCAAAGACCTCTAACAGTTTACAACCAGTTCGTCGGTAAACTCGTCGTGTATCACAGTGTAAAATATGCGTAACCACAAGGTGTACAAACCACGCAGGGGTGACTAAGAACATCTTGCTTTCGTAAAAATCAATGGTGTTTACACTCCGTGGCTCTGGATGCTAAGTCGTTAAAGCGACTGAGACTATGAGAGGTGCTGTATAGTGGAGGGACCGGAATGTTCACCTCCTGTAATTAATAACCGTGCGCACATCACACAGCACATGGTCGCCTTGCTTTTCGCCTTTATCTTCAAAACACACCGTTCCAGGCGCCATTCGATCTTTCATCATTGCGTAAAGATGTCGAGGTTCCTGACCACTGAGCAATGACGGAGAGATTGTGTACAAAGAGGTCCCAATTGTTTTTGAAAAGAAACTCCAACTCAGCTTTCGATGAAGCCATGTACAGTACTTAGCGAAATTTGTTGATGTACTCTACAGAACACATGGTCACAGCGATGTTAGAACCGGCAATAATGCATGCACAGGATATAAGCCCGAGATGCTCATCTAGGACAGGATGACAAAGGGGTCACCGGGCGCCAATGACTTCAGTGAACGTTTTAAAAACTGGTCAAGTGTTGTCTTCAATGAAGAAGTCTCGGCTGCAATAGCCGTAAGGGGTCAGCCGTTGCCACACATTTTGGTCATTAAGACTCTTCAAGGCTTTAAGTTTACTAGGAAGTATAATGCGATGCACACATTCTTATATATCGCGGAGCATTGCGCATTTTGATCAGAACCGTATCGACCTGCAGCTGCCGAGCCTGGTCTTTGCGATTAAAATCACTTGATCAATGCCAAAGCTATTAAAGCAATACCAACAAAGTACCAACAAACGCGATCATTTCACAATGAACTACTTCTTAGGCATATCACCGAAGAGCATTGAGCGCACATTTATCCTTCCCAATATAGCATGCAGCTATCATAGTGTATCAGAAGATGAGCAAAGAAAGACACAAAACGGTGTCTGCCTCACACTGTGAAGTCGTTTAGTTGATCCACCGTAGCGACTATTTCGTTTTTCCAAATGGAAGACAGACGCAGGCAAAGTTTCAGCAGTAGGTCTGGCCAGAACAGGAAAAGCTGACGCTTTTGCAGAGCTTGATAGAATCTCTTCATTATGTTCTTTAGTTGTTTGTGCGACGTGCTGTCATTGACCATATGTACACCATAAACAAGCGAGGATGTGATTTTTAAGACGCAGTCCATGATGTTCGATTCCACCAAAAGGGGCTCTCCATTTGATGCGTCAATTCGTTGAGACAATTGATGTAGCTCGTCCTGGTTAATGAGACAAGAAATAAAAGCCTCGATTAGTTCGGTTTGCTTTAGAGGGTGGAGCATTCCAAAGTGCGTCAAGCCGTAGTGGAGGGCTCGGGAAGTTTGGACAGCCTGGAGTTCTTTACCCCGCACTTACATCGCCAAATACACGGATACTTTGCTTTTCGCCCCCACTTAAGATCGGTCGCCGCTGCCAGATGGGAATCCATGTCCTTGGATTCAGCAATAACGTGTCGTAACCACTGAGCTACAGTGGCACAGCTAAATACACTGACTTATGAAATGAAACATTACATTTAGCGCAGGACGCACTGTGGGCAACAAACAATTTGTACCACAAATCAATGATATGTTTTTCAACGTGCGTAGAATAAGCCACATCTATAACGAGATAGATATTTGCAGCTCTTGTCCACCTATCTACAACGATATCGAACATTGCACGGGTTTGTAAAACAAAATCACCGAAATAACGACAGGCGAAATGAATGCAATATTTTGCTTTGTTTCCTAGAAATACAGTTAAGACACGCTTGTCAATGCATATGAGAACTGTTTCATCCTAGGTCGCTCTGATGCTTCTATAGTTGTTTGCTACAACACGTCTACGATGCATCGTGTTAGTACACGGCGATCAGTTACCCCGTACAAGGTGAGCTGGTCCTAATGCAGATTTTATTAACAAGTTTTAAAGCAAATGTGCACATTGTAATCGACTCCAACTTGCAGCGTACCTTGTCTTCAGATAGAGGGTTTATCACCGGAGGCATTAAAAGCAGCGGTTACCTTTTGGATTGCGAATCTATCTCATGTTAAGTGCGGAGGGTTCCATTCCAGGGCCGCCTGGCACGCACTATGATGGTGTGCTCCTTGGGCATGTTTTCAAATGAAGGGGGCACTTGCGACGTAGCAAGCAGACTGGGGGAAGGTAGGCTTAGCGCCTATAGGCGCTTATAAAGCTATTCTTATAAAGCTTAATTAAGCTTTATAAGAATAGCTTAATATAGGGATTCGAACATTTAGAAACCAGTTAGAATATTTCACGTGCTACCGGTGTTAATTTTTGTTACAGAGCAACCATGAACATTCTGGAAAGATTGTGAAAGCATGAGATTCTATTTAAAAGGGGGGCGTATTTTTCGAGCACCGCTAACCGTATGGGGGTGCGAGCTAGGAGGGGAACTCAGAGAAACACACGTAAACACGACTTACTGCAATATTTGTCTCGTTTCCCAAAGTACCACGAAAGAAGGCCGGCCGTCAAATAGTGGCGAGAGTTGTGAAGAAATGTTCGATAGAGAATGCTACGTCATTCCGGAAGCAATTATATTTTTGAAGCGCTTCTCAAAATGTGGTGCGAGCGCGTACATACAACATGCTTGTTGTCCGCTGGGTGTTTCTCAAAATCCTGCAAGGTTCTCATCTAGCCCAATATGCTGCCAAAAAAAGGCAGTGAGTTTGCTCACTAATAAGAGTGGTTCAAGGTGTGCAACCTGTGGAAAAGTACATTCAAAACGAGCTTCGCCTTGAGTGAGCAGATGCTCACACAAGGCTGCTACGCGTGGTTTGATTATCGTGCTTTCCGAGAACTATCATCAGCTTAAAAATTTATCGGCTGTCGCGATTGCGAGAAGCGCCCAGCCGACAGCTACCTTTTTCAACTGTATTGCGGTCTTTACAGTGCTGATTTAGCAAGGCATTTTTAAAATTGATTGGCTTCAGAATTACATAGCATACTTTGTCACTTTTTCTTCAAAGCATTTGTTAAGCTTTAACAATCTGTCATGTATATTGGTGCTTTCGGAAAGCAGAAAATATTTTGGTAAGTTTTCTTGTATGTGGTTATATGAGCTGCGCCCCCGAATTTCGTCCGCATATGTTTCACAGTGTAGTAAAAACACTCCGCCTCCATAATGTGGTTTCATACTTTGAAAACCTGTTCTAGGATGTTCATCGTTGGTCTCCACCGAATGGCGATATCGTAAGTTAAATGTAAATTCAGAAAACTGCTTTGAAACCTTTTGATTCCATGCATCCCTATGGACGCAAAGTCTTCTTTTCACCCCCATCGGCTTGGCGTTGGCGACAGCAGCGCCATCGCATCTTGCTTACGTCACAGATCGGTGTTGACAGTGCCTCCTATAGGTAATTACTGTAACGTCTGTAAGATGTCTGCGTAATTACTGTAAGATGTCTGCGTGGCCGTCTGGCCATTTGCTGTTACCGTTTCTCAATAATAAGGCGTTAACGTGGCTCCCCTTGAATCCACACCGCCAAACTACTAGAGTGACAAATTTGTAGAGAATTGCGCCCTTCCACAGGTTTCATCATCCGGTTAACCTCCTGCTTTCCTTCTCCTCCTCCGCCCCTCGCATTTCGTATAGACGTGCGCCCTTCAAAAAAAAAAAAAAAGAGAAATTGTATGTACCAATTATAAAACACTATCTACATTAAGATACAGAGAGGAGTGCTAAAGAAAGAAAACTTACATGGGTGGGCGTACGACTAGCACCACCACTCAGTCCCTCAGTGGAACAGACGGACAGTCGCAATACTGTGCGAACGGGTGGGACAGTGCAGGCACTGCACTACGGAAGGCATTGGTGTTGGCCTATAAACTGAGGTCGCGCCGCTTTGGCAGTCGGTTAGCTAATATTCCAGTGGGTCACCAAGAGCTAATGCTACGCTGCCGGGTCAATTCTTTGTCCATCTAGCCCCCCCATCTGC
Source organism: Amblyomma maculatum (assembly GCF_055883805.1). NCBI lineage: Eukaryota > Metazoa > Arthropoda > Arachnida > Ixodida > Ixodidae > Amblyomma > Amblyomma maculatum. The sequence continues at coordinate 84,149,814 of NC_139353.1, forward strand.
GGGGAGCGGCCCAAGTCTATCGGAGGGCCACAACATGACTCTCCAGATGCCGGTCTATCATATTGCCCTGAAAACAATTTGGTGTTTATTTTCACTTTCTTGGGTATTATTTATTGTTGCTCAACTTCTGTGTGTATTAGATCGCCTCCTTGATTGCATAATGTGCCCCTGCTTTTTGTGACCTGATGTGTTCAGAATATTATCGTATATTTCTCTGAATCGTTTCTGATCGTATAAAGTTTCTTTTGTTTTCTAGTTGTTACTGATGCAATTTCTCTGGACTGAACCGGCAAAAGCTGGGCGCCAAGCAGCCACCCTGTTCTGTAACATCAGGTAGCTGGGTTTCTGGGTTTCAGCGTATCGTCTCACGCAATTCGAGGGCATATCCTATGAGCCAAGCAGAGCTACCGCCACACAATCTAAGTAGGGTGTGTGGGAGAGTGCGCACTTACGAATGGCTCCTCGCTAATGAGCAAAATTATTGCCAGATGATAGTGCACCTTGGCCTATTTTGGTGCATATTTTGAGTATATGAGGAAACGGTGATAAACCGCAACCGATAGAAGTAAAATGCCTCGATCTCGTTTTTCTTTCTCCGTAAAAGTTTAAAGTCGTATTGGTATATATTTAGATATGCATATAGCGCTATATTTTCTTGAAGTGATCTTTGGGGTCGTTATCTGATGCAAGTGGTATCGGTTTATCGGAAGCATCAAAAAGCGAAATTCTGCCTTTACTGGTACCGGCTAGCATCCAGAACATACGAGAATCTGAATTTCTGTTGCTGGTATTTGTTGTCCTCCAAATAATGTGACAGTTCAAGATGCACATAATTTCTCCCAGCTAAGACTGCCATGCTTCTTCTTAAATGCTGATAAGTCATTCAACTCTCTCCTACTTGCCTACCAGCCTACCTACCAGGAATTCAGCCATAAAGAATAAGACGACTGCAAGAGGTTCGACTCTCGGCTACAAGGAAGCAAGACCTCCATTTGTGACTAATGAAGCACATTAAGGGCCGGAGCTTGCTCCGGTTTCTTGATGATTCTATTCTACACGATTTACATTAAGTTAAGGACAGCCCCATTTTGTGCCACATGGCAAGTCTGAATAAAAAAATCCTTCTATTCTGCTGTTTTACTCAGATGGCCCTTGTTAATGCTGAGGTAAAGCCTAATGCTGCTGCAATATTTCGGATAGACAATACAAATATTTTTAAATTTTGGTATTTGAAAAACTCACCATAAAATTTCTCTTCGTTGCTTGGCTGAATCCAATTTGACGTTGCATTGTCATGATAAATCGCCTGTTCGCGGCCCATACTTCACCGCATTGCGTGCTTATCCCTATAAAATAAAATTCATATTATTCAAGAGCTTCACGCTTATTATTACGCATTTATAGCTGCGTACCACCGCTCAAGCACATCTAACGTCTGCTTAGTGGATCACTTAGCCTCTGACCTCCGTGCTTTTAGCCCAGGCAGTTTTTTTTTTGGGTACTGAATCAAAAGCTGCTGTATACAGTGTCAAGGAGAGACAAATTTGTGCGCTTATAAGAAGTAAAGTTTTGCCATTATATGCTGCGCACTTACGAACGTAGCTTTACCGATTTTAATTAAGTACATACACAAAGCGACAGCGGATCAAATCTACAGGTTATAATCAATAATAAAATATTTTGTTTTCTTTAAAACTGCCCTCTTTTTCGCTACAATTTGACCAACATCACCCCCTCCCCCCTCTGAACAGAAGTGACTGGTAAATCGAGATCAAGGCAGGAATACCTGTAGACGATACATTGATGGTTTGAAACACCGGTGCCGATGTGGCCGATGATGAGCGAATGAAGAATAGTAGATTCATGATTTGCGTACAAATTCTCAACAGCATATCGCCAGTGTTCTCTGTCGTGGCAACCAGTCGGCACGCCCGCGAAGCTCTCATTTTTTAGTCTTATTGTCTCTGCTCTCCGGCGAGCACCATGTTCTTTACTTTCAGCTTTATCAGTCAGCCTTGTTGGCTGATTTTTTGGATCACGGCTGTGTGGAGTACATGCGGAAGTATCCTCACCCATTAAACACAATCAAAGTAAAGGGCAGATTTCATTTGTCAAAAGCGCTTCCAAGGAAACGCGGTCACCGCTGGATTCGATCCCACTTTTCGAACCAGGTACCAGCGCGATCGAGATCAGTTATGCTCCCGAAATGTTTGCAAAAATGGAACTTCTGTTGCCCAGCTCAAAGGGTAAGTTGCATACTCGAGCTTGTAACCGAAACAGATACAGCGTAGCTAGAGAAAGCATCAGGATTCTAGACTTCTACATCCCCACAGCGATGTTAGATAGCAGCACCTGCGCTCACTGACTTTTTATGCCCCACCTGCAAACGCTACGGCGCTCGCCACTGATTGCTGCTCCATCCTGTACCGGGCAGAGGAGGAGGAGGAGAAAGGGAGGGGGAAGGCAGGGATTTTAATCAAAAAGCAAGAATTCCGGTTGGCTACCCAGCACTGGGGAAGGAGAATGGAGGATTAAAGGGGAGGGTGGAAGAGAATAGGAGGTGAGAAAGTCACCGTCTGTCAATCAGGCTAGTCTCTCTTAAAAGCGAAGTGCCTTGTAGGCTTTGAGCGCAGATGACTTTTGTGGCCATGATCCCAAGGTCTTCCCTTCCGTTAAGGGGTGAGCGTCCAGACGATCCAATGCAGTACGCAGCGTATGTCGTTCAGTTGGAAAACCAGGGCAATCACAAAGGAGGTGCTCAATCGTTTTGCGATAAATATAGCACCTTAACTGTGCAAGGGTCAGGAATCGAATTATTTTGCTGAGCCCGGTGATTCAGAGCTCTCCTAGCTCACCACCTTCTTCTTCCATATGGTCGGCTTGTACGGTAGATAGATAGATGGATTAATTGAAAGTAAAGACAGAGAGGTTGGCCGGAATGATTCAAATCTGGCCTGCTAGTCTGCACTGGGGAGGGGGTAGGGGAGAAAAAAAGAAGATCATGATGGGTGAGGATGTTGGAGAAGGCAAATGAAATATATATACAGGCACAAAAGCTTGATTTACAAGCGCGAATCAAGTCCAGTGTAGCACAAAAAAACAACAACGGCAAAGAGCATGCAATGTCTGGACACCCTTCCCCTTGTCCCTCCAGGCGCCCAGCAGCAGTTCCTCCGAGAGAGGCCTCTTGTCCAAACTCTTCAAGGAAGCCGCTAGCACACTTCTTTCACACTCATACACTGGGAATACCAACAATATCTGGTCCACAGTCTCGGGGAGGCCACAAGTTGAACATTCCGGAGAGTCCACCTGTCCGATTATATGTAAGTACCTGCGCGTGAGAGCCTCATTTAAAAGATGTTTATGCACCAAGCATGCATGATGACGCGGAATAACGCGGAACACGTTTTGGAATCTGGTTGACTGTGAATGCACTCTGGGTTCCATTTCTTCCTCGTTCTCCTCTTCATCCACTCCCGCCTCCTCTATCAAAGAGGGGTCCCGACCGCGAGGTTGAGGCAGCTTCAGGTCCCCAGTAAAGTTCTCTTTCTTCAAGTCTCTTGCTTCGATCATTCCGCCTTACGCAGGACCTTCTCGGTTATTGGTTCTTTCAGGTAGCTTCTTTCTTTCCATTCATAATAATATCGCGTACGATAGCTACTTTTAACTGTCGTGACATGTGCTGTTGCTCTAAGCAATCCAGATCAAGCCAGAATTTCAAGGCCAGATCAAGAGCTTGGACAGAACTTTTGGTACCAGGTCTATTGGGGCTATAGCGCGTCGGGCTCCAGTGGGGTTGGCATTATTTTAATGCAACGATTCCCTGGCTCAGGTTTGCACCATGGCAGGAATGGTGAGGGCCACGTCCTGTCTGAGGATCCAGAATCTGGCATTCGCATAGTTAACGTCTACGCTCCGAAAAAACGTCGTGTTCACTGTACATTCTTCAAGAGCCTTGACTCTCATTTAGTAGGTTCATCCAAGGTAGCTCTGGTTGGCGACTTGAACTGTGTCTTCGACAGAGCAGATCACCTCTCTTCTAGTGGTACTCCGCCTAAAGAACGGGATAGGCAGGGGCGCAGGCACTTAGGAAGCTGGTGGAGGAGCTAGATCTGGTTGATGCCTGCAGGGTACTCCGCTCGGGACAGTCAGGGATCATTTGGAAAGGGAGGCGCCTTCAGAGCAAGCTAGACCGTCTCCATGCCTCGCCGACACTGTTTCTGACATGCACTCAATGGGGTTTCTCCCCTCTGCGTTGAGAGATTACAGGCATGTCGTCCTTCACTTCACTGTTGAAACTCCGGTATCTCGCGGGAAGGGGACTTGGCGCCTCCACTCGCGGCTTCTAGATTACCAGGAAATTGTTAAGGAAGTCTCCGGTATTTTGAGAAACTCTAAATTCCAGTCGGGATTCAGACAGTGCTGGATGGAGCAGCAATAAGGCTGAAGTGCCTGACTGCTTCAGGGCGGCGGGGGCGAGGCGGGCACGCGATATGCAACTGCATTCTATGCCACTTGAATCAGACAAGATTGGAATAAAACTGCCGTGCTGCTTCAAGAACAGCGTCCGATGCATTTGTGATGGGACCCTAATCTGGGTGGTCTACCGAATCTGTGAGTGAAGTCTCCATGCGCGCTACGGACGTCGAAGGAGGTGCCTGCTGCATCAATGTTGCCGCTCCCACTGCTTAGCGCGCGCCATAACCCCACGGCGATACCAGCGGCGTTGAAGCAATTTCCGGAGCCGGGTCCGCGGCGAGGCAAGTGCTTCAGTGACTTTTAGGCCAGCAGATACAGGCATAGAAAACAAGACGATGACGTCAGAGATGACGGTAGTCTCCTGTCGCTCCTCGAGTACAACGTATCGCACCCCAGCTCCATGCCTAACCCGATAGACTTAAATCACTACCATAAAATGTTCACTAAAGTCTCATCCGGCAGAGCGTTGATGCACTATGTACGCACCAAAATAAAACTTGACAGCATTTTTCGGTTATATGAAGCAACACCAATGCCGGTGTTTGGCAATACGAAAGGGCTCACTCGACAGCAAGAGATATTTCTCAAGAAAGTAATAACAAACGCACATACTTGACGAGTGGTTTTTCGGCCGAAAGAAAACACTCAAGCATAACATATGCACCCACTGTGAGGAACAGTGTACAGGAGACCTAAAACATCTTATATGACAATGCGCATCTTTTCCGCGAAGAACGAACAAAATTACGTGCTTTCCACACGACGACATGTCACCCTAGCGCATCAGATACCATCAAACTCCGCAATAGATTTCATTGCTACCTGTGGCAGCGAGAGCGGCCTGCTTCGAGTAGTGTTAGAGAGGTCGACTTACAGCGCGCATATCGGCATCATGGCGGGCGACAAGAAACAGATTGAAGAACCATAAATGAGCAAGAAGATACATTCTTATTCCTCCTAATTCCCTAATTACCCAAACAGCGGCCGAGAGCCAAACCTTTAAGCATATAATCGCTTTATTCATTCATTATTCAAAATCTTAATCAGGTTCCAGGTCCAACCACAGTTACTGCTCCTTTCGAAACTCGGTGCAGTCGAGTTCACTTATCAGGGTGGATGAGATTGAACTTGAAGCGGCACTTAAGTCCTCCCACAGAAATCGTAGCCCAGGTTCAGATGACCTGACTACTGAGTTTTATGTCATGTTTTGGGGGCAGCTCGGGATGCCTTGTTAACAGTCACCTGGGTGATCCCATGTGCTGAAAACAGGCGTAGGCATCGTCATCATTGATATTGACGGCATTATGTGTCATCGAATATTCCTTACTTCTCATCGAAGTTATTCCGGCGTAGCAAGGGGACCTCGCACAAAAATGACAAATGCCTTGGAATGTTCAAAATACAAGTGAAAACATGCATGGAACAAAAGGGAATGAACATGACATAGAATAAGAACTAATGACCGTCGCAGAATTTACCTTTGTACTTGCCATGATTGCGCGGCTTGATTGTGAAAAAAATTCGCGTTCATATCTCAGGGCCTGTTGCAACAAATGGACTGCGGACGGACAGTAAGGCGCGAAAGGCTCGCTTGTATACGGCTGGGGGATTTTATACATGTCGTACAGTGGCTCAAGTAAAGTGGCAGCTAACGACACTCAGGTAATAGGTTTTCGTGTAATTAGGACCGACGCTCGCTTTCAAGTCATATCAATAAGGCGAAGCTTATTGGTCACTCGTGGTTTCACAAGGTAGGCTAATAGCCACCTTTATGTAATGTATCAGGCAACTTAACGTAAAAAGGAGGACCAATGAACATGCTAGCATAAGAGGAAATGGCTCCATTCAGACATATTGGTATTGCCTTGGCATTTCTTTTCAATCGTCAGTAGGGCTTCGACTCAATGAGCTGCAAAACTTATCGCCTCTGCACAAGCGATACACTCTATAGCTGCTCTGTGCGCTTCTACGATGGGTAGGTGCAATCGTGAACATCTTCCATGTCGCTATGTAGGTACTGTTTGCTGCCGTTAGTACATTATGATTGCATCTCCAAAGGTCTCACTTACCAGGATAGCGCTCCTCTCCCAGGTTTATAATGTCTGGCCGGTCAAGTAGTTGGTATCCATTGCAAATCTTTTTCATATTTTCTATGTCATTAATCACAACAATGTCTGTGAATAGCTTTCTAAGTCTGCAGAAATAAATAATAAAAGAAAGCAACAACAAATTTACTGACCACACTGGTAGTTCACTGACTTCTAGTAACGATGCGGCCTTCTTCGGAGGCATATCACCAAATTTAAAGCAAATCTGTTTGTCGTTTAAGATGAAAATAAACGCCACGTTTAATGTCAGTGTGCATTCACGTAATGTGATATTTGTGTGTGGGAGAACAACGTGAACCGCTTGGTATGTTCCAAAACGATGTTGTAGATGCAGATGCGTGAGCTACAGTCTTGTTAGTTTTGTGCCTCGCTGACATAGAGCTACTTAGAGAAACAAACCAGAAGATAGCGCAGCAAGATAGACATGGCTTCATCTCATCATGAATATTCACGCGGAATTCAGAAAACAATTATCATATTTCAAAATAGCATCAGGTCAAGCGAAGTTGGGGGTAAGCGCGATAGTGTCAACTTGTGGTGGTAATTTTGCGTTCACAAAAGAACAGACTGACGTAGTAGAACTGCAAACAACTTTTTATTTGGCTGACTTGAGCCCGTTAAGGTAAGAAACGATTCGGTGGCGGCGATAACAAGTGATCGGAGGCCGTCAAACTGCGAATGCCCGCTGCATTCGGTAATGATCAATTTAAAGTTGGCAAAAAAGCATCTAGATAAACACCCAGAAGGTGGCTAGAACAACCTGAATTATTGTTTTGAGTGACGAGAGTGGCTGGAATCGTTCGAGATATATCTCAGCGCATCTTGCTGAACAAAAAACTTGATAAGCCGCTTTTCGGCGGAATTTAGCATGTATAAGAGCGTTTTGTGCGTTGTAACTACATTGTCCCGGGTTCGATCCCCACCGCCAGCTCAGAGGCGTCCTTGTGCTCTGCGATGCGAGTGCTCGTCAAAGATTCCCTTGTGATCGAAATTACTCAGTAGCTTTCCACTACGGCTCCTCTTCTCTCCTTTCACTCCCACCGTCCTCCCTTCCCGTACGGCGGGGGTCAAGTGTACACAGAACAACTGTGACAGATACCGCGCCTTTTTTTTGCATGTACAAATTATTATGAATACTATTATTATTATTATTATTATCATCACACATATAAAGCTGATAACAAATAGGCCTTTCATTGGCACTGTGTTAAATAAGACTGGCACGTTCAGTGACTGAGGAACGAGTGATGTTTATTGGTCCCGTACCGGAAGTACCGGAGCACGTTGCCAGACTGCTTGGCGTGCACCATAGTTTTAGCGGACAAGGATACATTCTCTTTTCTTTATACCGACAAATTGACTGCACAGTAAGTCCTTCAAAGAGGCAGGAGTGGTATGCTGGACAAAGCTTCTTAATTTTGGTAGCGCATTCAATGGGGAGGCCTTCAGATTCTTGATGAGCTCGGGGTCTGCAGCAGTGAATATAGGGGGCTCAGGTTTTCTGCATTTGCAGTATCGGCAGCTGTTTCTGTTACTCCTTCCGGAGAAGAACAGTTGGGTGCTCCGCAGCTTGTTGTCTGGGTGACAATGTTGACTGAGCTGCTCCAAATACACCAGCTGGTCTGCGGAGTGCGAGCAGGGCATTCAACGACATCCTTCATTTCAACCGCTATGATGATGCTTTAGGAGGCCCTAGCTCTCTAGGCAGTGCACATAGCTTCCTTGATGCGTCTGTTTGTCTTGCAATCGATAACGGAGAGTCAACAGTCGTGAATGTCTGTTGATGTCTTGTCACTACATATAACATTGGATGACTCTGCACGCCTCTGATGATACGTTCTGTGGCATGAAGCTGCTTTGTGGTTGATTTGGAAACGTTTTTCATTTCCCATAAGTCTTGATGGTCCCTTATAAATACGCTCCTATTCTGTATTCGTACTCTGTACGATCTGGGGGCCACGATATCCAAAACTTTAGCTTCAGTGTCGCACTTGTTGCGGGACCTAATCTGGACACTGTCTCCTGGCTGTAGCGGTGCGAGCTGTCGTCCTGCGTGCATATTTTTCTTGCTTTTTAAAGTTGTGAGAGCTGCTGGGCTGAATCTGGGTGAACGTCCGGGTGTGGCGTTCTGCTGTTGTGACATACGAGGTATTCGAATAGTGAGACACCGTCCTCCAGCGGAGACGCACGGTAGATAAGGAGCGGAAGCCAGAATTTCTCCTTTGAGGATCCTGCCTTCTTGAGCAGTCTCTTGATGGTCTATATGCCTTTCTCCGCGAGTCCATTCGATTTCGGATAATAGGGGCTGGAAATATCTGCTTGAAGTCAAACATCACTGTAAACACTATAGCCAAACTGTAAACTATAGCGCTGTTTTTCCATCCAATCACTGTAAAGTCTTTGAATTCCTTGGCTGTGAATTGGGGACCTCCACAAGGGCAGAGCTAGTTGGGGATGCCGTAACGTGAAATATGCGAGACAGTTTGTTTATGACCTCACTCGTAGTAGGGCCGTGCAACTCCGCAACATCTGGATAGTTAGAGTAGGCAACGTACACGACTAGGTAATGCTTCCCCGCATGTTCGCACTAGTCAGCTCCCATCCTGTACCAGGGGCGACTGGGTGTGTCACGAAGTAGCAGAGGTTCAGTATGTAGTTTATATAAATGTATTTGGCAGGTTGGACACCGCCCTGCAATTTCTTCGAGTCAGCTGCCATTCTGTGCCAGTACATGAGACTGCGTGCTAGTGATTTGCACTTCGCTATGCCCAGATACCCACGATGCAGCCGATAAAACATTTCTCTTCGAAGTTAGGGAATAACAACCTTGGTACCTTTCAACAATACTTCCGCCACTGGCAATTCATTCGCGAAGTTTTTCCACTCTCGTTATATCGGCTCTGACTCCTGCAGATTTGTCATAACTTGCAGCACTTCAGGGTCCCTAGCTGTGCAAGCTTTCAGTTTGTCCATTGTTCGCCTATTCATCGTGTACTTTCAATTCCTCTGAGAAGGTATAGGGCCAGCTTTGCCTTTGCATCCTTTGCAATGGTGTCAGCTAAAACCAGTTTCTTCCCTGGAACAAGTTGCAACAGATAGTCATTATTAAACGCCGCAGGAACAGCTTTTGTAGCCGAGGAGGTATGTCCCCGAGCACTTTCTTTGAGATAGATATCACTGGGCTATGATCAGTCACCATCACAATTCTTCGACCCATAACGAACTCATTAAACTTTTCGCAACCAAACACTATTAAAGGGGCTTCGCTTTCAATCTGCGCACCTGCGCTCAGTGTCTGCCAACATCCTTGAAGCATAGCCTACGGGCCGCCACTTGTGGTCATGCTGCTGAAAAAGGGCTGCACCCAAAGTAAAGACGGATGCGTCAGTAGACAGCTTTATAGGTAGCGATGGATCAAAAATAGCAAGTACAGGAGCTTGCAACATAATTTATTTTTGACGGGCCCACGCGATGTCGTGTTCCTTTGTTCATTTGAAAATATAATCATCGCGCAACAGACCTCGAAGTGATTTTGTCTGACTTACTAAGTTTGGCAAGTACTTGCTGAAATAACTGACAGCACCAAGTAGCCTTTGGACTTCTTTTTTGCAGCTGGTCTCTGGCAATGGGCTATGCACTCTACCAGTTCTGGGTTTAGTTTGATGCCTTGCTCACTTATTCTTTCTCCAAGGAAGTCTATCTGTTTCGCGCCAAACTTGAATTTGTCGCAATTAAGTGTGAGGTCTGCCTTACTGGCTGTCTCCAAGGTCTTGTAAAATATTTCCTGGCGCTCTTCCCACGAGGCGCCCCAGACAAAAATGTCGTCGATGTATATGCATGTGCCAGGTAGCCCATCTAAAATTTCAGTAATTGTTCTTTGAAATATTTCTGGAGCCGATGCAATGCCAAAAGGTAGCCTTAAGAACCGGTAACGACCAAACGGGCTAATAAATGTGCAAATCCGCGAGAACATTTTTTCAATGAGGAGTTTGTGGAATCCGCTGTTTTCAAGAAGCGTGCTGAAATACTTCGCTCCAGAGAGTTCGCTTTCAATCTCCTCCCTACGCGGGAGTTGAGAGTGTTGCTTTTTCAAAGCCTGATTAATTTTTCTTTCATCTATGCAAACAAGAAGTTGGTCGTTCTCCTCTCGTGCAACAAGAAGTGGGCTTACCCAGTAAGATGGCTCTCGCACCTTGGAAATGATGTTTGCAGCCTCGATACGATCCAGCTCCTCTTTTAGCCGTGATCAGATCACATGGGGTACCCGACGCGCCAGCTCAGCTACTGGACTGACACCATATTGAAGCGTCATGCTATACTCTTGTTTCAGTTGTTCGATGTCCGTATACAACTTGGGATACTGCCGGCGAATGCACTCGGACAACTCCTCGTCTTTGTTGACTGCTCTGATCCTACTGACAAGACCAAACCACTCGCAAGCTTGCAGTCCTAAGATCGCTTGACGATCCTTCTTCACAACAAAGAATTCCACGAGATGAGTGCCAGCACCAATCCCAACCAGAAAGCATAACTTTCCCATATGCGCTATTTCATTCCCACCAAAGCTGCGTAGTACTCCCCTGGTTGGGTGTGGCTGCAGCTTCGCTCCCAGGAGTTCAAACAAACCGCGCGTATGCTCTTTGCCAAACTTTGCCAAAATCTCACTTTTTCGCGCGCATGCTCTTTGCTCGTCTTAGGATATCGAGTATCTTAGGATAATGCGCAAAATGGGGAAAACTGGGCAAATTACTATACGAATGAATGACAGATCAAAACCTTGGTGCACAATAATAGCCTAACCTGTAGAGGTGACAACTTCCTGCGCCTTGAGTACCTTTCTATGATAAAGCAGTAATTATTTGTTGTCCACTGCATTGTTGAGAGCGCACATACTCTATTGTCGGCGTAATGATAATGAATTACTAGGTTAAAAAGGCGCCTCCAACAAAAATGTTAATTTGAGCTTCAGATATATTAAGGCGACTGCAGTCATCGGTGTAGGATGATTGAGACAACATTTATACTGTAACTAATTCCAATGTTCGTTGTCAAAAACGAAGAAAATTTTCACGTTGGGCGCGAGGACATTCCGTGGCGCTTCCGCACCTCTCGGAAGCGCCCGCATGACGAAGTAGGTGGCATAACACGCGTTGCACTGCTGCTGTGGGATGCTTTCCTATAAAGTTCAGTTGCGTGTTAGCATTACGTTCATTAATTTGTGTAATATACACTTCTGGCTGGGCCTGTATAAGGTTATTGTGAGGTATGAGACCTACTTATTCGGCAAAATGCACTTCACCCAATCAGAGTTATTGTAGTTTCGAGCTTTACTGCTACGAAGACGCGCATCGGCTGCAGCATTTCTGCTGCTATGAAAAGAAAGGAACAAGTGAAGCTACCGCACAACAAGTCAAATGTAAGCAGTCAGTGCACATACAGGTAATGGGATTCCTCTGCAAGATCAAAAGACTGTCAGGAGTCTGACAGATGCCGAGCGCCTTCGCAAAGTGCCGGCGAAAGCGGCACCTTTCCCCTGCTCCCTTGAACGCAGTAGAGCAAACAACTTTGAGTGTTGGGATGACATGAATTAATTTTGCGTCCCACGCAGCGAATTCTTGCTCACTGACTACCGCCACTGGAGCTCTAGGTTGAAGCGGATAGTTGTTTTCCCCGCGAACAGTAGTTGTTTTTTATTTTTATGCATATCTAGACCAACACATCACAACATGCATGAAAAACTCTATCTTTCAATTATTTCACAGACTCTGGCATTTAAAATGACTACAGTACTGGAGGCGCTGCCTGAGACAACGTATCATGCATACCACGGCCCGAGGCGGCAGAATCTTCCAGTTCACTTCTGTGAACCTTCGGTGTCAACGCGTTCATTTAGAATAATTTGAGACTTTCTGTCCTTCGCACCATCCCTCCGTTCTTTGGGAGGGTAGTGCTCCATGAAGAAGCCAGCACCTTTTCTATCCTTCCAGCAATAGTATCGTTAGCTTTACAAGTGATAAGGGCAAATTAAAACGCCCGCGCCATTCCTTCTACTGCTCACCGAACTCTTAGCGCCAACTCTATGGACAAAATCTCGCTCGCTGAAATGTCTGCTGCGCATATCATGAGAATGATCACTCGCTGATTTTACTATTCCAATTTTGATCAAGGAAGGTTCTGTGAGCTTATGTTTCGGGTAGCAATGGGAGCTTGCGCCGGGTTCCCTCGCTTACGTCCGGGTAAAGAGAAGTAACGGATCGTAGCAATAGCTTAAATAAACTTCAGCAGCCTCACTCACTATGCAAGATCAAAACGTGTGAGAATGGCACTTTATATAATCCCAAACTACAGAAATAAACGCGACTATTAGCTTTTAAAAAGCACAAATTCAATCGAGCGTCTCCTTTAGCAGCAGTAAGAGGAGTCAGGTAATCCCACGTGCCCCCCAAAATCGACACTAGCGCCGTTCGCTCCAGTGGTGGCGTTCGCGCCCAATATTGTGTGAAAATCATTACCAAACACCGTAATCAAAACCGCGTTCTTATCAACAGGTGCTATGATGCATGAAGCATCACAATAAAGAGAACCGTCAACTTCCACAATAATGTTCTTTTTAAGAATTGCAATCGAATGCGAAATTTTCGATATAAGCTCGGTGAATTCCCAGTTAGCTGAAGGGGTCTTGTTTACAAGGTCCCGTTCCCGCTCCTTCGAGTTGGCAAGGTGCGCTGGGCAACCTTAAACTTGGAGCAGACTTTCCCTTGCGCTGCCTACTGAAGGAAATAAATAACTAGTTCTTCTGTACAGTGTGGACTATTCACTTCCTTCCCACGTCCCTAGCATCATTTAAGACAAGAAGGACAAAACATCGCTTCCTGGCTTATCACTGCCGTCTTTTCGTATCGTGTCCACGAAAGCGCTCCCTACTTTGTGCTTGCAGCAGCTGGCGGCGAGGATATTGTATAGAATAAAGAGCATGAAAAATAACCCATAAGGTGCATTGTGTGTGTGCTAAGTCGTACGCGCGGCTTCTGATGTAGCTTAGTCCATTGCTCCCAGAGACCCTGTGTCACGGCATTGCGCATATATTCTGCCTATGTCCGACCTATTAGTCGGCTGGTCTCCTTATGCCTCCAAGGATTTACCTATTCCTCTTCCAAAAAATGGTTATTAGACTTCTTCGTGGTATGAACTGCTTTAACTCGTTATTGTAACTTTCTAGACTATATTTGTAAGTTGGAAATGTCTGTGATGCAAAAATGAGTCTATTTGACATTGGTAAACAAATAATGTTATCACATGCTACTAGTATCCAGGTTTCTGAGGCAACCTTACCTGTAAACAGGACCATACTGCGATGCCCATTCTAGCGCCTTCTTAGATAAAAAGTCCGGATTGTTTATCTCAACGTGTCCCCAAATGGATCCTGCAGGTGGCATGGGCGGAAGCTTGGCACCAGGAGGAAGCCGCTTATGAAGAAGCCATTTGCTTGCCACGACGCAGATCAGCACGTAAAGAGCTGAAGCTAGCAGCACTGTTGTAAATTCCATAGTCTGATGAAAGGAGGGATTCCGGCGTGACTTGGCTGGTCCTGCAATCAATGATAGGGGTTTAGAGCACGTCCTTCTCAAATTCACGGCACACACATTATAAATGAGATATTCTATTCCGTTCTTTGATTGAACATAATAAAAAAAACACAGCGCAGTGTAGGGCGCAGACTAAAACCGTTTCATGTGCGGGTCTTGATCATGATATTCACTTCGCGATCAAAGAAGGAGGGCCGGCATTGGTCTACTTGTGAGAGATACTTTATTTAAAATTCTGGAAAATGATTAACAATGGGAGCCAGTTTAGGAGATGGAAACATGAATGATCATAATATTCTGGAGCCCCGAATGACGTATGTCATCTCGTATTTCAATATGCAATGAAAAGCTAGCCATAAATAATGTCTGTGTCAGAGGTTATTGCTGATATCACGCGCACAGGGCAACTATGCCGGTGAAATGAGACCGGATATTGTAATCGCCTCTTATAGTTTTGGCTACAGGCTGTCTGAGAATATGCTAGTAAGATGCGATTCACTGATGGCCGTAGTTTGGTAACTGTGAGGACGTAAATCTTGTGTTTGGCGGATGAAAGCCACAGTTGCTTATGCGCCATAAAACTCCCGTTTAGCTAGCTGTCAGGAAGCATTTCAAAACAACTTCGTCGGTCTAGAAAAGACAAATAGGATGGTGGTGGGTCTAAAACATTACATGGGAAACAAACTTTCACCGGTATAGGAAGGTATCAGAATTTTTCAGAGCAGCAAAGCTTCGCATTAGCTGAGAGAATGCATCTCAATGGGGCATTCTTTTCATGAGCTAGAAGCGTGGACGTTAAATTAAAGAATTCGACACAAATTTAGTACAAATGTGTGAAAATACGCACGAGGATTAATGATTTTATGCCAACAGAGAGCGAGCAAGAGTGGATCAGAGAACTAAAAGCGAAATATTGACAATCTGGTAATGTTCAGAGGAAGAAACTGCCTTGGGCTGGGTATTGACATGAATTGAAAGAAACTTAATGCCTTTAAAAGTAACTTACTGAATTTCAAGCTAAGGTAAGAGCAGACTTTGATGAACAGACATTGTGATAGGCGAATAAATTTATATGGGGGTGAAGGGGGGGGGGAACCTACGCCTTTTTAATAGCAGTTGGTTATTTGGACATGTACGGGGCAGGCTTTCGTCATGCAGGAGATGTGGGAGGGATGATGATGATGATTATGGTAAAAAATATGTTGCTCTTTTTCACGTGCTTTCTTATTCATATTGACAGAACCACACAGTAACTTCTCAATTTACAAGTGCACCCGCAAGCGCGGCAAAACAAATTATCGCTCCTTGGCAATGCACTAGAGAAGATGTCTCTATTCATAAAAAAATACCTTCCACATATCTACTTATCTGCGATGGTAAAGAAGCTTAGTTAATTCAATTCTTGTTCAATGCTTCCTAGATGCACTCATTTAATAAGGAATGCGAAAATTCTGTACTTCCACGAAGGCTAATTACGTCGACAAGTTTATTTCAAGCACCATTCAAGCCCTCTATTTAACCTATCATTCAGCACTTCTCAGTTTTGCTTCAAGAATCTGAAAGATGATGATTCGTTGTATAGTTGACTCCGTCAGCTTCGCAAGGCTTGTGATGCAAGGCAAGGCTGGAGAACTCAGATTCTTTCTCCCAAGAAAAGAAAAGGGCCCGGAGTGGACGCTGATACTCAGAGATCTGTCGTACGCAAACAGTGTTAAACTGTGCAGAGCAAGCGAACACGAAATAATAATCAAACCGAATGCAGGTGATCTGTTATAATCGGAATAGTAAAATCAGTAGCAGATATTGCCACGAAGGATACAAATGTTTATTCATTGTTTTCACCAGCCGCCGGTATGTAGCCTTATAACCCTGAAGCTGACGAAACGATCTTGTGCTCTTTGTTGCTTTGTGCTCGTGGTGTTTAAACGGTGTTTTATCATTTTCTTTGCATAGCGAAATTCGCCGAGATTAGTGTGTAATGGTTGCAGGCAAGCACAGCTTGAACTTTCCATGTCCACTTTATATTGAGTACTACCGCGTGCAGCGGGCATTCCTAGTTCGACGACCAACGAGAACGTTTGTTGCTATTGTCGCGGCCGAACTGCTTAGGTTCTTTTGCGGGCGCAAGTCAGACCAATAAAGAGTCGATTGCAGTGCTTTAAAGTCTTTCTTCACGTTTGTGACTATTTGTGCCTGCGTCTCCTTGATAATACCAGGCCACACTTGGTGGATGTGCTGAACTCTGTCAGGAGGACCATGCCCTGAAGACCCAGTAAGCCGAAGAGACACAGCCTTTTGTCTTCGTGCAGCTTCGGGACCCCCCCCCCCCCCCCCCCCTCCTTCCACGGCTGGCCAGATGCAGGTGCGAAATAATGACTTTACCTCTTCCACCGGGTGGTAAGTTTCAACGCGTAGAACGACTTTACAAAGTTGAGGCAAATCCATTCTGCTCTTCAAGGATGGAACCGAGTGTGCTTTGAAAATCTTGAGACTTTTCTGCAGGATTGGGACACAATGCACAGCTTCTACAGGTATAGTCACAAAAGAAAAAGCGGAAATGTACCTCCAAAGAAAGACCAAGTTCCCGAATCAGTTCGTGCTAGATTACACTGAAGAAATGACGCACCTATTTTTCTGCGCAGATTCCAAAATGACCCAGCAAACGAAAGTGAATTGATTGATGCGAGGTATCAAAAAATCCTGTTTTGGTGCCCTCGTGAGAAACCCACCCCAATCTATGGCCGAATTCGACAAACAAGCGTCCTTAGTAGAACGAACCCTAGACGCTTGTACTCGACAGTATAATCAGTCTCCTTTTCAGGTGTTCTCTTCATGCAACTGAAGTTAACTTGGGCAGTTACTAAAGAAATAAAGATAACGTTGCGCAGCCCGCACCACTAAACGCACAGCTGACTTAAACCGATATAAAATAAAAGATGGGCAAAAAAGAAAAATTGCATTGCCAAAAAGAAAAACAAAACAGCAACAAAAGACCCGAAAAGAAAAGGGGGGGGGGGGGCAGTGTACACCAAAGTTATCGAGGTTTTTGTTGAATGTGTTTTCATTTCCCTTGCAGATCTTTAACCTCTGTTTTCATGTCAAGGTTGCTTTCCCATTTGTTTATTTAACTATTTCTTGACAATTCGCCCTTTGTGTGTTGTGGAAATATGGGCGGTGATATATTAATTAGAACTACTATATATGCATGCAACTATGACTATTACTGAATTGAATAGTGGAGTTATGAGTATTTAATTATTCTCCCATGATGTCTTGTTGCTTCTTTTTATTTGCATGAAAAGGGCTCTCAATCGTTGTTCTTTACTCAATGCTATTTTGGACATTTCGACCACAATTGCAACAAACATGATGAGAAATATTTTTTTAAAATTTTGCGACTTAGATATTACGACTTTACTAACAAACAAAACAAAGAGGTTACTACACATATTCGTCCGCCTGCAGATCCAGGTGGTGCGTGGGAACGTTACGCTGTTGCACGTCAGTGCATGCCTCTAGGTTAAGATGAATTGCATCCGCTCCGCCGAATAGGCTGTTCCCCTGTCCGTGATAAGCACTTGAAGGAAGGGGGGGGGGGGGGGCGTATCGCAGCAGAAGTGTATTCGATCACCATGATGATCCACCCTACCATTTCCAAAGTTCCAAATAGCCGTTTTGCTATCGCTGATTATGAAATTCGCTTGCGTTCCGACGCAAGCGAGCACTATTGCAACGTCTAGCACCATGCGTGACGTCACAACTTAGCTATGTGCCTCAATGCTCATGCGCGGTGCTCTTCGGCTGCGGCGTCGCGGTGGGATATATTAGCAGTACCTGCTGCTCGCTTGCAAAGGCGTATATATACGCTGAGAATTACGAAAGTCTGCATTGCTATGCAACGGATGAGGAAATATTTAGTGCTAGCGCTCGCTAGGCTCGCCTAGCAGCCGAACCTACTCATCTTGCCGACATCTAAGCACATAGTGTTCAGCGCAAAGGCACACTGCCAAAGCAAAGAAGGAAGAGTAGGGCGAGCCCAGCACAGACTGACAACTGTTTATTTAGCGACGTACACGAAGCTCAAATACACCCGGACCAGCGAAGGCGCACACCGTGCAAGGATAAAAGATAAACAAATGAAACGCATTACATCTTTATCACAAGAACTTGGAAAGGAACGCCTTTTCCGCGTTATACAAAACCAATGAAGTGTCGCTAACGCATTTTGACCCACCCTTCTAAATATAATATAACTGTATTGTTTCACGGGTCGTTTTTAATTTGCTTCTGTTTAGAATCCTCACTCCCGAAAACATCGATGTACAATCCTTGCAAGTAGGGCAGAGCTCGACAAGGTTAGAACCTTCCCCATTCCTTAGGTCTTTTGCGCGCTCCCTGAGCCGGACTTTGAAGCAACGCCCTGTCTGCCCGATGTACGACCTGGCACTCGTAAGGAGAATTTTCTCTGCTACGCCTGTGCCGCATGCCGCAAAGCGGTTCCCGTGCCTCTTTTTACGACCAGGATTTTTGTTATCACCGGTGATGCGTCGGGTCAACTGGCCAAGCTTCCGAGTAGCTGAAAAGACCAACGGCACATTGTGTTGGTTTGCCACCTTCTTGAGGCCATGGGACATTTTGTGCACATGTGGCATCACTTCAGGCCTTAATTTAGCCTGCGGATGTGTTACTGCCTCCTTGCCAGTTTTACGGCTTCAGCTTCCTCAAGAGCGTTTCAGAAACAGCAACGATAACCGACCCAGGGAAACAGCTGGCCTCAAGCCTAACTAATTCCTAGAACTATCTGGCATATCATTCTGACATGATTTTCGTAGCACAGACTCTAAACAGAGATTAGCGATCCCTCTCTTCACAATTTTCGGATGGGATGAAGTATATGGCAATAGCTCGTTTTGTGCTCTGGGTGAATACAACCGGCAAACGTGCTTATTCGTGAACCTAATTCCTAAATTCAAGAACTGCAGTCAGGCATAAACCGGGGCTTAAGTGAAAGTGAGTCCCCTGCCATGATTTTCGGAGTCATTTATTACACTGAAAAGCGCATCCTCATTGGGAATGACACAATGTTAAGAACAATGAAAAAGTCATCCACTTATCGAGACTCGTTTCGAACAAAGTCAGTGTTAGATTGCTTAAAATGTTGTGCTGGTTAAACGGTGGCTAAAGCATATCACATAAAACTGGAGCTACATATGACCCAATGCAAATCCCATTCTTTTGCAGATAACACTCATTGCCAAAGGCTATATTCGTACTTCGCAGATAAAATTCTAAAAGGGGTAAAAAGTTTTTCTATGGTCATCCCCGAACCATTCTGAAACGGAATGGGTTCATTATTGTCAATAAAATCCTTGACAGCAGATAACAGTTATTGATGGGGAACAGATCAGAAAAGGTCGTCAACGTGAACTGAAACGGCGCATCTTAAATATGGAACTGTACAACATCCGTAGAACGTCTCGCAATGAGACTAACGATCCTATTACAGCGAGAATTTGTACAGATGGTTAACAGTTATTAAAGGACAACCAAGGTTTAAGGATATGCCTTTTCGGTTGACGTCGACTATCTTTTTTACTTTGTTAAGGACTCCGTGCTGAAGAAAGGACTACGTTTTCGTCATCGGTGACGACGTTCATCGCTGCGAGCGAAAACTATGATTGAAATGAAAGAATCTAAAAAAGGTTCAGGAGCTTTTAAAAGGAGGCTCTAAGTGGCGGTTCACCATGCGCAAGTTTTCGATAACGAAAGGGAATAACTTGAGTTGAAAACCGTGCATCAAGGTTGACTCGGGAGGGATTCCAACACAACACATTTAGTTTACGAAGTGAGCGCACTGCTCAAAGGCAACCTGTGTATTTGAGTTGAACAAGCGTGCTCCTAGCGACCTCCTTGTGTGCTTTCCCTTTCCGATCTTCTTAAAGGAGCGATAATACGGGTTCCTGACTATTTGCGAATTTTCAGAAAACGAATTGGTTCATTATACAAAAAAAAAAGTCGCGTATTGATCGCAGTGGGAGTTATTTAATGATTCATTACGTCATCGTCTTTCAGGCCAACAAATCCGCCCCGCGATCAAGCGTAGATTGAGAGTTTAAAGTGCTAATCGTATTCGAGGAAAGAAAAAGTCAAGTGGTTCCTTTCTTACTCGGTAGACACCTCAAACGCCTTTGCGCCCGTCAGTGAAGCAGAACGAATTTTCTAGGACTCATCGAGGCAGGTAGGGGGTAGTGCCGAGATAGAAAGATAGAGGAAGACATGAAGAAAGTCGTTCTTTAAGTGTTGAGAGCGCAGTTTTGACAGAAGCATTACCCGCGTTCGCTTTCTACACTTACAGCCCTAAGCGGCCCCTACGTTATTATAGTGGCTTAAAGTGAACGAAATGCTGTTAATAATTCTTTGCCCTCAAAAAAACTTTGACATGCGCAATTTACAATTTATTCTCTAAGCGACTGAGCTTTATGTGATTGGTTGTCGCTTCTTATATGCAGTGCACGAAGTATGATGACTTCAATAGAGGCTTGGAATTCATGACAGGCTCAAAAATGCAAACGAACGAAAATGCCAAAACAAAACTAGCCGTTAATAACGCACCTGCAGCACAATCAAAAAGAGCAGTTACTAAAACCATGAATATCCCGTGTCACGGTGCCAGCGAATGCGACATAGACATGTTGCCGTTTTTTACTGATGCTACAGCCAGGTTTATGCTCACCTGAATGTTGCTGTTAAGACCTGCGTGGCTATTGGAAGAACTAAGCTGTGTTCACCACGCCTGGCTGCGGTAACGCTCTTTTGTTCACACACCTTTACAATTTCGTTTCAAGCTTTAAAAGCAACTTGCGTTAAAAAGGAAAGATGTTTTCTTCTCCTAACAAGAAACTTTTTTAAATTGCTAACGCTATGTGAAACTTGAATGTAGCTTTGGTGGTCTATGCTTTAAGAGAAGTGAGCAGCACCGAAAATAAACCGTAATTATATATTTTGAGTCGAACGGATGCAGATGTTCGAAGTACGCGTGGCCTCCGCTCGTTTAATACTTTTTTGTGTGCTGCATGTCGCAGTCACCGGAAGTGATGGCTGTAGAGAAAGCTTTGTAGCTGGCCTTTGAAAGCGGATAAAGTACGTAGGCTCAGTAAAGCAGCGAACTTCGTAAAAAGGAACGAAACAAAGTTTATCATAAACCTTGGCAGCAAGCGATGTCTCATACTGAACCACACTGAACACTTTGAAACAGTTGGGACGCGGGCCTGCTCAAATAGTGCATATTATAGAATATATGGCTACGGCGCATTTCTGCGGAACTTGAAAATATATTAGTCACAATACTGTTAACGTGGCATTATACAAGGGCAGCAACTGTTGTTGATAAGATGGCTTGAGAAGCGTAACTATACAGAAGTTTATTCGAAACGAAAGAAAGCACTAGCTTTAAAGGGACCTTGAAACAGTTTTTCAGGTAATATTCTAATGTTAAAACCCAATACGTGCCGTTTGTCAGCATTCGAACCATGTATAAAACCTCTGCATGAATGTTGAAATCGACAAATCATTCTAAAAGCACACATGACGACTACTAGCCGTCAAAGTTTATGACATGAACTGGGCTTTTTATGCGCGCTGTATCAATGGACGCTTGTAATTCACCCTGGAGAGATGGATCATTAGCGGCTTTGTCGCCACCTGTCCTTTTATGTTTTGTTCTTGCGGGTCAGCACGCGCAGCGATAAGAGGGAGCGTAGTAGTAGTATTAGTATTAGTAGAAAAGCTAGTACGTTGGGCCATTTGAATATATAACGATATAGTAAAAACATGTCTGCCAACACCGGCATCGGCAATCACGATTTCCGAAGCATCTGAAGTGCAGCAAAATAACCAGAGGAGGAGGACCATTTTTTGAAGTTTGATATATTATATATTAGTGAAGCTAGCCAAAACTTATTGTGTTGCGCAGAGGACTGAAGGAATAACAATTTTTGATGCCTATTTTTTATCTTTAGCAAGCAGATTTTTAAGGTTTCTTTAATCCTTTGAGGTCCCCTCGAGCGCATGTGACCCAAAATTAAAACTTCTAAAATAAAATTTTATGCCCTAAATGGACCCGTAGCTTGCACATCGGTATGTCAGTCAGGTTAAGAAAGGAGATTGAGTGTAATTTGGCAAAAGTACTACGGACGCCAGGCATATGAATAGGAGGTTTCGTAGCCAGCACACTAGAGTTTCTGGCACACAAAGCTATCTTGATGACTCTAATATTCTGATGCTCATGTACAGGCAGTCACAGATGCAGAAGCAACTGTGGCCTCAATATGTGTCGTGCGATAGCTTGAAAAAGAAAACAAAACTTGCATAAGACACGTGCGACGTTTTGTTTCATAGTAGAACGTCTGCTCTGCTATAGAGTTGTTGGCTCGACAGCAGCTGGTGCTAAACTGCTTCACTGAGGGGGCATGTAGATAAGAAATGCATTTCACGTTCGCTTCGTGTGTTCACATATGACCAGTCCTCATTTCTTTTTCGAACCACTACAGTCTGCATGAAAGAACAGTTAAAGGAAAAAGGCGTAAATTTAAAGTGAAAGTAAAGCGATAGCTTAGAATTCGTTTTCCGACGAGAGCAATGCTCGTAAAAAAAAAAACAAAAACAAAAAACAAACAGCTCTTTATAAACGCTTTCTAGACAATATATTTATTATAAGGACAGAAAATGAGCACGAACTCATCCAGTTCATTACCTCATTTAATAACATACATTCCAACATCTAATTCACACATACCTACTCCTCCACTCAAATGAGCTTCCTGGACGTATTAATTCAATTTGAAGAGGCTGCACTAATCACCAAAGTCTATAGAAAACCCACGGACAGACAACAATACCTTCATTTTAAACACTGCCACCCGCGCCATTGCAAACACCAATTCCTTACCTCAGGCAATTCTCTATTCTTTATTTTTTATTCAATGATTACCCCGCTTAGCCTGAGGGCGCTACAGCTGGGGGGTTACAGAAAGGAAAAAAAAAACACATCTTCATTTATGGAGCACACTTGATGACTTGAAAGCCGATTCCATTCACTGATGAATCGAACAAAAAAGGAACTGGCATACATGTTAGTTCTGGCACTGCATTCCAAAATTTTAAAACAATGATCTGTGCGAGCAGAAACATAATCGGCCTATGTAAGTATATTTCCTTTCGAATGCCTGTTTTGTTGTGGTAGTTCTATAGGATTCAAACGAATCTGCTCATGCTCAGAAGGTTTCGCGGAAAATTTCAACCGCATGCGGGAAGTTCTGAAACACCAGCACTATCCGCGCCTTATTATTGACGATGCCAATCGAAAAGCGGTAATTATTGATCGCAATGGCCTGCATCACAAAATGAACACTGCTCAAATCTGATCTTAACTTTCGCAAAAAAACCTTCCGAACATAAAAAAAAACAAAAAAAAAAAACACTTAACATCATCGAACAAAGTGATCGCCTCTCCAAAAGTTTTACTGTGGTTCCTCGGGTGACGTACAGACGATCACACAAATGAAAAAATTATGTAGCCCACTCTACTGTCGATAAAGCAGATACTGTGGGTTGCTTGCCTTGCGGAAAGAATAGATGCCAAGTTTGCAAATACATGCAAACAATGACCACGGCAAAGGTCACACACTCTGACTTTCAACACTACATTCGTGTAATCTTGAATTTTGACTCCGGGAACGTGGCATACATGCTCGAGTGAGGCGAGTGTCAATTGCAATACATTGGGCAGACCGAGAACCCCTTACGAATTGGATTCAACAACCATCGCGCGCACACTAAATCTCTCCCCCACCTTCCTCTATCCGAACACCTTCAAAAGAAAAGTCACGAATTCGACAAACTCAAGGTTGTCCTGCTCCATAGTGGCTTTCATAGCAACCGTGAACGGGAACAACGAGAATAGTACTTTATTTTTAAATTTAACGCCCTACAGGCCGGTATGAATGAGAGCCCTGGTATTCTTTCTCCACTTCAAAGTTCAGTTACCCCTAAATTCCTCCCCCAAACTTACCCAAATTGCCAAGTCAAGCTTACTGCCAGTAGCCCGAAGGAATGTCAGCCTCCCGCACTATACATACAATGAATACCACGCAACTGCTTTCGTCGCCTGTGGCCATACCTATTACCATGCTGCCTTGCATGCGCCGTCTTTCATTCTTTTTTGTTTTGTTTTCCTGCCCTCCACCTACACTTTTCTTGTTCACTCCCCACCTGCACCTGCTGTTCTATGTTTTGCTCTTTACCCCAACCACCGCTACAATACCATTGTACTTCCCTCGTGCAAAGCCCTCTATCCCTCTTTACCTCTCCGCCACCTATTTCTTTTCCGCTCCTCGTCTATAGAACCTACGCGCATTGTTTACATTCGCACACATCAGAATGGCAGCTTCTGGTCGAAACGTCGAGTCCAAATAAAATGTTTCTTTAAATGAAGCGTACACTTCGCTCTATAGTTTTTTAAGTGACCAAGTACGTAAAATGATCTGGCATCCTATATATATATATATATATATATATATATATATATATATATATATATATATATATATATATATATATATATATATATATATATATATATATATATATATATATCTTTGTTACGTGGTGGCGTGACAAGCGATGAAACACGGAGACACAACAGGAACAGACCGACTTGACATGACGATGAAATATGCTTCAATGGCCAGGGGCCTAGCGCGAGCACTCCGCCCCGCTCCACTGCCTGTTTCGTCATCTTCGTAGCACTACCCGGGTCCACCGAGCGATCGTCCCGATCGATTGCTAGAAATCCATTGCATGAAGTGACGATGAACACAGACAGATTACGACACGAAACGCTGAAGACCAAAATGAATGCAAAGATGGGATGAATGCTTGCCCCGGAGCATCAGGTCCAATCGTCACCGTTTGCCGGAGGCCAAGGCTCATGGACACGCCGAACGGCTTGGGCGGGGGTGCTGTCTTCGCTGTAGTGGCCCCCACGTAACAATATATATATATATATATATATATATATATATATATATATATATATATATATATATATATATATATATATATATATATATATATATATATATATATATATATATATATATATATATATATATAAAGTTCGCAGAATAATCCTTTGAAAATCATTGGTGAACCTATATAAAAATAGACCTGTGCTTGAAAGGCAGTATGAGTCGGAAATTCAATATAAGAACGACCAGCAGCGCTATTTGATCATTGTTCACGCATGATGACTGGGCGGCTACGCGACTTCGGGGAGCCTGAAGGCATTGTTAGAGTTTGTGAAACAGTAGGAAGTAAATGGCTGTATGATATAAGAAGAATTTGGCTCTCGTGAGATTGACAATTGTGTCCAAGCGTATTAGTGGCATTGGAAAAGCTATAAAAGGACGTAGTGCGCCAATAGTTTCTGGTGAAGGCCACGCCTGCGAAGCGATCGCCAAAGCCAGACCACATCACCCGGTGTATATATAGATAACATGTCGACGGTGCTCGTCGCAGTGTGCCTTGAAGCGTTCTTGAGTAGCCACAGTCCGCAAAACGGGCAATTTGCAGATATTCTTCTCCGAGGCGCAAGGTCTCTGCAATGCAGGGATTGTCGCTGACTGAGAATGGCGGTATTGTGTCCAGGGCATAGCGCGTCGGATGGGCGTAAGAAAGAAAGGGCTTAAACCCGTCGTTTCATGGGCCGCAGTGTTAAATGCGTAGGTTATAAAAGCCATGATGGTGTCCCAGTTTTTGTGATCCGCGGCCACGTACATTCACAGCATATTGGTCGACGTTCGGTTTATGGGCTCATTCTAGCCGTTTGTTTGCCTGTGATAGGGCGTCGAGTGGCGAAACGTAGTTACGCAGAGAAGTAGGAGTTCCTCGACGACATCCGCTGTGAACTGGCGGCCGCGGTCACTTATAATAACCCGTAGTGGCACATGACGTAATATGACCGAGCACTGCAGAAACATAGACACCTGATATGCTCTAGCCAATGGAATAGCGGCCATTTCGCAGTACCGAGTCGGATAATCGACGCCAACGACAATCCAGCAATTGCTAAAGCAAAATTTTGGAAACGGACACAGAAGGTCGATGCTAACTTGCCCCAAGGATGGGCTCGGAGGCGATACAGGAAACCAACACGAGCAACTGTGAGACTTTGTGGCATTGGCGCTGCGTGCAACTGGCCACGTAGCATTCAATGGTCAATCGCATCTTAGGCCAATAAAACTGTTCTTGAGCACGGCAGAGTGTGCGAGCCGATCTGAAATTACCAAACGTGGGGTCGTCGGGCAATTTGCGGAAAACAGATGAATAGAGGCTTTTAGAAACTATGAGTAGTAGTCATGGGCCCAATTGAGATACACGTCTTCCACAGGAGACAGTCGCGTATACGACAACTGCCAGTAACTCTACGGGTCTGCGGGGAGTTGAAGAGAGGTTGGGGTCTGAGATCTTTTTCCTGTTACGATTTCAAAACTTGAATGTCTGGAAAGTTTGCAACCAGCACCGAAATGTAATTGTCGAAGCTGTCGACGTTGCATTCGGTGGTGGCTAGGGGAAGCCTCTAAAGGCAGTCTGCGTCGGCGTACGTGCCGCCAGCCGCTTTTGCAGACAACGTAGAAAGTATACTTTTCGAGGCGTAGGGCACAGCGCGCAAGACGACCACAAGAATGTCGAAGGTTTGTCAGCCAGCAGAGATAATATATGCGGAACCGTTGGATGCTGAAGACCACTGCAAGGCACTGCTGCTCTATGACCGTGAAGTTCCATTCAGGCTTGCTGAGAGAACGGCTTGTATATGCGATAATATGTTCCTGTCCGTGGCAGCGCTACACCAAAATAGCCTCAATGCCAACAGCACTACCGCCCGTGTGGACTTCTGTGGGTGCGGCAGGGTGGAAGTGGCGTAGAATAGGATGCGACATCAAGAGAAACTTCAGCTGACGAAAAGAGGCTTCACACTCGGTGGTCCATTCGAAAGAAGCGCCCTTGTGTAGCAGTCTTGTCAGCGGGGCGGCGATGTCAGCACACCGGTGTATAAAACGACGGAAATAAGAACATAACCCAAGGAAACTGCGGAGTGCTCTTGGGTGGTTTAAATCACTCGATGCCGCTCTTTTCTGAGGATCAGGTGCTCGTCAACGAGGTGTTGCAGCACCAATGCCTGGTGCTCGCCACACGGGCACTTCTTGGAATTGAGGACGAGGACAGCGTTACGCCGACAGTCCAATACAAGAATAGCCCAACGAGCATCAATCAATAGCTAAGCGTTTGTTAAATTCATTGAAGGTCTTTCCAAACATGACAACATCGTCCAGGTAACACATGCAAATGTCCTACTTCAAACCGCACAACACTGTGTCCATGAATCTTTCGAAGGCCGCGGACGCGTTGCAGACCGAACGGCATACCATTAAATTCAAAAAGTCCGCCTGGCGTGACAAATGCAGCTTTTCCCCTTTTCATTACGGTGCAGAGGGACCTGCCAGTAACCTGATCTTAGATGAACACATGAGAAGAGGCGGCAGAAAGGCATTCAATGGCATCATCTGCACAAGGTAGTGGATATACGTCCTTTTGAGTGATGGCGCTCAGATGGCGGTGATTGACGCAGAACTTCCACGTGCCATACTTCTTGCGAACTAAGACTTGAAGACTCCTAGTTTACCCTCTTGAGAAGCATTTCTTGGACTTTCTCATTGATCACCTTGCTCTGGGATGATGACACTCAATAGAGCTTCTGGCGGATTGGGCGGCAAGAACCGGTGTTTAAGGCGTGACGAGTGCAAGATGCAGGGCTAGAAGGCAGTCCAGTGGGCTAGACGAAGTCGAAAATAGATGAGTATTGTAGCAGAAGGTGCACCAGGTCCTGGCGCTGAGGGGTACTGATGGTGATCATGCTAGTAATTGTGGATGTTGCTGCCGGATTTAGGAATAGGGTCGGCTGGAGCGACTCCGACCGATGCTAACACGGAGGGCATATCATGGCCACAGGAGGCAAGGTTAAAGCCAACTGGCAGAATGGCGGGTTCGGGGGAGGAATTAATTGTCCATAGGGATGGGTCGCTCCGGAGCGAGCCGGATCTTTGGAGCCGCTCCTTTCAAGGAGTGGGTGAGCCATTTGACTCCGTAAAGTCGGAGCCGGATCCGATGGAGCCGTCGGATCCGGAGCGGTCGGAGCCATCGGAGCGGCCAGAGTCGTCGGTGAAAAGTCGGTTCTCCCTCGTTCAGTGAGCCTTGTCTGTCGGAGCCGGGTGAGAAAGCGAAAAAGCAACTATACCACCCTTTCTTCCCAGTGTCACAACCAAGCCATTGCCTTCGAATCTTCCCGTCGGTACCGCGGTCGCACTGCTGCTGATGCCCGCACGTTTTATGTCTTGCAGTTTTGTGGTTTCGTTCCATGCCGATGAGTGGGGACCGGTACTTGTCCGCTGTGTAAACGAGTCCGCGGCAATTCCTTTGGCTCTGAATGCGTAATATAGGGTGATACCCGATGCTGCTCAAGGGAGGAGTAAAGAAGCCTTAATTGGCAAAGAATGGCACCGTTCCTTGCTATGGTGCTGTTGGAACGATGCGTCACGACACTTATTGGTCGGGCATTGTTCGCATGTGCAACAACACCATTTGAGGACGAATCCATGCTCCGGAGAGGAGAAAAGCAGCGAAGTGGTTCCAATGTTCCGCGTTCTTTCGTAGCGCCTTCCTCAGTTGTCTCAACAGGCAGAAACCGCAATTGCAATCACAACCGCAGGCAGAAACTGATGCTAAATGCCACCGCTTGCTGTATCACTTGAGGGCCAAAATTGATTTTACTTTGTATTACTATACATATATATATATTGTAGTGTGGTAATCTTCATCGTTATAGCCACTGACATGCGTTGCGTGCTGCCGCTCTCAAGGACGAAGAAGTTGGTCACTGCCTTGCTTTTTCGCCACGCCTGACGCTCCGCTGCGAGTTCCTCCTGAGCGGATCCATCTGGGTTTACGCAATAAACACACCCCTACAATATATATATATATATATATATATATATATATATATATATATATATATATATATATATATATATATATATATATATATAAATATATATATATATATATATATATATATATATATATATATATATATATATATATATATATATATATATATATATATATATATATATATACAAGAATTCTTTCTTCCCCCGTACTGTGCGGGAATGGAATGTCCTCAAAGCGAATATTGTAGAGGCTTCTACTGTGCAGTCATTTACGGAGTCGCTTAGGAATTTGTAACAATTTTGCAGCATTCAACATCTTCATTTTTTTCCCCAGTGCTCATTTTGACGCCAGGCGTCGTCTAATATTGAATAATGTTGTTTCGGTATTGTGTGCTGAGTTGCGTGTACCTCAGGGAGGTTTTCTTTTTGTCAAAGTGTATTTTACACCCACTCCTGCTTAAGGCTTTGCAATAAAGCCAGCAGTCTTCTGTAAATAAATAAAATAAATAAATAAATAGAAGATTCGGCCCCTCCTGAACGACCACTCACTTCTACAGATGTAAGTGAGCCGGCTCACTTTAGTGAGCGGAGCCGCTCCGATCCGCTCACTAAAGTGAACCTTCTTTCCCATCTCTAATTGCCCACAACCAGGCGTGGCCGTTCACCACAGAGACGAGTGAATGAGGTACAAAGACATTCTTCTTTACACACAATAGGTTGTACTACAACCTTAAACGTGTCACTGCTGCGTAGCGATGAGGAAAGGCAACATCCGCATCGCGCAAACTTTACAAGAGACCAGACGCAAGGGTGTGCTCGAAATAAACCACCCCACTACGACAGTCAACTGTAGAGCTACACATTTTCAAAAAATCCAACCATAAAATCATGTCATGAGTGGAGCGGGCAATAACGATACAGTTCGCTTGGAAAACTGATCCACCCAGTATGATTTCTACACTGCACACTCTCAAAGACCGTAACGATTCACCATTCACTCCACAGAACGGCGATTTAGGGGCACACTGAGACATCACTTCGCGCCCCAGCAGCCGCTTAAGCACTAAACTCATAACTGAAACAGTTGCTCCGGTATCGACAAGAGCCGATGTAAAAACCCCATCGTCGGACACGTTAACTTTCTTTTTAAGCTATAAAACAGGGGGAGGTAGATCGGTACTAAGCAGACCTCCAGCGACCTCATCTCCATCGGGTGCGCTGGGCGAGGTGTCAGGGACAAGGAGGTGTCCACCACACAGCAAGGGAGACAAGGTTATTGTTGTTGTTGACCAAATTACTTATGGCACATACCCACAGAGGGGGATCGGCCAAGAATATGGTAGCAAAGAAAATTTTTTGAAGTATACTTGCATAAAATATTTGATTTGAGGGGTAGAGGAAAGGAAACAAAACGGGAAATAAGTGAAATATAAAATGAAAAGTTGCAACACACACGAGAGATTCACACTGCAATTGTAGCACAACTGATGTTTAAATATTTAGCAAGACGAACGATTTGATTCCGGTAAAAGAAGTTGCATGGCGGTGAAAACAGACCTGTGAATGTGCTCAAGAATGGTGGCGCCAAATTATAACAATATCGGGCTACTTAAATTGAGGTCAAGCTGTTGCATTGGCCTTTCCATCAACTGTCTTCTCAACGTAGTGAAGCAGCGGCAAAACAATAAAAAGTGATCTAATAATTCCTGTTCACCGAAAAATGCGCAGACTGGAGAAAGTGCCAAACCAGACCTGTAAAGATAGAAATTTAAAGGTGGGATACGGCATCGCAGCCTTGTTAGAGAAATCTCAAGTTGCCGTGAATGCCATAGTCATCAGATCTTTAAAGCTGTCCATTTTTCACATTTAATAGAACGTTTCTCCGAAACCCCGCGGCGGTGATGTACACTGTCGCCGGAAGGATAGATAATATGGCGTCCGCTACTAGTCTCGCAGACCACGGAACATCGTTCTCCTCCTCCACAACACCTAGCCCCTCACCTTCTTTGTGGCCGTTACAATATATATATATATATATATATATATATATATATATATATTAAATCTATTAAATCCACATTTCACTTGGTGGAGGTCAATCTGAGGTTCCCTGTACCCATCTCGCCCTGGAACTTCGCAGCAGAACGTTGACTACCCCAATGACGGAGCCTACTTCATTGCACCTACCTCCGCCAGTCACCTGCACAGGTGCCATTCGTCAACGGGACCCCGCTACCTTCAGTGGAAGCAGCGATGACGACGTCGACGATTGGCTGTCTACTCACGAGCGGGTCAGCCGTCACATAACTGGGACGACAATCGTAAGCTCAATATTGTCATCTTTTATTTGAGCGACATCTCTAATCTGTGGTTTCGAAACCACGAATCGGACTTTACCATCTGGGTGAATTTAAAATCAAAATTTTCTGATGTCTTTTGCCGCCCCGCCGTCCGAAAACTCCGCGCGGAACAGCGTCTTCGGTCGCGACTGCAACTGCCCGGTGAAACGTTCACCAGTTACATTGAGGACATTGTTGATTTGTGTCGCCGCGTTGACTCGACCATGACCGAGGCCG
The DNA here is from genome assembly GCF_055883805.1 of Amblyomma maculatum. Lineage (NCBI taxonomy): Eukaryota > Metazoa > Arthropoda > Arachnida > Ixodida > Ixodidae > Amblyomma > Amblyomma maculatum. Next base: position 84,181,628 of record NC_139353.1, read on the forward strand.
TTAAGATACGTCATGTCCTCACAGGAGTTGATGACGGCGCTTTGAACATGTTCGTCGCCAAAGGCCCCACTACGGTCAAGGAAATCTACGACCTCTGTCAAAGCTACGACGAACTCCGCAAGGAGCGTGTTTTGATTCGCCAGTCTCAAGCATCACTTGCTGAACTAGCCGCGGAGAGGGAGTCATCTAGCCTCTCTGAAGACATCAAGGCTTTTGTACGTCAGGAGGTCGCGCGACAACTGTCCCTGCAGCCATATGTTAAGGAGTCGTCACCAACTGGCCTTGTACCGGAGCTTCGCCGTGCAATCCAACAACATGTATCTGAAGTCATCCCTAATCTTGCTCCTCAATCAGCTCCGGTCGCACCCTCAATGCCGTTCCCCACGCCCACAATTTCATCGTCCGGCGTTGCGCCACTGAGCTACGCTCCAGCATTCGCGCCGGCTCCTCCTCATGTATTGCGTCGCACGTATGCCGAAGTTACTTCAAGTCCACCTCCTGAGCCAGCATATGCCTATGCTTCGCCCCCTATCCGTTCGGCACCAACAGCTTTTGCTCCCCCCTTACGTCATACACCATCTCCATGGCGCACAGCAGACAACAGGCCTATTTGCTACCACTGCGGCATCCCTGGCCACACTACACGCTACTGCCGGCGCCGAATAAATATGGCCTTTGCTGCACGGCCTGCGCCACCTTATTTGGCACCCCCCAGTTGCCTGTCCCATCGGGTCCTCCAACAGCACCCCCTGACCCTCCGGACTTCCTGCCTCGTCGTTCGCCATCACCACGTCGCCGCTCCATTTCGCCAATGCGCCGACGACCCGCTACTCAACCGGAAAACTAACCGCCGCAGTTCGCGAGGCACGAACTGCGTATTCGACAGAATTTCAAAGTCCTCGTCTTAATACCGCGAATGTTACTGCTGTCATCGTTGAAGGTGTTCATACTCTTGCGCTCGTCGACACCGGTGCCGCTGTATCAGTTATCAGCCAAAAACTCTGCCGCTCCCTCCGAAAGGTGACTACGCCTCTCGAGGGACTATCGCTTTGTACCGCATCCGCTCACAGTATACAGCCGCCAGCTGTCTGCACTGCTCGCGTCGTCATTGCTGCAGCCTTGTACATCATCGAATTCGTCGTTCTCCCCACGTGTTCTCATGACGTCATTCTCGGCTGGGATTTCCTGTCCAAGCTTCATGCTATCATTGACTGCGCCAATCCTCAAGTAGAGCTTATTGAACCAAGTGATGCACCGTCTGATGCCCTGCTCCACGAGCCGCGTCCTCGTTTTGCGGCCAAACTCCTCGTATCTCATGACACAACCATCCCACCCGCTAGCGCTGTTCTGGTTCCCCTCACTGCCTCTTTTACTACCGCCGTGACAGTCCTCTTTGTGCCCTCTAACGTTGTCTGCCGCCGCCGCCACTTACCGCTGCCGTTTGCCGTCCTTGACATGAACAACGGTGCTTGCGCACTTCTAGCCAATCCTATTGCATCTCCCGCTATGTTGATCGAAGGGGAGTGCCTCGGGCGCATCGAGCCCGTGGACCTTCTGTTCGCATTTGATGATGTGTCATTCCCTGTTTGCCAAGTCGATGCCTTTACTCCAACTCGTGCGGCTTCAGATCCGCTACAGCGGGACCTTTTTGACCATTCTGTGGACAGCGCTCTAGAACCGCGCCACCGCGAGCAACTTCTTGACCTTTCACACCAATTCCGCGCCTCCTTCGACATTCCGCAATCTTCCTTGGGCCGCACGACGACCGTTTCCCACCTCATCGAAACTGGCGCTCACCCACCTCTCCATCAGCGGCCGTATCGGGTGTCCCCGACTGAGCGCCGTGTTATTGCCCAATGACATGCTGCAACGCGGAGTAATTAGATAATCCTGTAGTCCACGGTCGTCTCCTGTCGTCCTAGTTAAGAAGAAGGATGGCTCCATACAATTTTGTGTTGATTATCGCCGCCTCAACAAAATTACTCGTCGTGATGTGTACCCCCTCCCACGTATCGACGACGCCCTAGACTGCTTGCAAGGCGCAGAATTATTTTCGTCACTTGATTTGCGCTCTGGGTATTGGCAGGTGCCCGTGGCAGAGGAGCATCGCGCTAAGACCGCCTTTATTACTCCAGACGGACTATACGAATTTAATGTTATGCCATTCGGACTCTGTAACGCCCCAGCCACATTTGAAAGAATGATGGACACCGTACTGCGTGGCCTGAAATGGAACATCTGTTTATGCTGCCTCGATGATATCGTCGTCTTTTCAACCGACTTCCCGACCCACCTGACTCGACTTCGCCAGGTCTTCACCTGCCTAACCCGCGCCGGTCTTCAACTGAACCTCAAAAAGTGCCGCTTCGGTGCCCGCCAGCTCACAATACTCGGACATGTGTGCAAAGATGGAATTCTGCCTGATCCTGAGAAGCTGCGCGCCGTTGCTGACTTTCCGAAACCGACCAATTTGAAACAACTGCGAAGCTTCGTAGGCCTCTGCTCGTACGTTCGTCGGTTTGTTCGGAATTTCGCAACCATCATAGCCCCCCTTACACAGCTCTTGAAAGGCGTCCCTAACCTCTCCTCTTGGTCGCCAGCCTGCGATGATGCATTCGCGACGCTGAGCAATGTTCTGACGTCACCGCCAATCCTTCGCCATTAAGACCCTACTGCACCTACAGAACTTCACACCGATGCCAGTGGTGTCGGCCTCGGCGCCGTCCTCGCCCAGCGCAAGCCTGGCTTCTCCGAATACGTTGTCGCCTACGCAAGCCGTGCTCTTACCAAAGCCGAGTCCAGCTACTCCGTTACCGAAAAGGAGTGCCTAGCAATCGTGTGGGCTATAACGAAGTTCCGCCCTTACTTGTATGGCAGCTCCTTTGAGGTAGTTACAGATCATCACGCTCTCTGCTGGCTCGCGTCTCTCAAGGATCCGTCTGGCCGTCTCGGGCGCTTGGCTCTCAGGCTTCAGGAATACGACATCCGTGTAGTGTACCGCTCTGGACGCAAGCACTCTGACGCCGACGCTCTTTCTCGGTCACCGGTACGTTCGCCTAATTCATCATCCCTCCTCAAGCATCCTTGTCAGCACTCAACATTGAGGATATGCCTTTCGAGCAAAGACAAGATCCTTGGGTTTCTAACCTGCTAAATATCCTGGGCACTACTTCTGCGACTATGCATCCTGGGGCACTCCGCCGACAGGCCTCCCATTTTAACATTCGGGACGGCCTCCTCTACCGAAGGAACTACAACTCAGACCGCAGAAAATGGCTTCTTGTCATTCCGCGCCACCTCCGCTCCGAGGTTTGTGCCCACCATCACACTAAACCGCAAAGCGCTCATGCCGGCGTCCTGAAAACCTATGATCGAATTCGTCAGAGGTATTACTGGCGGGGAATGTACAATTTCGTACGTCGTTACATTAGCTCTTGTACCGCCTGTCAACAACGCAAGATTTCTAGCCACCCCGCTGGCCCTCTCCAGCCTTTACCGTGTCCAGCTCGCCCGTTTGATCGCGTGGGAATCGACCTTTATGGTCCGCTACCATGCAGTACCGCCGGTAATCGATGGGTAATCGTCGCCGTCGACCACCAGACCCGCTACGCGGAGACTGCTGCACTTCCCGCGGTGACAGCCCGAGAGGTAGCCCATTTTCTTCTGCACCACTTCATTCTTCGACACGGCGCCCCTCGCGAGCTACTCAGTGATAGAGGTCGTGTCTTTCTTTCCGAAGTAGTCCAAGAGCTCCTCTCGTCTTGCAAATCAATACATCGGGCTACAACCGCGTATCACCCGCAAACCAACGGCCTCGCGCAGCGTTTCAACCGTACGCTTGGGGACATGCTCGCAATGTATGTTACATCTGAATCTGGGAGCTCCAACTGGGACCAGGTACTGCCATTCGTAAAGTTCGCGTACAACACTGCCATCCAAGCCACAACTGGTTTTTCGCCCTTCTTTCTCTTATACGGCCGTGAACCATCTTGCATTCTGGAAACAATTTTGCCATACAATCCAGATGCCTCTGAGTACAGTGCTTTGTCCGATATTGTACAGACGGCCGAGGAATACCGTCAGCTAGCTCGCGCGTTTTCCTCCAACACTCAAGGCTATCGCAAAGACCAGCATGATAGCGATACCCCTGCTCCAACGTTCCTGGCCGACAGCTTCGTTTGGCTATGCGTTCCTGCCACCAGCAAACTAGAAACGAAATACCCCGGACCTTATCGCGTCTTGGAACGCACATCCCCTGTTAACTACATCATAGAGCCAGTCACCCCTTCTTCCGACCACCGCCGCCGCGGCCGTGAGGTTGTCCATGTTAGCCGCCTCAAGCCGTATTACAACCCTCTGGTCGTCTCCTCTCCGTGAGTCGCCAGGATGGCGACTTCACGCGGGAGAAATGTAAAGAAGACGAAGAACAAACAACGCTGCGGCATCGTCATCATCATCGCTTGTCTGCGGCGCCCATCTCTCCCGCGCTGAAGCTGTGCCCTGCGGCTGGTAATTCGATCCTGCTGTGCCCGAATTACTGCCAGCGCTAGACGTTCGACCCAGCTATTAAATCCACATTTCAATATATATATATATATATACGTTACGTTATTTTAGTTTATTTTAATTTATTATCATATAGTCACTGTGCTCAGTGCTGATACTGCGCCTCCTTCCATCTTCCTGAGGCATCCCCTTATGTTTCGCCTACGAAGGATTAGCCGAGCAGCCCCTTTACATCTCTCGCATTCCACTGACCCCAATTAAGAACGTGCGAGAAGTCCTCACTATTGTTGCCATGGAGCGTATCTAGTTCCATGCCAGCGCCTACTACATTGCCTTGCTCCTGGCTAGGCAGCGAACGGGAAGAAGTTCCAGCAACGGCGCCCTCTTTAGGCAGAAGAGAAATGTAAGCCTCCTGTGCATACTGGGTGATGCGGGTAATTAGAATATATTCCCCCTTTTCACTCGAATCTTCTATATTTTTTCCCGCCAGGTCGCGATAGAGGATTCTGTCTAAAATATCGCATTTAGTATTTCTGGTGGGTGTCATTAGTACATGCCCTAAATGTGGATGGACGAAGAAACACTCACGGAAAATGCCAGAGGGATAGAAAAAGCGCATTCTGTCCTTCTTGCAGTTTCTGTGATCGCGTGCGTCATGCCCCTAAAATATATAACAAGGGTAGTGTGTGTTTTGTTTACTCATACCACTCGTCAGCCATGGTCGCGTATGACGACAAGAGCGAGCAAGTGTTGACAATGCGTGTGTTTATCAGTGTCAGAATCCGGAATATTTGTAGTGAAAATAATATTGCAGTGATTCAGCGTAGCATTTTCTGGAAAACAAAATGGAAGTGGATTTGCTTAGCTATACTAGGACACGTAGCGAGAGGTACGTTTCCCTGGCTGAACTTGTTGTACTCATGCATGTTTATCAATGAGAGACATTGGGTATAATTTCTAAAAGTCATATTATGCATTATACTTATACATTGGGTTTACGCGTCTTTTATTAATTTTGCCTGACAGAGACAAAGACTGCTCGACAGTCTTTGAAGTAGCATGCAGAGGTCCCAGTTTTGTCTATACACTATTTCGATTTGGCAGAGTCTCCAAACACAGTCTCATGCATTTCATTACTCACCGGTGTTGTACATTTGGTGCCACAGCCTCTCGCACACACTACACATGCGTCCAAACGGAGTGTTCACAAAGTCTGCTTCAAATTTCCGGGTCCCAGATGCACTTTCGGACACTCTGTTAGAGTGATCACTCACACCGTGTGCCTTCAGATCATTTTCTGTTGGTTCTCATTGACTGAACTCTTCCATAGGCCTCATCTCATCGGCTATGCTCTGTATATCATGCTCGGCAGCCTGGCATCACCGTTTGGCAAGCCGTTCCTCCCTCTGTACGGGCGTCCCCGCTGCTCTCTTCGCCTTCTTACGCTCATTCTCTCTTTGCTGCTACTAGGCGTCGCTTTTTACGCTCTGCCGGCATCTGCGTTTCGATGGAGGCGGAACCGAGGGGCGTCCTTGTGCTGTGCGATGTTAGTGCACGATAAAGATGCCCAGGATGTCACAATTACTCCGCAGCCCTCCACTACCGTCTTCTCGTTTTCTCTTTTCTTTTTCTCTCCCAACCTCCTTCCATTACAGTGCGGTTCAGTGCCCACAGAGCAAGTGTAAAAGATATTGCGCCTTACCTTTCCTGTTAACCAATTTATTATTATAATTATTAATAATATTAATAATTTAGCTCCGACGTCATGCGCAGCGCAGCTGTTGCTCCCGCCTATTCGTTTTCTCGAGGAGCTATATCCGCAGGGTGATCAGATTCATCTATTATTGTGCGCCGCTGAACATCAATAGCATAGCGAGCTTCACGATCCGACGTGTTCAGCACTTGACCCGTGACTGATGGGTTACAGGCACGGAAGTCTTATATGCGTAGTGATCAAGCGGTCATGGTCCTGAGCTATCACCGTATCCAGCTACCAGGCATATGTGACCACACCACATATTAAAGACTGCAGTAGTTTTATAAGAAGCAAAGGCTTTATGATAATTGGTTACGTTTCTTGTTACCATTTTCACAATCACTATCGCTACTATCATTATTATGAACTATGTTTACTGTCATTTTCATCGCTACTCTGCCATCATTACCATTATCACTAACTTCATCCTTACTGTCGTTGCTACTATGATCCTCATATTAAACAAGGAAAAGGAAGACCTGCCATCATTACCATTATCACTAACTCCATCCTTACTGTCGTTGCTACTATGATCCTCATATTAAACAAGGAAAAGGAAGACCTGTTTCTCACGCGCTCTTCTGGGAATCAGAGAAGAGTGGTTTAATATGGCGTTTGCTCATAATCACACCTTCTCATAACCACATCGAAGGTCAAGTGTGAGTCGTAACTGACATTGGTTGAAGATGGGGTAGCAAAGCTTTCGCTTCGAGATGTCCCATTTTAACCAAGCTTTACGAACGTGCTTAGTAGTTCCGGAATGGCGTCCCTGAATTATGCACTTATACCAGCTCAAAACAGCAAGGTACACGATGACGAACGAGGACACTCAAGCGCGGAACGTCCAACTGATATTTAATAAGTGAACAATGTACGTATATGCAGATTTCCCAGCAACATTAAGAAAATTTGTTTGCTTGCACTTCTTCAAAAAGACCAACTCTGCATTTGTCAAAGCGATTGAAGGCGTGCTAACCAAGATCTTGCAGACCGGCTATCTCAGCAGCCTCTATCATCGCCCGCACTATCTGGTCCGAGCACCTACTGATTACTGAACAGTTGATTTGGCGCTAGTATACACACATAATGGATCACCAACTAGCCCACACTTTTACCCTATTGTTCCTGAATTGGCATCTAAGAGCCCAGGAAGGTTTATTCTGACCACATCTCCCATTTCAAATGACTACCGATTTCGTAGTTTCTGCCAACTTTCTAACAGCATGTCATATCGTTACGTCAGGGAACCTAGCAGCTAATTAGTGCTCGCCATAACAATTGGCCAACTACCACCTGTGATCTTATTCTGGAGTTTATTGTCAAAGATCGAATGTCAACGTCATGGGTCAACCCTGATGCTACTGTGGTTTGACTTTGAAGATATCATATTGAGGTTAGCCGAATATCAAAAGCCCAATTAGTGCTCTTCATAACATTGGCCTACTACCACCTGGGATCTTATTCTGTTGTTTATTTGCAAAGATCGAATGTCAAGGTCATGGGTCAACACTGATGCTACTGTGGTTTGACTTTGAAAATATGATATTGAGGTTAGCCGAATATCAAAAGCCCCGCACTACATGAACTCTGGCTTTCACGTTGAGCATAGCTCTCGCTCCGTAATAGAGCTAGTGAAGGTCTGTGCTCTTTTAACTGTCAGGTCACTCAAAACTTACCTGTGGTGAGGACGACACAGGCTACCTGTCGTATTCTGAGGTAGCACCGCAGGATTGCCTGTGCTACCACTGGGTTACCTGTTGTAGTCGTTAACCGCCAGATAGATGTGCATACGGCAGAAATGTAATTGTTATACTTTTGTAATCATGACGAAGTAATATAACAGTTAGCCACACTGAGCCTAACCAAATGAGTAACAGCATATTCCTGCCGTCCTTTGGGGAAACATTTCTAGACCTAATCGTTTGTCTTAAACACAATGTTCAAATTTCAAAGCAAGAGATCTAGAAACTCAATATTACTTTCTCTGGGGCAGCCATAGCCTCAGACCTCCTGCCCACCACCTCCTGCAAAGTTCTCTCCGCGGAAGAATATGACAAACCGTTATCCATACAGACAAAACCTTGCAACAGAAACTGGTACGTAGGTCTAGAGGAGGTCCAAAAGAATAAAGACCATCCTCTGCCAACGCACCTCGACTTTATAGCAAAAACATAGCAAGTTGTCTCTCAAATGGCTCGCGGTTTTTTTCTTCATGTCAGATCCATTGTCTGTGTGATAAGTTCAACGAAATTTAATCTCCTTTACTTTTAATGTTATTGTTTGTTGTCTGTGAAATATTTATTGTGCATAAATACAAGAAAGCGCAAATATTTTTATTTATTTATTTATTTACAATGCCCTCAGGGCCCGTAGAGGCATTGAAGGTGGGAGTGGGTTAACAACAACAAAAAAAAATAAAATAAGCATAACCGAATCGTTTACAAGGGTAAGAATTTCAAAAAAATATCTAAACTACAATAATTACAAACAATTTATACAATAAGAAGCCGTGTCAAAATCCAGTCAGTATGCAATATAAGCTAAGGCAGTACGAACATTTGAGTTATCAATAATGGAAACAATATCTGCGGGAAGGTGATTTCATTCAGTCGATATTCGAGGTATGAATGACTGTAAGAAAGCGCGTCTATTACATCTATCGAGGCCGATTTTATGATGATGGCGAATGCGATGAGATAAGTAGTGAGGTTGAAGAAAGAATTCGTCGCTCAGGCTAGGATGATGATAGAGCTTGTGGAACAGGACTAAGCGAGATTTTTTGCCACGAAATCTTCATGATGGAAGCTGAAGGTCGGACTTCATGGCTGTAATACTTTCGGTTCGGCTGTAATAAATGAGACGGATGGAGTTATTTTGAACAAGTTCTATGGCGGTGATTAGAGTGGGTCTGAGAAATAACTCAAGTTACTGACATTCTAGTGGAAATCAAGAAGAAGAAATGGGCATGGGCAAGACATGTAGTGCGAATAGACTATAACCGACAAACTGGTAACAATCTGGATTCCAAGAGAAGGAAAGCGTAGCAAGCGGCGGCAGAAAGTTAGGTGGGCAGATGAGGTTAAGAAGTTCGCAGGGGTCAAGTGGATGCAGCTAGCACAGAACCGATGTAATTGGAGGAATAGGGGAGAGGCCTTTGCCCTGCAGTGGGTATAGTCAGGGTGATGAAGGTGATGATGGCGCATTCGCCATAAAAATTCTGTACAGACACTGAAGGGCACTGAAATATAGCTTAAAATATATTTTCATTGACATAGAACATCCGCCTTCGTGGAAGAAATACAACTAAGCCCGCGGGAATGGTGAATTAATTGCAAGAAAAACAAAAGCGGCTGTCGGTATCATTGCCTAAATTTGACTGATGGGTTGCCTGATCCCGGTAACCTCAGCCGAAGAAGCACTTCTGCAGAATGGCATTGGGCCACACTTGTTTAGAAGCTGGCGTCTACTCATAAACATGCGCTAATTAAGCCCTGATCCTGATTGCTCAGCAATTTCAGAGATAATGGTCAGAATCATGGTTAGACCTGTGACTGAGCAAAAAATATGCGGCTCTGGGAAGGCCATCGGAAACCAAACCTGCCAATGTATAATGCTAGAACCTTCTCACGCGAGGTTATTGTGACCAGCAGGCAACTAGCAGATGGACAAGGAACTAGCAGATGTTTAATGATATGTCGTAACTACAGAGTTTAGGAGAAAAGAAGTATGCCGAGTGCTAAAGGGTGAGTGCGTGCTAGGCTATGTGATTTTATTACCGAGACGATAATAGGTTTGGAATTCCTGATAAAAAAGCAGACTGGTACACAAATGAATTCTATACCATTTATCAGATTGTTGGTTAGTTCGTCGAGAACATGGTGGCTGAAAGCTCACAGTATATGTTCTTGGTTAGAAGCAATAATATTCAAACGGGTTTCACAAGACGAGATAATGTACGGAACATGAATTCCTTCTTCCATGATCGAGGCAACGAAATGTACATGTAAGTGACTATATGGATAGAATAAAGCTTGAAAAATTGCGGAACGTGCGTTTTTCTGCCATTATGCAGGCTTTGAAGGTGCTCGAACATATGCGTTGCAGTGACCCCAGGATTTCTGCCTCTAAATGTTGTGGTCTTGAGTAGAGAAAGAAAGAAGCTTGTCACAGAAATCCATCTAAGAGTTTGTGGTAAGAGAGAAAGTAGATGAGTTTGGATCCGGTTGCAAAACAGATAATCCGTTTTAAAAGAGGACCTGAGGCCGAGCACGGCCGAAAATAGCTGCCACATGTATGAGGTGCACATTAGATATAACGAAGTGGTGTAATAGATAAGGTTACGGCAAGCTTTGTTAGATGACAAAAAACCATTTATGGAATGCCAGAACATAAGAGCCTCTAATCCACTGAAGATAATATATCTGGCCTCTCTATTAAATTCATTTTATAAAGATAAGGTAACCAAAATTGTGAAGTATAATATAGAGGGTATCAAGGAACTGGGCTGGTACTATGAATTGCAGATGTCCTGCACATGACGCTTCAAAGCAATCTTGAGGCGACACTTACACAGCAGTGTTTATGGATGCACTGAATGTGTCCTCCCCCACTACACTTTCAGAATATGACAGACATGAACAGTCTGCTGCATAATACGAAAAGTTAACTAATCTGATTAAGCACCGGCCATTGTTTATCCACCTCCGCGGAGATTGAATCGGCAAGTAAACATAAAATAGGGCATTTACACAACGTTCAAGTCATACCCTTTAATCTTTCTTACACAAGCGTCATCACTGGCCCAAAAAGTAGCCGGAATACAACATGCGCAGTTCATAATTTATGAAGATGTCACAATAATGGAAACGCTAAGCAAATTGGAGACGTAGAACCATCATTTCCAAGTCTTTAAACACAATGGAAGAGTACGTCTGTGAAGCAGGACTTGTATTGCCGCTACAGAATTCAGCTAGACTTACCGGGCTAAGAGGAACGGTAGGAAAATAGTAAGTGAGACTATCGTTCTCTAAAATAGAAGCGATAAATTTTAACGACAGAACATTCTGGGAGCCTTTAGGTTTGACATTTGCAGCGCGATTTCTGCACAACAGCAGCGACTAGGTTACACTTTATTAAACACTTATCGTTAGGGGAAAAGCAGCGTGGTATCATCTCGCCAGGGATCTTCTAGGCGTATGTCCTTTAGCCTCACATTGCGTCCGAGGCATATATTTGTTTATTAGTGGGCCGACATGGGGTGCCACTGAAAAAAAATAAAGAGGAATGAGATCAGCACCACAAAGACATTTCCATAAATAAAGCGCACCCTCATTCTTTGGAGGGATGCACTGTTGAATACAACGATTAAGTCTTTGATTAGAGAAAGGTAACTTTACATGTGTACACAAAGTATTGTGTACCCGGAAGAGCAGTACCTATTTATTGTGTTAAGACACAAATATTAATAATACAAAGTTCCGTTCCTCATAAATACAAGATAACAATCGTAAATAAGATGTATACTAACATTGGTTGATATAGGTTCATAACTGTGTACCGCTCACACCTATGCCCCGATTGTCCAAAAGGATGGTGAAATGGCTCCATCACACTGGGGTGGCAAATACTCGAAAGTCGTGACTACCAACTTACCTGTATTTTCGAAGAAGAAAGTACATAGCAGCTCTATCTAAACGGCAAAGCTTATTGAGAAGAAACAAGGAATAATACCTAGATTGAGGCCAATGCCTGGAGCTATTGATCGAAAAATTATAGTTTTCAGGGGACAGGATAAGCCGCATACTTTCTGTGTATTTTGAGCATATTGTGATGCACCTTTTTCAATAACTTGTTTTTAACGAGACATCGCCAAAGTTTCGTTTGATTTTGTTCAGTAATTTGTTATCTATCCACTGAACCAAAAGTATTTTATTACGAAATAAAGCAAATTATTATCGTTTTTTTTTCTTCGGAGAGATGATTTTAGACAACTTTTCGGACATTGCTTATCAGTAAACAAACACGATTGACTCTGCAGCTTCAACTTTGGTTCAGTGTATATACATGTATAGTCATTTAGTAATGCACCCTAATAATCAGCGTAGTATCTTTTCTAAATTTTGAAACAACGTTAGCGACGTAACAAAAAACCTTCTTTCAGAGAACTGTGTTTAAAGCGAACAGTGACCTCAGTCCCGCGTTTTTCGCCCAGGCAACAATTTTTGATTCAGTTGTACAGTAGGAGCCAGATGCATAGCTATCATCTTACTCAGCTTCGCGCATTTTTTCCTGTCCTTTAGTTTCCTGGGCCTGCTTGATGCTTGATGAGTTTCTGTTTCAGCAACATAAACTCGACGCTCATCGACTTCCTTTAGCCATTAAGGGAGTTTTATGGCCGGGATGTAGCCCCTATGCGTCAATAACCTTAGTTATTGCTGTGTTGACATCATTCAATGTTAGGGACCGGATGGAATGTGGCAATCTTCAATGTCTTTAGGTCCCACATTAATATTTTTGAAACAAGCTCCCACATTAAACTATTAAATCACACATTACTGTCCTCAGTTCGTCAGTGCAAACATTTCTACAAAAGGTGTGGCTGTGAAAGCTGCCGATAGATGCATGGGCTTCAGTGCGTCCATGACTAATGGCGGCAGACTATATACAGAAACGGCTTGCTTTCCTGCGCAAATTTTGCGGTAGGCCCCCACAGGTGCCGGGCCCCTTTTTACGCAGAGCATGACACGGCTCCGTGTCAGATGATGCCATATAAAAATCGGCTCCCCAAACAGCTTTCTGCATCTCTTCTAAGTTTCAAGTAATTTTCCTTATTGTCAAACCGTAGTCTGAAGTATGTCTACGCCTGCGTCGTTAAGTCGTCCTTTGCCGGAAATGATTTTTCTGTCTTCCCTTTTTTTAACCATCTATCTCATGTCTATTCTTTTGTTGATTAACAACTTGACCTTTGCTGCCAGACGGTCTTGTTTTTTAGCTAAAATCAGGAAAATGTTGTGTTTTCTGATATTTACGGTGGAACAAAGGTAAAAAGATAGCGTGCGTAAAGGGAGGCGTGTCGCTCGTCGCTTTGCTTTCAGATCACTTTTTATTGTTGGTAAAATTTGCACAGGATGAAGTGTCCTACTAGAAAAGATGCAGAAAAAGAATATACTTTTATATTTAGCAAAAACACGAAATCGATATTTTTTAGAACTTTTCACTTACCCTTTTCCGTTAAATTTAAGACGCAGGGGGCTTGTAGGGAGGGTCAGGGAAGAAACTCCAGTTAATAAATCAAGAATGGGCATGGTATTGTCAAGAAAGGAAACGCTTCGAAATATTTTACCGTTAGAAGAACTAAGGTTAAGAAATTGGATTTCAAGGAATGACAAGTGCAACAGGCTGCAATCAGGGGCGGATTAACAGATATGGGGGCCCGGTTCAAAAATAGTCGCGGGTCTTTAAACCCCATAGAAAAGTTACTAAAGCCTATACAAAGCTTTTCCCTGTCACTCAAAGTTCCCTGCCACTCATGACATCAAAGTTGACCGGCCTGAGAATCTCGTGTCTCCCCTCTCGGCAGCGACAAATTACTGAAGTGGCTGTCAGCTATGAGCAGTAAAACTCTAATACTTTATTGCTTTTGTCCCAGTTTTCCCTGTTTACGCTTATATTAATAAAACGCAAAACTGCCCGCAACATCACTGATAACGGATAAATATCGGTTTATCAACTAGAGCCAGCTAGAACCTGTTGATTCCACTTGACTACCAACCGGGACCCGATGACTCCCACTGGTAGGCATCTGGAGCCAGTTAATGCCAGGTAAGTACCAGTTGGTACCAGGTGAAACCAAATGAAACCAGATGAAACTAGCGAAAACCATTTTGGATTTTTGAGTTTTGTCAATGTACACCCTCCCAATTTTTTAACATGAACGCACGAGCGTCGACCGTCGTGTCGATAAGCGCCATATGACGGAGCAGAGCGGCGAAATGAGCGAGAATACGCGCGTGCGCGCAGTGAGCACTGCGGTACAGCTGTCCTTTGCCAGGCTGTTCTGAGAACGGGACCTCACCCCTGCTTCTTTTGAGCACCGTTATTGTCATCATCCTTTTCTTTTCTCAACGCTTCCATCAAGTTGTAAATAAGCGGTCAGGTGGTACCGCTAGCGCTTAATGAAATGCGAAATACGCCCGCTGATTATACAATATGCGTATCAGGATTTTGTTTCTTTTTGCTATGGGTCACGTAGCCTTTCCTGCGGCAAATTGAATGTTATTCACTTAATTCCCTTCGCTTACTTCGCTTATCGATTACTTTGCTTATCAATTCCCATCTTCCTCTCATACAGGAAAGCAGGCGGTACCACATGGCCTACTCTAATCTATTCCCAGCGGCATTCAGAAAACAGAAGGAAATGCGATAACGCACAAAAAAGCAGGTGGGGTTGGATCCGCTTCCCGTAACAGCCGGGCAGAGGACGGCTGCACCGGAGTGCTCATTGCGCGCACGCGCGTATTCTCGCTCATTTCGCCTCTGTTCTCCGTCGTACGGCGCTTATCGACTCGGCGGTCGACGCTATTGCGTTCAGGTTAAAAAAGTGGGAGGGTGTACAAAGTTTTGTACATTGACTCGCGAATTACGAGGCTTTTATGAATGCTTTTGAAGTAGTTGACATGACAATACACAAGCTTCAAGTTTCTTCATGGGAAATAAGGAAGAATAGCTTTGCCCTGCAGTGGATATATTTCGGCTGTACCTGATAATGATGATTATCCGCCTGAAGTGAATTGAGTTGATATTATGAAGCTACGACTGTGATCGCCCTTCCTACCTAGCGATGGAGCTGTGTGCTAACTGTGACGCTGTGGAGGTTGTGAAAGTCGTGTATGTACAATACTGATGGCTATATTTACAGGCACCATTTACCCGCCATTTGACCATTCAGACATGATACAAAGACATTAACATCACCTAAAAAATATATTCAACAAGAGAGTAACATAAATCATCAAGGCACATTGGACATTTAAGAAAACACGTTGCACGGCTAGTTTCTGAAGCATGATGTTTAACCAGTTATCTAGCGCTGCAAAAGCCGGAGACACACAGAGAGAGAAATGGAGGAATATTAAAATAGATAGGCAGGGAGATTAATTAGGCGGTGCCTATTAGGCTACCATACATGTGTGGAGGGGAAAAACGGAGAAATATAGAGAGAAAAAGGTCCAGGGAAAGGAGTCTGGCACATGTCCAGAGATCTATAGTAAAACAGCTACACAGGACGGGTGCTAGCTCTAGTTTTATAGTGTCAGACACATTCTACATTTATGCATAATTAAGAACAGAGCGCATGCGGGGAATACGTGCGTTCATTTGATAACGTATCTGACTTGACCGAGAGAGTACCTGACCACTGCCGCTCTTGCAAGGATGGTAAAGATCAGTCGCCATTACATACGGCTTGAGGGTACCAAAATTTAGAGCAGGAATAAGGCAGGGTAACATGCGATTTTTCTGAACCGTCTTTTATCAAGGAAAGGGGTGACACTTACGTCCACACTACATACGTCTCCCTTCGGGCCAGTGAATACGGACTAGTAGACATTAACGATGTAGTCTGTGCTGCGTAATCTACAAGAAACATTCTCAAACGCATGCGCTCCGTCTCCATTTTGCATATGGAGAATGCGTTTGTTACATCAAAATTAGTTGCAGCCAGCGCCTATTCCTTGCAGTTTTTTGTGTGTCTTCATCTTTATTTAGCGCTGCAGAACTTGTGAGAAACCAAACAGTGGACATGATGTGCAAAAGGTCTACTATACGCGCAGAACGTTGACCCTGCTCGATGACTTCACTACAGCACAGTCAAAAAATCCACACACGTTTCTCATTCAGACAATCTTCCCATTGCTTGCCAGCTTGCTGCGGCCGACTCTGGCGTGCAGATGGGGGTGTCATCGTGGCGGGCCCTAGCACGTACTGGTAAAGATTTGGGCTTCTGACACCCAGCGCCCGTCAACGGCTCATTTCCAGTGGATATGTAGCTAGAGGACTGTGCTGGTCGGAAATCATTATAACAGTGACACCGCAACGGCACCAGGAAAGTACCACGCATAAAAGAGCTTCATCAATAGACACCGCTTGTAGGCTCAGTGACTGCCCTATGGCGCAGCCATCTAATTCACTCACATTTGTGATGAAACAACCTTGTAATCGATTGCCAGCCTGTTGCCAATCCGGACATGCAAATGGGGTTATCATCGAAGTGGGTGCTACCACACACCGGAAGGGAATTACGCTTCTGCCATCAAGCACTAGTCACTTGCTCACCTCCACTGGATATATGTCACTGGAGGAACTGCGCTAGCCATGAATCATAGTACCAGGGTTTACTGCATCGACGTAAGGAACAATACCATACACAAAAGGGCTTCATTCACTGACACTGCTCTGTAAGCTCAATGAGTGCACTATGGTGCAGCCATGTAATGCATTCACGATTCAAACGATCTTACTATCACTTGAAAGCCTGCTGCTGCCGACTCTGGCACGGAGACGAGGATGTTGTCGCTGCGGGCCGTACCAGGCATCAGAAATGACCTGTGCTTCTGCCATCGAGCACCCGTCAACTACTTCCTTCCCACTTTATATGCTGCTAGAGGCACTGAGCCCATCACAAATCATCATATAGTGAAACTTCCCTTCAACGAAATTCAAGGAGCCTTCTGAAAATTTCTTCAAGGTAAAGTTCACTTTAGTGATACATGTGCGTGGAAGCTCGTTTTCATTGTCTCCAAGAAACGTAACGTGTTGAAATCATATCTCAACTCAATTACTTGTCATTATGCTGATTTGTATGTGAAGATTGCAGGAACTTTTCCAGCAGTTCTGAACTTATTACTCTCAGTCTTAAACTGTCACTGCGTGCAAGATCCCATGGGTCTTGCCCGGCACAACAGTCTACTTGGTAGGAAGGGCTTTCATTTTCTTCAAGCATATCATTGCTTCACCAGATAATGTTTCACTAGCATGCATACGCATTTCTTTCTTGGAGATTAAAGGCCCAATAGGGTTCTGCTATGGCCGGCTAGAACAGTTGAGCAAACTAAGCGCGCAAAGCCAGCTGTGGACTGAGCTGGCTAAAGCTTGTTTGGATAGCCAATTAGCGTAAAGCTAAATTACGGCCACTTTTCCTCATACGGTTAGAATATATAATTCTAAAAGTAAAAATATATCCAAAACGTGTGGGTTGTGTTTGTTGAAGTTCTCTGTATACGTAGGAGACACAGAATGTTTGTACGAAAAAGACACGGAAAGTGTTTGTAGAACAAAAATAAGCAATGAGTTGAAGAGAAATATGTTATCCGCTTTCAACTTAAGGCGCGCAGTTTAAATGTCGAATGCTCTGCGCCCTGGAGTGCAGTTTGAGCGATAACAATCGCTGCCGTCCTGCCACGCCATCTTGAACCACGGTCTAACAATATATTTAAATGCTGACACTGCGCCCGGCGGCGCTACCAATTTGTATTCATCGCTCCATGCGCTTCTCTTGAACGTGGATAGATGGCGCACGCCAAGGGATCTGTAGTCTGAGCTGCGTAGGCCGTGATGCAAGTGCAGCAGGATCGTTCATTGCTTCGGATTGTACGCAAGCTTTGTTGAGTGCGACAAGGGCTAAGAAGGATTGCAACAGTTGCCGACGTGTAATAAGTTTCGGCCACTTCGGGCTTTACTTGATGGGATTGCATGAATATTGGACGCGCAACGCCACCGCGGCCTCGTGATGCTTCCAAATTCGTTATCAAAACGCATTTATGACAAAGGTTTTTTCTATCCTCCGGAAGACCTCTAGGGCAACGTAACTATACTGCCTCTTAAATACAAAAGGTGGGCCTGAACGCGCATATCCCCACAGTTGGGTTGAAGAACCTAAGTGTGCATTCAAATAATGGTTGAGCAGTGTAATGCGCCGGCGCTGTGAGATGATGTCCGCCCTATACAGAATGTGGTTAGCTTCGGCTACCTGATGTCTGATATTGAGCAGGGAAACGTGAAGGCGTTTCTGCATTTCACCTGTATCAGAAAAGCTGCCTACGTTGCCAGAAATAGAACCCGCGTTGCTGTGCTGTGTTGCACTGTGCTGTGTGTAGCTTCAGATGCTACACGTGTTGGGGCCAAGAGGATACCAAGCATGTATTTGTGACGCTTTAGTGGCTAGTGCAGTGCACTATTAGCTACGCGGTGCGAAAAAAAACATTGAATGAATTTTCCTGTTTTTCACCTGCCATGCTCATCGTTTACTAGAACAGTGACAACGCTTAGTGGTTGTGCACCTTAAGGGAAACCGTCGTGCAGGCGCAGAAGTGAAATGCACTGCTCTGAACTACAATTAGCGCACGCCAGTTGAGAATAATTTTAGTTGCCAGTTAAAACTACTTCATCTCAATAATTTCGGGCTACGAATTTCTCCATCCAGCGTCCTCAAGTCTGTCAAATTATGCAGCTGCCTATTGTTATAAATATACCGGCAAATCTTCTGTATGCTACCATGTTTTGTGGCACTAATATGTACAGCGGCTGTACGCAGGCCACGAAATCGCCGACAGAAATTAAATGTTCAGATGCTTCTTCGAAACGCGGTCTCATCCAAATAAAAATTAAGGACTCAGAGCGCCATTTAGCAGCTTCGATTGTTTCATTGCTGTCCTCGTGACCTGCAGACTTTTAAGCTTGACTTTTAAGGAGCCCAACTGCTGAGCCAGATAACACGGGTTTAGTACCGGCTGTGACTGCCGTCAAATAACGCAAAAAAGTGAAGAATCGCATGTGGGCTAATTTTTATCCCTTCGTTGCGGCGTTCATTAATGTGTGTACGCCGCTATGAGACTACAAAAAGCAAAGTTTATAAATTTTTGTCCAAGTGCGGCCCAAAAAGCCGTTATGTCAAACACATAATTTTGATTACAAGTAGCCTCCTTTACTACAAAAGCAAAATGTTTGTACAGTTCGACATTAAAATTTAATATATATATATATATATATATATATATATATATATATATATATATATATATATATATATATATATATATAGTAGCCACATTTGTTACAAGTACTACCCTCAGCGCAGTATCACAGTGGCGGGTGCAGGCCGCTTGCTTGGATGCCTGGCGCACGTGTCTGTGTCAGGAAAAATAAAACAGCCTAATGCGAAGGAGACACGCGCGAGGCGTCGTGTAGAGGGTTCCAGAGCACTGGAGAAACGTCCTCTTTCCTGCGCGAGGAGAGCGAAATGCTTTGCGTGCATCAGCTTCACCCCCTCTTCATCACTTGGCGGCGATGATGACTCATTTGGCTGGACAAGCAACTGGATGTCTTTCTAAGGTTCGGCCGAGGCTTACCAATGAAGACACGCACCTCGATGGGAAGAGGAGAGGACGCTTCTATAGTGAAAGTTACGTGTACGTGCACGCCTGCCTTAGTGCGTTGTAAGAGGCAGAGACGCGGCGCGACCTGTTCATTGAAGTCGTGTCGCTTCGGCAAGCTAGGCAGTATTAGAGCCAGTGTTGTAGAGAGTGTTACAGTGCTACTGCTCGGATCCCGGGGTCAACCAGCTGCTCGGCCAGTCCACAGATCTACGAGAGAGCGGCGCTCGTCTACAAGATGGCAACATCGTGACACTCAGAAGTCGATCTGTGCCAGTGCCTTGAGAATAATTTGGTGTTTATTGGCTCGGACTCTCTCGTGTACTATTCGATGTTGTTAAAGGCTCTGCGTTTTTCGAGGGCCTCTTTAGTTGCATGTTTTGCACTGCTCTTCTGTGAACATCTTGCTTCTGTGTTTTAAATGTTAGTGTGAATTCCTCTGTATCGTATCTTGCTGTGTTCAAAGTTTGCTTTGTTTCTTAATTCTGACACCGACCCTTACTCTGGCTTAAACCGGCGAAAGCTGGGCACCAAACGGCCACCCCCTTCTGCCACTACAGGTAGCAGAGTTCTGGCTGAGCTTATCACGCAAGTCGACGGCACCTCCTTTGAGATCGGAACAGCTGCTGCACCCAGACACTCTAAGGTTGTCTGGAAGAAGGCTCAGCAATAGTAGAGCATCTTTAATAAATTATAATTTTAACGGGGTTAGTCACCAGACCCAGACTAGCAGGTTTTCTTGAACTTGTATAGTTACTCAGATATTTTGGACGGATGAGAAAAATACTGGTCAAAGCAATTGCCGAGAAAAGTGCAATTTCTTCTTGGGCACATTTAAATGTACATTGCAATCGAACTCGGCGTAGAGAGATTTTGATATCATATGCTCTAGAAAGTGTTTCGCATAGACGTGGTCGCGCGGTTGTGATATCCTATATGCTCTGGGGATTGGCCCGCGTCACGGTCCTGAGCGAGCATGGCCGACAGAGGCTTGAAATGGGACACTTTATCCGGGGAGCCCTCGTACCCTTATCTTCAGTTGAGTAAAAAGCACATCTTACCTATTATTACGTCTGGTCAGCTGCTGGACACAGCTGGACGTTTATGGTGTACGACAGCAGCAGACAACCAAACACAACGCAGCCATCAAATACATAGGCAGAGAAGACCACCGGTGGCGTCGCCGTCGACAACGATCACAGCGACTGATCCTAAACCACGACACCAAAATAGCTGTATTTTAGCTTAAGGTTAAGCCTAGAGTTAGGCGCGAGCAATCTGCTGGCTACGCTTCGGTTTGGCTTGAAAGTAAAGACGTATTGCTTTTGCCCATTTCGTAGACCATTCGAGTGTAGAAAACGTATAGTGGTATGACATCGTCTCAACGTCGAACTCCGAGGCACACTGCGGTCACAACCTTCGAACGAACCTTTTCCAAGCAACTCACTGTTGGAGTTCGCCCCTACCGAGTTAACTGTCTTTTTCTTCGGACAAGCACGTGCTCTTCGGACAGGCACATGCAGGCACAGCGTAATAGCAAGACTGTGGCCAATACTGCTGTCGCTACAAAGTCTAGTTGCAGCATAATTTGTTAACAGTGCCTGCCACAGCGCGGAAACTCAAGGCTTAACGTAGGCTCCTTTTGATGTATTCTGATAATACAAAATTCTAACAAAAACGACCTGAAACGGCACCGAAAGCCGGCCACGCCGCTTCGCTGTTGAATGGGAAAGGTGACGCAGTGCCCCCGCGCTTTTGTGTTCGGCGCATGTACTAGAGGGAGAATACAATCTGGCTGCTCTTTCCGCCGCAACGGGTGGTCAGTGCCATCACCTAAATATTGTTACACTATGATAAGGGGTAAAAAGGCCTTGGTGTAAATAATTATGCAATTGTCTGTGAGTTTGAGGCCGCATTAAAGTTAACTGCGAAAGAGCTGAGCTGATACCCTCCAAGCAGAGCATTTTTCAAAACATTTGAGTTCATCTATTGCGAAGGCGATGTAGCTGATAGCCTTGCACCTGTCCACCCCTACAATGTTACCTAGACATCAATTAGTAACAGCACACCCAACTGGCGCAACAATCCAAATTATTGATGGTCAGAGCGACGCCATTGTAATACCTCAACGCAGCTTCTCATAAGGTGATAGTTGTGATCTTTTAAATTATATTGTACTACTGTAGAATGCTTGCAGCACGGTATTATGTGCAGTGGCAAGTATACGCATGCTGTCAATTTTTGTCTTTCTATGCTTTCCCATTTGAAAAAATAACGTTATTTCTAGTTGGCGACGCAAGGCCTATGTGTTGATTTGGTTTTTTTTTACATATGCCATAAGTGAAGGGAGGAATGAAGGTTTTTGATGCCAAAAGCTTCTTTAACAAATGGTTGCTGGGCTGCTTACATATCGAGAGGGCGCCACAAACACGCTGTTAGCAGAGCCAGTGTACCCTATTCAGTCAAGCACTTTTTCCATCTCAGCACAACCTCTGGACATCTGGAGGCGTCACAGCAGCGTTGCCCCAACCACCGGGACAACCAGCTACATGGGCAACCTGGACAACAACCCAACTGTTTGAGACAGAAATTTAATTGTACATCACTCCTTACAGATTATGACAGGAAAATCAAGTCGCGTAATCATGCAGGGTAAGGTGGTGAAAGGCTCGACAATACCTATCCAATGCGCAGGTTTATAATAGGATCTGAAGGGAAAAGCCTGTTATAGGCCCATATAGGAAAAGCGACTGGTTTTCCATCCCTTATAGTGCCAACAGATTAGGAAGATGGTCCTACATAGGCTACTAATGGAAAAGTCAACAATAAGCTCATACTAGTAGCGCCAAACTGACTGTATGATGGACGAATATTGGCTTGAACGATGCTTCAGCATTGAAAATACGAACTCCCCAGGATCAATGTAGGTCCGATGTTGATGTCACTGTTTTCCAGAATTGGACCACCATTGGTCCAACGATTGTGCGCTGCTTGGGCAGACACAAGGAGGAGGCTCATGACGATCATCTGTTCCGGCCAACTAGCTTCACATTCTACTGTTTAGCTAGCCTGATAGCCCATACTACCATATTTTTTGATAGCCCGAGTTGTTTACGCGCCACAAAAGAAAAAACAAACAAACAAACAAAGAGTTCATTGTTGCGTGGAACGCGTAAGGCGAAAATGAAGTGTGCACATAAAAAGTTGTGCCTTTCCTTCGCTTCGTGGTGGCCACGATAGCGGTCTCTGCCGAGCTAATTGGCGCACTCTGTTTCGTAGCTTGGAAAACGTGAGACACAAATGCATTCCTTTGCTCACAAGTTTTTATTCTTGTTCAGAGCCACATGTTAGCAATTTAACCCCTCCGTTGTTGCCGGAATCCGAGTGGGAGCTGAACACCATTTACAAGACATGTCCCTTGGGCAGGTTGGAGCCTTCTAGGAAAGCAAGAACATCCGGGTAGACACTGTCCAGGAGGTCCGTTAGGATTGCACTGAAAGAGGAATTGAATGAAAATTAAAACACGTGCCCTACTGTCGCATATTGGCCAGTGTTTTGTAGTTACGTAACTTTTTGTAATATGAAGAAAGGTACGCTTTATGCGGAAGAGACACGAGTATGCATACGTGATAGCTGCGGAGGCCGTAGAGGGCTGACTCTTAGCAAATGAGAATTTTCGGAAATTGCCAGAGTCATATTTTGCGCCAGCTCTTATGAACGTGACCACGGGCATCATTCTAAGTGGCACGAATATTATCGGTAAATTTGCCAAAGGTAAAATCTCGGATATATCCACGCATTTAACACAGGTCAAGAAAACATGAATTTGGTCTGGATGGCTGCTCACTCGTCAAAGACGGGGAACAAGGTAGTCCACATTAAAGATCGAGGATCTATTAACCGACCTCTGCACTGACTCAATTGTCGGCTCACCCTGAGAAGCCGTAGACAACTATAACTAAAATTCAACAATATACACTTCAAAGACTAACTTACCCCCCAATATTACACAGACTATACCTCACAAAGGAGCAAGAGGTAGTATGAAGGCAGCTCCAAAGTAAGACCCTCTTCAATCCAGAAATACTCAGCCACATATATCCGGACGTTTCAGCCCGGGGGGTAGCAGATATGATGGCAGCACCATTTTCAATACCATGTCCTAGGAGTGTCCGGCAGATCCCCCCCCCCCCCTCCCTCTCTCCTAAGCATCTCGAGGACCTCGTGCAGTCGGGCCCATCGGAGAAGGACCTTGCTGCTCAATAAGGGCCAGAAGCGTACCTCGAGACCATGGACAGGGTTCAAGGGATCGCCGTCAGCATTGCCTGACGGCCACCTCCTAATATCTTCAAGCCAAGGATCCACTAAGCGCTGATAATAGTTTCTTTCCAATTGCACACCGGTGCACTTCTTTTAAGGTAGAAAGGTACAAACGAAACTACGGCATCGCTCCACCCTTGGCCGAACCTGCTTGCTCTTTCACCGACGCAGCGAACACGTATACTCGAGAAAGGCCAAATTAGGATGCTTTGCCACGCCGCGGATTGTTTGAAAGGTGAGATTCAACTTTCTCTCTCTCTCTCTCCAGGAATAGAGCTTGAACAAAAAAACTTCTGTGATAACTGAGCTCAGATAGTGCCCTTATGAGCAGAAGTTGGAAAGAAAAAAATGCAACTGAAAGACCTGTAGCTTTCGGCGAATGACAGATAGTGCCCTTTCATGCCTTGTGAATCCCTCAAAGTCTTAACGAGTGAGGCAAACGTGTCATCGCATGACTTATGCCCATAGTAATTACTTTCCAAGTAATATTTTTAGGTGTTTGTGTATGTCTGGTTTTTTCGTGCACAGACAATTCGAAAGCATTTTTTTGGCAAGCACACAAGTAATAACTGCGCCTCTCTGTCGTTTATTATCATTCTTCATCAGTCAGCGACTCCAGAACACTGTTTCTGTTCATTGATTAGATATTATACTGCCTATTTTAAAATACGAACATTTCAACCATAACTTGAGGCTTGTGATTCGTTTCGAGAGTATGCGATTTAATTATCATTATTAGTGCAAGGCGACAGCTCTAGGAATGCGTCCACAAAGTAACCAGTTTTTTTATGTGCTGCAGGGCCTTGCTATATGCCTGGGTCATAGCGAAGGATGGTTCAATGGATGGACATGAGGACCAACCATTCTGGTTTTGTAACGGGGTTCGTCGAAGAGTTCCTTTCCATAAAAATAACAATCGCATTAACAGCGTCGTTCGTATGTCACCATCTTGTCAATCCGCAACATCATCGACAACAACAACCGATTTACCTGTCAAGTCTCCAAAGATGCTTGCTTTGTTGGGCAAGACAGCACCGCTGACGATGCGCCCACAAAGTAATCAGTTCAATGTACAGCATGTTATGTAATATTACTGACGCCCCCTTACGCACCCAACAGCAAATAAAGGGCTAGGCCAGTTGTGATCGGCAAAGCTGTGTCTCAATTAGTGGGCCACTCGAGGCTCCGTGCCGCCACTTGTTGACATCTAAAATAAAGCGTTTTGACATGGAGTAGTATAGTACTGTGTTATAAGTGTGACCAAATTGTTCCCGTAACTCCTGAAACTAATGAGCATTTCCGACGTGTTCATCTAGCTTCCGGTACACTTGGAACCAGTCGACTCTCCTCAGACTGCATGGGAAGACTGACAGGGAGCATTCACTAAATGTGAACTTGAATGTGGGCTCAACACTAAACCTGAATCGGCGCGGAAGGCATTTTCACTTCCGTTCTTGGCATGCACGACCACCGCATTGAAGAAAATTCTCCTCCAGACCCTGCCGTACACATCGAATACGCAGTATTAGTATAATATATATGATGAACAAGTTTGACAAGTTGTATCGCCTGTACGATAGCGTTATACAGGCTTCGGGGCTGATCAACTCGATGGTCCAAAAGCCAGGTCAGAAGTCGACAGTTTTGTTACTGAGCTCAGACGACATGCGTAAAAATGTGACTTTAGTCACAATTGCGACAGGCTCATGGGCGACCACAATGTTGATCGGATTCGTGATGAAGCTCTACGCGAACGGCTGTTTCGGCAGCACGAGTTTATTCTGGCAAAATCTCAGCGTGCAACTCAGCGGAAATATCATAAAAACAGATTCTAGATCGTAGCCAGTGATCAGAAGACAGAAACGAATGCCCTTAACGTGCGTAATCGAAAACGTTCAAAGTCTGCTGATCGCCTCAGCATCTCATCGTCCACCTGAAAGGTCTGATCATAAAGCTTTTCACTGCGGAACCTCGCACAGACCACAGCAGTGCCCATTTCGTGGCAATAATTGTTCCAACTGGGGAAAACGTGGCCATTTCTTGCACATATGCAAGAAGCCACGTCAGCCGACAGCAGCGTAACTGCGCCGAGTCGGACTGTTTCATGAAGAATCGGAACAAGCCTCGCACGAGGATTTATATTTGGGCTGATTGACCGCGCGAAGTGTCACTGCCAACGCATGTGTCCAGAGAGAAACTGTCAGTGTTAATGTAGACATGGTAACTTTGCTGCTAGACACTGGTTTGAACGTCAACCTAATTCCGGAACAGATGTTCAAGCGCTGGTCGTCGAGACCAGCAACGAAACCAACCGCAGCAAAAGTCGCTACATATAGCGGGCAGCAACTGCCAATGAACAGAGAATGCGAACTCACTTGTGTGCTAGACGACACCCATTACTTCTTTCTTCTTGAGATTTTTACTAGTGAAGGACATAATAAAGCTGATACTAGAAGCTAATGTGTGCACCGCCCTGCACTTGTTTTATCATGTGTGCTGCCTTCTAGCAAAGGCGAAACCATTTAAAACCGAGCTGCAAGAATAGTTTCAGGAGGTACTGATAGATTTGCATGACATATTTGAAGGAACCGAGAAGATGCCGAGAGTTTATAGCATGCAGCTGCATGAAGGACCAATGCAGACAGTTTGTTCCCTCGCAGGGCGTCAACTGCCCTCGATGGCAAGGACAAAGCAGAATTGAAGCACATATAGGAGAATGGTGTAATGACACTAGTAAATACACTGTAAATACACTGTGCCTCGATCCACAGGATCTCAATTCAGATGTGAGGAGGCAAAATTACCGCGTACAATTTCCGAGGAGCTCTTTTCAAGCCTGAATGGCCTATAGTGCTTTCTCGCAATTCACGTTCGACGAGTGAAGCTCATGGCTTTACACATTCACATTACCCTTGGGCCACCACTGTTTTCTTCGGGTGCCTTTTGTTGTTGCGACAGCCCGCGAGCGTTTCAAACAAACCATTGGAAGGGTATTTTACAGCCATGATATTGTAATTCTGTATTTTCACAACATAATGTATGCTTTAAAACGTCCCCGAGAGACAAACTCCATCTTAAAATTGCTCTGACCATAGTTAGATAGAACAACTTTAAGGTGAACAAAACAAAACTAAGTTACGACTTTCAGCTATCACATATCTGGGTTACCAGTTTTCGTCAGTTGGCCTATCTCCAGACTCAGAAAAGGTCTAGTAAATTGAAAGCATGTCAATGCCATTTAAAAAGTTTGAACTGAAAATATGTTTAGGAATGGCAATCTACCTGACGAAGTTTTTCTCATCTATTTCATAGACTATCAGCCTTCTAAGTGAATTACTCAAGGCCGAATTATCATGGAACTGGAAAGGCCAGCTCAGAGACTTTTGGCTTATCAAAAAAGATCACGAAACAGCACCTGTGTTCTTATTTTGACTATTCGAAGCGACTACAATTTATGCAGATGCTAGGTCATATGGTTTGGGATCACACTGTCAAACGTGTCTCAAGCTGTGAGTCCTGCCAATCCACCCAGAAGGCAAATGTTATGTACAAATAGAGAAAGAACTTCAAGCTATAATATTTGTATGCGACCGGTTTTATTATTACATTTTTGTCCGCTTTGTAACAGCGAAAACTGACCGAAAGACTCTTTTTGGTCTGCAGAAGAATGACGTAACAAATGTCTCACCAAGACTGCGAATGATTTTGCTCAGGCTACAGTGTCACACAGCTAAACTTGTTTACGTACCAGGTAAGCTGATAGAAATGGCTGATCCACTGTCAGCATCTCCAAACATTGTATCCGAAATTAAAACGGGAGACTGATCCAGGGCTGTAGGTGTCAACTTTGGTCCAAGCATCACCTAAATAGCTCAAGTAGATCCATGAAGTGGCAATGCGGGATGCAGTTCTGCAGCTGCTGGTCAACTACATTTAATTTGCATTATCAGGTTGTCTTAGTGATGCTCATCCCGTGGGCAGGCTATGCTTACACATAAGGAGAGAACTGTACATTACAGACGGATTTCCTGTGGCAATGGCTAGTATTCCCGCTTTCCACCAGGGGGATGTTTTTGACTGACTGCACCAGGCGCAACATGGAACTGCGGTTTGTAAAGGACTATCCAGACAGAGTATTTATTGGCCTACACTCCACAAGGACATCGCCACTCTCGTATCAAGGAGCGAGTTCTTCCCATCCACCAAGAAAACGAATCCCCAGAAACCATTGCTTGACAGAGACCTGCCACTACGACAATGAGAAACGTTGGCTGTTGATTTCTATCACAGTTCGGGCAACACATATATCCTTGCTGACTACTTGTTCAAGTGTGTTCGAGTGAAATAAATGGAAGCCACAACAGCAATTTCAGTATTTTCGTCCTTGAGGAGTTCTTCCCGAATATGCTCATTTTTGATCAGGGACCACCATTTAACTCTAAAGAATTCAGAGCATAACTGTAAGAATAAGACCTTGCTCATGAACCGTCGCCACACTACCCAAGGTCTAATGGGCATGTGGAGGGAATGATGCAGATGACGAATCTATTTTTTGGTCTCCTCAAGTACCATGGCACTCCAATTATTTAAGCCCGCTCGCCAGCAGAGTTGGTGATGGGCAGAAAACTGAGAACATGCCTACCGACCTGCCACAAAACCTGTAACCATACTATATCGCTGATGCTCACCAAAACATCCGTAACGCAGACATAGTGGACAGCAAAAGCATGAAGACAACCACACTGGCGCACTTCCAACCCTGAGAAGCACCGACCTTTCTGGATGAGAGACAGGAATTCCTGGCAAAAGGTTATCATCTTTCAGGTCGGTCTCCCGGTAAGGCGCTACCAGTGCACACCTATGTTTGTAAATGTGTTCACGTTACACCTCATACTCAGGTAGGATGTAATGCCACTAACTCAGCAGAAGGCTATATACTGGATAAGCCTGAGCCATTAACAATTGCTAACCATGTCACAGCTCACAGGCATCCTAAAGAAGCATGATATACTTCGACATATCTGACTTGCTGCAAGGAACATCTGTTCAACAGCTAGATTATCATTACCTGCCGGGTTATACAAACTGCAGTTAAATGCCTTTTCCATATCCATTTGACGCTCGTGAATTTCTTTCGTGAAACTCATCCGCCCACCAAACCTTTCAGCCTCTCCCTGCTACTCTTTCTATCCCTTGGAATATAATTCGTTACACTTCGCGTGTTACGTATGAGTAACACGCGAAGTGTAGGCGTGGCCAGTGTAGGCGCAGTCCCGCGTGGCCAGTAGGCCACGCGGAACTGCGTGGCTTACTGGTAACATGATGCAAGGATCCTGGCAGGCTTATTCTAATATTTTAGTTAGGTGTCGGGTTGAAGCGATAATATGCTGTCGGCCTCAGTCGGTAAACCAGATGCAATCAGAAGGTTATGAGTACTTTCGGTGTGTCTTAAGATGCCTATAATACGGAGATGAAAATTGCTTGATGTTTCTACGGAAACCTGGCAGTAAGAATACAGGACGAACAATGGGGCACTCTTGAATTCAAAACTGCTCGAATAAAAGAGACAGGCGAAGGAAACACACAACATACAGAGTTTTGTTTTCCTTTCTTCTGCCTTTGGTTTATCCGTGCTGTTTTGAAGATTAGGAAGTTTCACAAATTAGACCGCCAGAAAACTCTCATACACAAGGAGGCATTGGAGTAACCTGGCGAGGCAGATGTACGTGAATTTATAGCTGACCCTATCTGTGCTTGAATGCGGAGGGCGCGGGTTTAGGTAAGTTCTTTTTCTATGTTCCTAAAATAGGAATGAAGATTTTACGATGTGTCGACGGCATTTATTAATTTGTAACTTTAAACGCTTATTTCGGACAGAATGCTCAGAAAATGTTGGCCGCTAGGTCATATTGAAGGATTTCAAGAGGCTTATTTATGCAATCAGGGTAAGCTCAGGCAGTATGTAATGCCACCAACTCAGCAGAAGGCTATATACTGGATAAGCCCGAGCCCTTAACAATTGCTAACGATGTCACACCTCACAGCATTTATTAATTTAACGTTTGTAACTTTAAACGCTTACTTCGGACAGAATGCTGAGAAAAGGTTTGCCTATAGGTCATATTGAAGGATTTCAAGAGGCTTATTTGTGCAGTCAGGGTAAGCTCAGGTAGGATGTAATGCCACCAACTCAGCAGAAGCGCTTCCTACAGTAGACAGTTTACTAAACCTATTCTTAACGGAAACGCTACTGCTGAAAACATACAAAGCTGCATGATAGCTCAAAAGGCAGGTATTATTTTTAATAGAATTTAATTTAGGTATAGTCTTTAAGGTCTCTTCGATTTGGCTTGCACTGGCAGCAGTAGTTCTGAAAAGTGCTGCAGCGGTGCCAGGTGGTCACGTGAGCGTGCAGTGCCAGTTCCGATAACGGCGTGCGGCGGCAGCTGCCAAAAATGAGTACACAAGTTTAGGACCCTGCAACCTAGCAGAGGCGTGCGCGCATCATGTATCGCGTGCTGTAATATGATCACGTCCAGTTTCGAAGCCAGCTGCCGTAGGCCTACAGCACTCGATCGGAAAGCGACGACGACTAAGTGACGTTGATTGCGACCAACTGACCAACGTACGTGCGACTGCACGATCGTTCTATCGGCCGGTCTGCGAAGATGCAACCGATGCGCCTAGGTACGATATAATTAATACTGTAAGCAGTTGCCGCGAGTATTAGTTATGCAAGACTGCCTAATGAGACGCTTGATTAATTGGTTTCCGTTGATTTCTGTCCAAAAGCGCTAGCTGTTGAAAAGACGCACGTGCCTCATTGCGCGCTTTCAGATGTCTATGTACTCCGTGGGCGACAAGTTTGATGTCGCAGAGTCGCTGAGCATCTATCGTGTGGCACACACACTTACCACGACAGAAAATCGATCTATCGCAACTGATTTCTGTTCGCAGCTACCCGTCTTCTTAGGTCACAACATGATAAAAAATACTATATAGGACAACGTGCGAAAGTAACTTATCCCGTCCACGTACCACTACATATGTGACCTTAACTACATATAATACCATTCCTACATCAACAAAATGCTAATCACCAGCATGCAGCTTAACTACCCTGTATACGCAATTATTCGCGGATCCATTAGCAGTGAACCGTCCGGGTTCTAAGGAGACGGACTTTACAAAGCTCTCCAGAACGATGCGCAGCGTCGCGTGCTCTTGGCTGAGCGGCGCGTATGTCATGCTACACAATGCTGCTCGTGGGTACTAGGCACGCGGTAAAGGAGAAAGAAATTTGGACTTCTTGGCGTTCTTTAAAAATTGCACACTGCACGGAGGCTCTGCTTTTTGCATGCAATGAAAAGTGATTGCCGCTGTTGAGCTGAAATCCAGGTTTGGGATGAAAAGTGTAGCGTCGTAACCGCTCAGCCAATGCAACGATCACGTTATTTTGAGATCTACTTGTAATGTTGATGTGCAAAGCACCAGCCAAGTAGACGAGGCTAAATAGTGCTCTTACCTCCGCGAGACAGCGTTGGTGAGGTGCATATCCAGGACCTGGATTTGTCGCCCTGAAATATATAAAAGATAAAATAATTGATCATTGCAACAAAACCACAATACTCGTTTTGATGATAAATTGTGCCTTTTGTTATGCGAAAATTGACTAAACAAAACATCGCTCAATATGAAGCATCGTCAAGGAAGCTCCCTCTGAAGCGTACTAGGGAGAGAGAGAGAGAATGAACATTTCTTTCATCTATAGAGTGTCAGGCATAAGTGTGCTAGGCATAAGTAAGGATTGTTTTCGAAGTATTTTGAGAGAGATGTTTATGGACAAAATGGAAATGCTTCGGTTCGGTTTGTTGAGGACTCCGGAAATGTCGACCATCTAGGGTTCTTTAAAGTGCACAGACATCGTACAGCAGACGATGTCTTTTCGCCGCAATGAAAAAGCGGCCGCCAAGGCCGGGATGTGATTCCACATCCTTGGTAACATTAGTCGAGCGCCGTAGCGAGTGCGCCACCCCGGCGGGGCAGGGGCGAAATGTTTACACTACGTGGCACATTGTCGCTATTGCTACACCAGTAATCATGCGATTAAAATTATTCATTATGTTAAAACAACGCTACAAACATGGACCTTGCAATTCACCACATCTGTCTCCTCAGAAAACTGTATCAAGGGCAAGAGGCCACAGTCAGAACTGGGCATGGTCTTACTGATGGTTTCCGATTGAGAAATGAGTGAGACAAGGCTGCATACTGTCGCCGTGCCTATTTAACCTATATGCTGAGCGCATCATGAGGAAGGCTGGTCTGGACGAGTCTTCAGCTGGAGTGAAGATTGCTGGAAAACGTATCAACAACCTTAGACATGTTGATGATACCACTTTAATGGCAGAAAGTGAAGTGGAACTCAAGAGACTTCTGATGCGCGTACAAGAAGAGAGTGAGAAGTTTGGGCTTGATCTGAACATTAACAAGACAAAGATCATGGCGTCTTGCCCTATCAAGTCCTGGAGCATCAATGGACAAGAAGTGGAAGCTGTGACAAATTTTGTGTTCTTGGGCGCCAAGATTACCTCGGAAGGAGACTGCAGCCATGAAATTAGGAGACGCCTGCTTCTGGGAAAGAGAGCAATGGTTAGCCTTGACCGCCTAGTAAAGAGCAGAGACATTAGACTGCCAACCAAGATCCGTATAACTCGTGCTATGGTCTTTCCAGTTTTGATGTATGGATGCGAGAGTTGGACTGTGAAGAAGGCTGACCGCCGAAGAATTGACGCGTTTGAATTGTGGTGCTGGTGGAGACTCTTGAGAGTTCCTTGGACTGCCAGAAGATCAAATCAGTCGATAGTGTCGACCATAAACCCTGACTGCTCATTGGAGGGTCAAATTCTAAAGTTAAAGCTCAGCTACTTTGGTCATCTGATGAGAAGAGAGGAGTCGCTGGAGAAAGATTTGATGTTGGGAAAGGTTGAGGGTCACCGGAGAAGGGGTACGAAGATAGTGAGAGACCGGAAAGCGTGGCGGGTCACGAAGGGTCGGACACGACTGAACGACTGAACTGAACTGAACTGAGGAAACATGGACAGATAAAAAGACAAACACATATTGTCCGCGTCCTAGCGCTGTCCGTGTCTCTAGCGCCGGTTTAACGTAATGTCCAATCACCTCGCACAAGCCACTTTGCTTAAAATTATTTATTTGCCCCAAATTTCTTGGACGAAAAATAATCTTATACTTTTGTGGCCCTATTCCAGTGCAGTTCCAAATTCCTCAAAATGGCGAGTTGAATTTTGAAAAAGAAAAATTTTTCTGCAGAACCGTGTCAGTAGCATTGATATCATTGACTGTAGAAAATATATTTATGGGTATTTTGTAATAGGAGACGTTTAAGTCATCTTTTAAATCGTCGTTGTGCAGAGGGTAGCTTACATGAGGAGTTAGATTCATGAACAAGCTGACTGTAGTGCTATCCTACAGGTAGAGATCTATGAACAAAGTGCTGATATTGCGTACTCCTTGCCCTAAGTCAAAGCGTCCAGGTAATCCTGTATCAGTAATGAAGTGCTGCAGTGGATTTTTTTTCTAACCTGAGAACAATGACCTAATTCAAAAGTTGTTTCGTTTAGTTAGTTTTACAAGATACTGCCTCGGGGAAGGAAAATGGGTACCAACTAGGAGTCCAGTTGCACGTGTAGTTGAAGTTTATTGGCCGTGTTTGCACAATTACAGAACATTCCTTCTAATCATTTTAGACCGCGAGCTCTGCTTTTCCCATGCCAAACCCCGCACTGGCTCCAAACGTTTGAACTCACCTTGACATTTTCTCTGCGCAGAAAATATTGCCTGTTCATTTTACAAGGTTATTCACCTGCGCAAACTAGGCATTGCGCATGTGCCAGTAGCATCTACGCCTAGCCTCAGATGCGCCATAAAAAACATTGCTGCGACAAGGTTTTGTACAGGCGCCAAAGAATTAGGTCAACTACAGTTGCTCAGGCAGGGAGCACAATGCTATTTCCGCAGTCGAGTACGTCTCGTGTGAAACTGACACTCTTACGCTATGCATAAAATATGGTCATCTTCGTAAAGGTGTTGTGGTTGTCCTCTTCAAAAGAGGGTCCATCTACAGTGCGCTCTCGCTCGGGGAAGTAAACATCGTTGTCTTCATCAGGTTGCATCAGCGCCGCTCTTTCATTTAACCTAGATAAATATTGTTACATCTGGCTAGTAGGGCGAGATCCGAAAGCGTAGTCTAAGACAAATTCACCAGGCAGCAAGACAAAAACCGATGGCATGGCGAAGAGGAAGTCATTCAAGATAAAGCAGAGACCGCTGCCATGCCATAAATGCTGCCAAAACCATCGAGCAAAGACTAACTAGTTGCCGAGTATACCAAGCGGGGAAGGGAGCCCAGATTGAAGCGGCAGCAGCGACTGCATCTGTGGCTGATAGCGTACGCTCGTGAAATTTGGTTCAGGTATAGCTGAACCTCTACCACATTTTGTCTTTGACATTGCTGTTTGTTTTGATTTAATATTAATTAGAACGTTTTTCGAGCACTGTCACTAAGCCCTAATATGAACAATGCCTACAAATGAGACCATTTTTTTCTTTCTTAGAATATTTCATTGCATTCTAGATATGTTTATGTAGTAAGTGTGATTTTTACTTCTCTCCTATACCATGTTTTGCGACCGGGAACTTCCTATAGAGATTACGGCCACTCTCTTAGGAAGGGCGTTTTTGTGAATGTGATTATGAATAATTGTACGTGAAAACTAATGTTTACCCGTTCAGGTAATTTTGGCTGACGTAGCCTGTAAGACGAAGGTGGTTTTCGTAATGCTAAATTACAATACATTCTGAAATTTATGCTCATTGCGTTCTCCGAAAAGACGCTCGCCACTAGTGGCCACCCGAGTGTGACTATTCTTTTCACCAACTTAAATTTTTACTAACATCGCATCCGATTCGCCGACATATCAACCCTGCTGCCCTCACGAAGGTGCACACTGACGCCAGCGGTGTTGGAAATCGGTGCTATGCTGATTCAGTGTTGTGGCGAGAAGGAACATATTATTGCTTACGCCAGTCATTCCTTAAGCAAACCTGAACGCAAACGCACGATTACTGAGCAAGAGTGTCTCAACCTAGCTTTCGCCGTGCAGCGGTTCCGCTGCTATTTGTACGGACGTCCCTTCACAGTAGTTACTGACCATCATTCTCTGTGTTGGCTGATCAGCCTCCGCGATCCGTCTGGCTGTCTTGCGCATTTAGCAATCCGTTTGCAAGAATTCGATTATACAGTGTCATATGAGAGCGGGCGCCGGGACGCTTACATGGACTGCCTCTCACGTTTGCCGCTAGCGACAACAGAATGCGTCTCTGACAACTTTGACGATTGGATTGCCGTGGTAGTACCTCCGTTCCCTGAACCCGTACTTTCTGCACAGAGCAGAGGCAGGACGAGAATCTGCAGCTATTTCTTACCGCCGAACAGGACTCTACAGCTGTTCTCCTTTTTGTGTACGCGGCGGGCTTTTGTACAAGATGAATATTGCGCCACTGAATCACTACCCTCTTATGGTACGACAGCCTACGATCATGATGATTCCACTTCGGGACACCTGGGAGCTCTGAGGACACTCTATTGTTCCCAAGAACGTTTCTATTGGCCGCAGATGCGGGAAACCATCGAAAAGTATGTGGCTAGCTGTGTCCAGTGTGTGAGTCACAACCTATTCATAGTCTCCTAAATCCTGTGAAGCCGCCCAGATCTCCTTTTGGGCAGGTCGTGGTATATCTATCGGGGCCGTTTACCAAATCTCATGACTGAAACCGCTGTATCGTTATCTGCAGAGATTATCGCAAGAGTTATTGTGAAACCGCAGCACTACCATCGCCTGCAGCACACCAGGCCTCCCTCTTCCGGTTGCACTTTGGTGCAATTCGCCACGGGCCACCACGAATGCTGATCCCAGCATTCGTGGTGGCCCAGTTCCCAGTTCTCCGTGGATGTTGCGGAAGACCTCTTTCGCTTGTGCACAATACAATTTCGGCACTCTAAGTATTATCCTAAAAAATGGACTCACCGCTCAAACCAATCGGACATTGACCATTATGCTTTATTTTTACATCGGCGGCGACTGCAAGAACTCTGAGCTGCCATTTATAACTTACGCGTAAAATACCGCTTAGCAGAAAACAACCCGCTACCGTCCGTTATTCCTTTTTATGCCGGCTCTCCTCGATACACCCTCAACAACGTTTTTTTAAGAAACGTAGCCCAAAGAAGACAAGGACAAAAAAGAAGGAAGCACACACGCCTTTTTTGTCCTTGTCTTCTTTGCGCTACGTTTCCTAAAATGCGAATGCACCAACTCGTCCAATTTAGCATTCTTGTGCTCAACAACGTTGCCCTCAACAGCATCCTCCCACTATTCACACACGCCAATCATGGGGTTAGCGTGATTCTCTGCCGGTCTGAAGAAGCCCGCCGGATAGCCTACACTGAAATCTCTCGACTCACAGCAGCGCTCAAAATTACGCTACGACGACCATCATCGCCACGTCGATTACCTTCTTGGTGAGTTCAGGTTTTGGTGTCCAACTCACAAAAGGAATTTGATCTAGAAAATGATCGCGTACTATACCGATCCCTACTTGATCTTGGAGAAAATTAGTCATCTTACCTAACGAATTGCGCGCCTCACCAAGAGTGGCGGACGTTCGGCACGCACTGAGATTAGCCACGTCGCGAGACGGAAACCTTGCTATCATCGCCTTCACCACTGACTCGCCCAGCGGCTTCGTCTGTGGCGAGGAAGTGTTACAGAGATGAGGTCTCGAGCAGGGCCAGGAAAAAGGAAGAAAGAAAAGGTGATCGAAGTGTGCGCGCCCTGTTGGACCTTGTTTTATGGTGCATGTGTCAAAATGTCTGCTATCTATGTGAACCTCGCCTGTCAAGCATGCCAGAATGTTTCCGTGGCCATGTTACGGGCGTGAGAATATGTCCGCCTTTGCAACCGCTTCTCCGTGGTAGAACATCGGGTAGGGCCCTACGACTGCACCCAGAGATGTGGGGATGAATTCTGGCCACAGCGACCGCTTTTTGATGAAGGCAAAACACTGCACGATGGTATAATTTGAGGTATCAGTGCATTTAAAAAGCTTGAGGTCGTCAAAGTTCCCAGAGCCTTTGATTACGGTTTCTACACTAGCGTAAGACACGTGACATTAAACTTTTTAAACCAATGGAAACATTTTCAATCGAGAACTAGTTATCGAGTTTCTATAACTCTGTAATCGTGTAACTGTAGAGCAATGACGCGCAGTTTGGATGCGCATTTTTATCTGAAACACAGGCTATATAACTTTACAAGCTTTGTATTGGACCTTGTTAAACTTACATCGGCACTAATGAAGAGTGTGAGCCTCATTGAATAAAGTTGCAAATTCCTTCGACATACTGCGGGACGTGTCGGTTTGCGATGCGCCAAGATTTCGAGTCAGTAATCCATATACTGTCTCCTAAGATATCTTGGGAAATAATGGCGAATCCCAGAAACAGTGGTTTTACTTGGGCACGAACGCGAAAAGTCAAATATTTTTGTGCCAATTGTGAATGTTTTATGGACGAAGACCCAATTCATAACCAAGTTTCTTTCTTTTAAGTGTCTCATATTTTATGCTTATACTCGCGAGAAAAAACGCATCACGTGGAAGCAGGAAATGACTATTGGCTTCTTTCAAATGTGCCTGCATGAAATTATTGTCCATAAGTAATATGAGTTAAGAAATTAAAATATATGTTATGCAGCAGGATCTCCTAAATCACAAACCTGTGGGGACATCCCGTAATAAAGTGTAGTCTATTCACGCATTCCTTAAATTCGGCTCCAAGGGGGACGTTGTTACCGCTATCATCATTCCATTTCAAATTTTCTAGAAACCTGCGTTTTTCTGGCAGCACTTCCACTCGATAGGGCACAGAAGGCGCTTGCTTGCCGACACAATGAGAGAATCTTTACATTTCAAAGATTAAGAGGTTTTTGGCATATTTTCTACTGTGATGAACATAATACGCAGCCGTATTATTTGTCCATTTCCGTTTTTTAATAACGCGAAAGCTTAATCAAGGCGGGACGATAGCTTTAACTAAAATTTTAAAACCTCATCCAGGCTAAAATACAGTGAAATACATATATTGCATGACACAATTATAAGTTTAATTAGACTTATGAAGCCAAGTGGAAAAACAACTATATTTCTTGTGAAATATTACTGAAGATTAGGAGCAAAACATGGTTATAAAGCATTTCGTGAACATATTGGAGGTGCAGGGTACTTCATCATCACCCCCTCATCCTGGTCCGGAGCTTCGGCGCCGTGCGACCTCTTGCGCCGTTGGCTGAAGGTTAGGAGGCATCGCATGGCTGTTCCGCAGCCTGCCGGATCCAGCAAGACCTTGCTGTTTCTCCGGCCCGTCCCCCCCGCCCGACCACAAGAAACGTCGAAGGAGACTGACCCGATACGTCACCCACACAACCACAAGACACAGCGAGATAGCCGAAGACCATGTGATCCTACTGAGCCAAGATTCCGCCACAAATGAACGCATGACCCCTGCCTATGCCATGCGGTGCTTGCCTTGGCATCCATCATTGAGTCGTGACAGCGTGTGGCCCGAGAGTTCCCTGGATCAAGGTTCATCTGGAATCATCGTGCCATCAAGCCGTTCTATTCTTTCTTCTTCAAGCCTCCAGACACTCCCATCATCATGCCATACATAGACTCATCTACATCAGCAAACTTCCTCGTCCATGATCTGGATGGTCGCTCGGTGGAAGGACGACCGCGCAAGGAGGAAGAAGTGGGTAGTGGTGTGGGCAGGAGCGCTCGCGCTAGGCCCGCCAACAATTCATTAAACGTCATCTCACGGTCATCTAACACCTTCTCCCTGTTCTCCTTCTCCTGTTTTCATCGGCTTGCCGCATCGTAATGATATGCTAACATAAACGCATTCACGGGCACTGAGTTCTTAGTTCACGGTTTGAAATGTTACCGTTTAGCTTGGTATTATGTCTTTAAGGTGATTGAGGTACAATATGCTATTTGGAATATAGAATGAGTGCTTCATAAACTAATATATACATCCCTTCTTAATTCATTCACAATTGGCATGCAGTAAAAGCCTTTCACGCATGCTTTAACAAATTACATCGCATTTCAAAGCACAGAGAAGGAGACACATACAGAACACTACAACTGTTCTTTCAGCCAAGTTAACGTCTTGAACAGCGGCAGTTCATTCCATACTTTCCCGTTCGCTATTACTCTTTTCACACCATCAATGACGCTCCAGCGTCCTCTGCCTTTCTAGCGCGTCAAGAAACTGTTCAGACTGAAAAAAAAAACTGCGATATAGATGCTTTCTGTTTGATCACAAACTTTGACCTTTGGAGTCGACCATTGCATTTGAGAGCGTGTGGCCACTTTAGCTCAGTAAAGCTTGACAGCGATGAAGCTTTGCTTGTTTATTTCAGTACTTGCCGGAAGAAAACTTGGCAAATAGTGCCGTGTTGTCTGTTTTCTCTGTGCAGTGTAATGTCCATAGCAATGGAAGTAAAACACCAGCTCGCTTGACATGGTATATTGCTACCATTGATTTGGGTCAAAACTTCGGACTGCCAGATTTACCTTATGAGTATAAAAATAACCTTTTCAAGAATTTGAAGCTCCGTTGATTCCAGCAGTAGAAAGCGATACGTATTGATAAAAACATATCCGTGTGATGTTTGTACTGCTGCGGGAATGCAAGGCAAAATACGCACGTTGTGCCCTTTAAGGACAGTTTGCTCCCAAAACTACTCAACTTGCAGAATAACTAAGGCGTATTCTGCTTTTGACATGGTTTCCGATTCTATGTTGCTATTTCACGTATACGGAAAATATGGCACATTGTCGTATACCACTAAGCGCGTCTGTATATACATAGCAAACCATGCCTTTGATTGACGCTTAATAGAGATCAAATGGAATCGACCATGATGACGCTTTTTATTTCGCCGTATACATTAACATCTCAAAATAAGCATAAGAAATACATTTTTTACTCAAGATAGCGTGCTGACTTACCGCAAAGTAGCAATCAATACTGCAGGAAAAAATAGCAGGAATGCCACAAACGTTGTTCCATCCGTATACATGACTATCAAGGCAATCGCTGTACTAAAACCAAAAGAGGCTTGCTTAGACATTTATACCTTCTTCAATACGATGCAGATGGCTAGGGTCCTCTCAGTAATTTATAGACTGCTGACCTTTTATAAAAGCACGACATAGTTCCTGTCATGTCACTCTATATTTATAAACTTGGTCGCCTATATTACCTGGAATCAGTTAATGTTAAAGATGAGTGATGTAGCACGATTGCAGGAATACTCAGCCATTTTAAAATGTACGTTATATAGCACCGTGAAACGTTATCAAAGCTGTGCTAACTAGGGAAACCAGATGACGATGTGTTCATTGCGAAAGTTTTAAATCGGATCTTCAGGGGAACAATACTGACGTAGCCAGAATTTTATTAAATCATTTCAGCGCTATTTTTGTATCATAATGTACTCTGTCGTCATTTTCATATATGTTGTTCTTATTTTTATTTGCTTTCTAGTGGTATGTAGCTTAACCAGCATGTGTGTTTTGTTTATATGTGTATTGCCTTCATCGCATGCTGTTGTGCTGATCGGTGTGCAAGGAGTTAGGGCTCCTCAGGCTGCTCTACAACATTCTACCCGGTCTCGTAACAACGTTTTTAGAAATAAATTTCAATTTCAATAACAGTACTAAATACCTTACTAGTTAGACCGGTGCCCATCGCCATTTGTTCTTACGGCAGCCGTAATGAATTAGACGAACACACAATATATATATATATATATATATATATATATATATATATATATATATATATATATATATATACATATATATATCTCATTATCTCATTATATATATATATATATATATATATATATATATATATATATATATATATATATATATAGGATGCGAGAACATTTAACGTACTTGGCCGCCTAAAAAATATAGAGCGAAGGGTACGCTTCATTTACAGAAACATTTTATTGTACTCGACGTTTCGACCAGACTCCTGATGGAGGCCAGCTTCTGGTCGGAACGTCGAGTCCAATAAAAGGTTTCTTTAAATGAAGCGTACCCTTCGCTATATATATATATATATATATATGGAAGGTTTTTCGTTGTTAATCTAAACGAGGAACATAAGGGAACCGGCGGCTCTATAAGGTATGCCGGCAATAAAAAAATAAACATCGTTTAAAAGAAAAGAAACAGCTCATCAGGACGACAGTTGGCAAGGAAAGCGGGCAAAGATAGATAGAAAGGACAACAATCGGCAATGAACTTCGAGAATGAGCAGTTGCATAAGTAGTTCAAATATGCTTTTCTGGAACCTCAGTTGTAATTATGAAGCAGCTGCGTAATTCGTTAGCCGCTGTTATGAACACATGCGTGACAATGGCATTATAATTTGTCACACAGAATATTCCTACTTCCAAAATTAGTATTACACTAGTACCGCATAAGAGGCACAGCTGAATATCGATCGGATGCGTTTGCGACAATAAATATAAAAAGTGTACTGAAGTTTCAAGAAATCTGTCTGTAAATATTAATTTTTATAGGGCGACCTTATATTATGCAAGATTTACAACGGAAGCGCAATGTCATAAACAACTTCCAAGGGTAAAAAAATCCCAGGTAGCACACGCGATCGGCCCGATATTGAGAATTGATTGGCGATGCATAGTCCGACAGCGGCCAGGTGTTGCCAATGCACTAACAATAATGATATATCAATGCGATATTAATGACCCCTTTTGGACCAGTGAATTACATGTTCCATCCATGTTGTCATTCAGCTGGCTAACAGCGGGAAATAATGATCCTGCACATAGAATCGCTTGCCAACATTGTACAGACAAAACTATATGCTGGCCAATATTGACCGGTCATTCGCAACGCCTTTCCAATATTGCGCGGAACATGGCGTAGACTGATAAATCTTGTCCTGCCTGTATAGCTGGCTTGTCGACATTGAATATATCTTGGAAGACATTGCTAAATATCCTCCCGCCAGTCGTCATGGCTTTCCATCATGCATCATCATCATCAGCCTGCCTATACCCACCGCAGGGCGAAGGCCTCTTCCATATTTCTCCACTTAACCCGGTTCTGTGCTAGCTGCATTTACTTGACCAGGGGTCATTAG
The DNA here is from genome assembly GCF_055883805.1 of Amblyomma maculatum. NCBI lineage: Eukaryota > Metazoa > Arthropoda > Arachnida > Ixodida > Ixodidae > Amblyomma > Amblyomma maculatum. The sequence continues at coordinate 84,223,968 of NC_139353.1, forward strand.
GTGGCCCCACGTGCTCTCAGACCTGCAACTGTGCTGTGCTTTGGCTTGTCCCTTCTGCAACATGACATCTTGGTTGAGTGTGCTGGGTGCCTTCCTATCATATATCGCACAGTCCTCCCGGTGCTGAGAATCTCCGGCTTCCGCTTGTCGACATTCCAGTTCACCGAGTGAGTCGCAGAAACTTTGGACTGTCCATGAGTATGGGCCCTTGCCGTCTACCCCTGCGCCTGCTCCAGACGAACCATGCAAAGACCGGCCGTGCAACCATGCATTACACCCTCCACAACTCACGAGTATCAAAGCCCTTACACGGTACCCAGCTTGAGGACGTATAAGGCTGGCTTGCTTAGTATGGACGCGTCGCCGCAATAAATCAGTGGGACGATACCGGGAAGCTGAGGAACGTGTTCTTCAGCCTAGAGAACGGCGCTTGCACTTCGTACGAAAACCAGGAAGACGCCCTTATATCATAGCTTGAGCTCCGCAGTAAACTCTTTAAAGCGTACACCTTCACGGATCATCGGGAAAGAGATGAGCTGGCTCTTCAGTCTCGCATATAACTGCCGAACGAGACGGTGACGATATACGTGGAAGATATGAAGCAGCTGTTCCAGTGAGCTGACCCGGCCATGTCATAGGAGAAAAAGCTACGCACCTAACGCACGGCATTGAAGATCAACTTTTTGCGGAACTCGTACGCAAGTCGCTGAGAACTGTTGCTGAGTTTAAACGGAGGCAGTCACCATGGAGCAAGTTCTTTAACAGCACTCCGCCATGTACCACTGGGCTGTCCTCGCCGCTTCAGCAACGGAGGCCCTTCCGGACGTCAGCAACAACACTGACTTGTTACGCGACATGACCCGTTCCATTACACGTGAGGAGCCGCAGAAGTTTTGTGGTGTATCGCAAGCAGCGGTCGGCATTCATTGCTAGCGCCGTTCGCGACGAGGTGGAACACAAGATGAGGAATCTATTACTGATTGAAGAACCTCAGCCCTTCCCGGTAGATTATCGTCGGCTTACCTACAGTGATATGGTGCGGCGGCCTGCTCTGACGTCAGCAACATTTGTTCCCGTTCTTCCTGCTCAACCATTTTTCATGCAACCAGCGCGTTATCCATAGAAAGATCATCGGTACCCCGTTGCGGAAAGCGCATATCTATCATGCCCCCAACTAAAGGCGGAAGTGCTATCACTGCGTGGACCCTGGTAGTCTTTACCGCCAGTGCCGATATTGAGAGCTCGGACTGCAGGACTTTCCTGCTAACGCTCCTCGGCCACGGCTTGGCCAACGTCCGCATGACATTGAAGAGTACGTGACATAGCAGCGCTTGCCCCAATGACGCGACAGCCGTCCAGATGACCGTCAGCCTGACGCCCATCACTTTCTCCGCAAGTGTCGAACTCGTCGAGAGAGGTGCAGGGCTGATCACCAAGTCCCCGCCGGGAAAACCAACGAACGCTACCTCCGGGGGTGGGGCCGCTTGAGATCGACTTATAAGGGCCCCCAAATGACGCGGAAACTGGCGGATCGAACCCCCTAACACCACGACGACGGATCCTAATTTCCCGGACCGGTTATCGCTAGCCACCCCTATTTGTTTCGACGGTCCTGACATTCTAGTATCGGTGGACACTGGTGCCGAGGTCGCAATTTTAGTGGCAAACTAGCGACCCGCCTTAAGAACATAACGACACCATGGCCTAGTACGCAGATCCGCATGGCTGGTGACCATATCCTCCCGGACAGTGCACCGCCAGGACACAGATTCGGGACTCTACGCTCGTTGTCAGCTGTCTAGTCCTCTGTGATTGTTCGCGGGTCCTGATTCTCGGCGTTGACTTTCTTCGCGATAACGGAGCAATCATCAACATGAAGCAGGAAACCGTGACGTTTTCTTCAGAGGATGCCGAGGACAATGCTGATGTTCTTCACGCAGGTCCGCCCTTCGTATTTCTGCAGATAGTGTTTTGATCCCTCCGCGGGCCAGTGTTTTTGTTAGTGTCGAATGCGATGGGACAGCAGTAACTCGACAGTAACTCGCACTTCTGTTGACGCACGGCGTATTTTCCGCCCGAAGCCTCATCAACATCGCTAACTGTGAGTCGGAAATCATGGTAACAAATTTTAACACAGAGCCTCGGCACTTTTTCCGCGATACTGCCACCGCGCTCGCTGAACTCTCTGCCGATATTCGGCATGCGTTAGTATGGCTTCAGGCGCGAAACATATACAATGTCAGTGGTAGGGCGACAGGAGGAGGACGCGGGCACAAGAGGGGCAAGGTCATACGTCCCGTCAGTGACTTGGCGCACCATGCGATAAGGGCCACTATAGGGAGACAAAAGGTTCTTCGAGAGACCAATGTGGCATGCAGGAGACCATAACTGAACCAAGGACCCAGTGTCATAGGTTACGTGGCGATGTCGCCTATCGTAGGCAGACTTCTGAGAAGTCTAAGAGGCGAGGAGCCGACTACGGGCTACTTGGCGCGTTTCAGTAGCTTGCGCAATGGCATCACGTGCGTAGGTAGTTATGGGGCGGCCAGCAGGCGGAACCAGCGTGTTCAGAGGTAAAGCGGGGTGCCAGCCAAAGAGCAGGGAGAAGGGTGAATAACCTGTCGTGTCGTGCTTGGTAGAAAATGTTAGCAAAGGTCACATATGGCAGTGCGAGGTCCCATACGTGGTGATCAGGTGATACATACATAGATAACATGTCCGTAAGTGTGCGGTTGAAACGCTCGGTAAGGCCGTTGGTTTTAGGATGGTACGCTGTCGCGAGCTTATGCTTCGTAGAACACGAACGCAGTATGTGTTCAATAACTCGGGACAAAAAGTAGCGACCGCGGTCGGTAATTAATGACGAGGAGTGCCGTAATGGAAAATGACGCTGTGTAGAAGAAAGTCAGCGACATCCGTAGCGTAGCTCGTGGGTAAAACTCGTGTGATAGCGTAGCGTGTTTTTTAGTTTTTTTTTTAAATACCTTCTTTTGCTTCTTAAAATAGTGTTTTTTTTTATCTCGAGCTTCTGCTCTCTTTTATTTATTTTTAACTGGTTTTAAGCCTGGCACAGCTTTTGCTGGTCCGGGCTCCTCCTTTTTTATGTTTTTTTTCTCAGTTCGAGAGGACCAATAAAATGGTAAAATGGCATAGCGCGTTGCATAATCGGTTGTCACTACGATTCATTTGTGACCGGACTATGAATTCGGGAAGGGGCAGGGAAGGTCAAGCCCAATACGATAAAAGGGTTCCAAGGGCATGTAAATAGGTTGGAGAAGGCCGACTTGTGGCCGCGATGGTTTTTCCCTACGCTGACACGTGTCGCAGGCTGCGATGTAGTGCCGGATGCTGTGGTATAGTCCCGGCCAAAAAAAAAAAAAACGACGCCGTATCCGGTCGTGAATGCGAGACACACCGAGATGGCCAGCTGTTGGTAGGTCGTTGAGGTCTTCAATAACAGAGAAGCGGTGCTTTTTAGAAGCCACCTGCCGGTGAGCAGAATAATTATGATGAAAGTTACGGCGGTAGAGGACACAATTTTGTGCAACATAAAGCTGCAGAGAAGAATCTGTTCTTCCGGATGTCAGGCCTTCAATGATGGATTTTAAAGATAGGTCGTTGCGCTGCTCGCCTGCTATCTTGGAGAGATTGGAGAGGGCAAAGACACCGGGAATTGCCTCCGTGTCACCGAGATCAGGGGGCTCTACAGGATAGCGAGACAAACAATCGGCATCTTGATGAAGGCGCCCCAATTTATAGACCGCGTTGTAGCAGTATTCTTGAAGGCGCAAAGCCCAGCCACCAAGACAGCTGGAGGGATCTCTCAAAGATGACAACCAACAAAGCGCGTGGTGGTCAGTGACAACTGAGAAAGAACGGCCGAATAAGTAAGGTCGGAATTTAGCGACAGCCCATACAAGGGCGAGACACTATCGCTCAGTAATCGTATAATTGCGTTCGTCGTTGGTGAGAAGGCGGCCAGCATATGCGATGACGCGGTAATTGCCATGTTGACATTGAACCAGCACAGTACCGATCCCATATCCGCAGGCGTCGGTTCTTACTTATGTGAAAGCCTAGGGAGCGAAATGAGTGAAGACGGGGGAGATGTCAGTAAGCTTAGTAAGAGAGAAGGCGGCTAGAATATGCGATGACGCGGTCACTGCCATGCTGGTGTTGAGCCAGCACTGCAGCGATCCCATATCCGCCAGCGTCTGTTCTAACTTTTGTGGAAGCTGATGGATCGAAATGAGCGAAGACGGGGGGAGAACGTCCGTAAGCTTATAAGCATTGAAAATGTACCTTGCTGGTGTGAGCCCCACGTGAAAGCGGTGTCTTTCTTAGCTAGGTCGGTGAGAGGTTTTGCGATACGGGCAAAATATATAATAAAGCGGCCAAAGTAAGAGAATAGGCCGACAAAGCTGCGGACATCCTTCGAAGACTGGGGCCGCGAAAAGTCTTTGACGGCTTGAATGTTAGCCGGATCAGGCCGTACGCTAGAGGCGTCAACCATGTGTCCAAGAATGGCGAGTTGGCTGCGAAAAAACAGGCATTTCGATGAATTGAGCTGGAGACCGGCTGTACGGAATGCATTGAGAATACTGATGAGGCGTTCAAGGTGCGAAGAAACGATCGGCGAGAAAACGACGACGACGTCAAGGTAGCACAGGCAGGTTGTTCATTTAAATCCGCGAAGAAGGGAGCCCATCACTCGCTCAAAGGTAGCCGGTGCATCGCAGGGACCAAACGGCATGACTTTAGGTACAAGCCATTTGGTGGTACAAAGACTGTTTTTTCACGGTCCTTCTCGTCAACAGCGATCTGCCAATACCCGGACCGTAAATTGACGGAAGAAAAGTATTTATCTCCATGGAGGCAGTCTATGGCATCATCGATTTTAGGAAGAGGGTACACGTCTTTTTTAGTGCTACTATTTAGATGGCGATAATCGACGCAAAAGCGCCAGCTACCGTCTTTCTTTTTAACCAGAATGACTGGGGACGCCCATGGGTTCGTTGAGGATTCGATGATGTCTTGAGCGAGCATTTTGTCAACCTCTTTTTGGATAACCTGGCGTTCAGGGATACGCTATAAGGACGGCGAGAAAACGACCGCTGATCAAAATAAAAAATGTCTCTGAAAGATGCCAGCAGATGACAGAGTACATGAGCTTGTCGAGGAGAAAGGTCCGGATTGATCATCTGGCGTAGTCTTGGAGACTGGAAACTTCAGATAAAGAGCAGTCAGAGGAGGGCATTAAACCGGCGGCAACAACAGAGAGATCCCATTCATTTACAGGACACAGAGTGGCGAGCGAGATGCTTTGTGGGAGGGGCTGGATTTGCGAAGCAAAGTTCAGAATAGGGAGGCCTGTTTGGTTCGCGGTCATTGTGACGACGGTATGAGCAAGGGCAATGGTTCAGGTCAGATGGGCGTTAAAGGTCCCCAGAAAGGGGTCACCAAGAAGGGTAAACAACGCCATTACACTGATAGCTATTGAACCACCCATCATTCTCCCGCAAAAATTTTCGATCTAGCTTCTGCAACACCAGAGATATCGGCGATTAAAAATGACCCTTCCAATTTTCCCTCTCAACTCGTACGCCGAAGGGAGCCATAAAAAAAACAAAGAATACAAGCAAGTTCAAAGCTCCGCCCAGACATACGTCACTTCGACGAACTTCCGGTTGCCGCGCGCTCGCTCGCTGGCGTACTCCGCCAACCCGTCCTCGCTTGCACACGCCTGAGGAGTTCGCCAGTTCGCGCAGGGACGGTTAGTGTAACTGCGAACCCGTGGTTATCATATGTTACACGGCGGACCAAACCATGGTTGCACCACTAACCGCGGTTACCGTAAACCGAGCTTGACGACCTCGGTTTGCGTCATTAACCGAGGTTATGACGGCGTCTGTTGACGGAAGCTACTCGTCGGCGCCCGAGTGCGCGAAACGTACGAGCGGGTCTGCTTCACAAAGTTATTCATTTGCCCACTGTATCACGTTTAAAGATCGATGTATAGATTATGGTGCCGCCCGACGTCTTCGATTACGGCCGACAGCGCAGAGACTGCGTACTGAAGCCTTGTCGTGCCTACAGTATCGTTTGAACGGCTTGTTGCTGAGCAGAACGCCAAAAAATACGCGGCCTTAGCTATGAAAGTACACGAGTTTGCAACGCTTGTAGCACGGGATGCAATTTGCTGCTGGTCAGCGATCCTCACGAGGGCTTCATACTTGATATTCGGCTCAGTATTCCAGACGCCAACAAAGTTTAGTTACACAATTACCGCTGGGTGGAACGTGCGAGCGCGGCGAACGCCGGCGCCGTGCGTGACCGTCCCTAGTCGTCGCTAGGCCTATTGTTTCGCTTCGAAGCCGCGGCGGTCGACGCTTTGGAACATGATCAACGCTGTCGTAAATCGCCTACTTATGAAACTGCCTTATAGTGATTCCTATCCTGCCATTGTAAAATAATTATAGGATTAACTCTGCCGACGCATTAATCGCAGAGCTAGTACGAGCAGATCGGATCAGCCGAAATGCACCAGCGGCAGCTGGCTTGAGCAGAAACTAGCTTGTATCACGGCTATCGCTCTTACCAGCAATTTGCTGCTGGTCAGCGATCCTCACGAGGGCTTCATACTTGATATTCGGCTCAGTATTCCAGACGCCAACAAAGTTTAGTACGCTTTATTTCGGACATCGGTGCTAACGATCCGCCGCGTCGTTCGCGAACTGCATGCGGGAGGAGGGGCCACAGCGGCGGTGTTTACGGCGGTCGAGGAGGTGCTGCCATCGTGCGGTGCTTGACCGTGCTATTGACGCCTCGTCGGACGACACTCCGATACTCCTGAAACCACGTTATATAAATAAGATATTTGTAAATGCAGCTTCGTTCTGCCGATCCCTGCGTCGCTTCGGTTGTTGCACTTAATGGGCAATGGCCACCTAACCGATAAGGGCGGCGAGCTGTAACAGCCCGCACAGAGTTCGAGCAGCGTACGAGCAGACGACTTTCGCAGCTACCGGAAGTGTGTTCGTGACGTCATGGTTGCAGTGACCGCAGCGAATGGCAGCTTCTAGCAAGCCTTGCCAGTCAACCGACCCGTGACGTCACGGGATTAGGAAATAGTTCTATGCGACACCGCCAAGCGACATTTCCTCTGCCCGCGAATTTCAAAAAACGCTGTTTTTAAAAATTAATAATAAATCGCTGGCTTTGTTCCAAGGAGTTATACTTTGCGTTAATGCTCAAAAGGATGTGTTCTACACACTGAACACGTTTATCAGTGGTTTCTTGGGGGCCGTTTCCGTGGACCTTTAAGGGTTGGGGTGACGATGTAGCGTCCATCGAGAATAGAGGTTACAAAGCAGAATGTAACATCCGTTCCGGCTTCAGGTGGCATGCGGAAAAAGTCGACACTACAAAGGAGGTGCAGAGCAGGAGAGGGTGGGTTGAAACCAGAGGTGAGGTCCAGTTCAACGACGCTTGTAGCACAATCTGAAAGGAAGTAGAGCCCAGAATGATGTCGTGAGGGCAATGCTGCAGAACTGTGAAGAGGGCGGCATTATGGCGGCCACATATCATTACGCAGGCAGAGCACATGCCAACGATCTTTGACGTTGCTCCATCTGCAATACGCACAACCTATATAGGGTCAGGAGTCAGCAATTTTTGTTAGCGAGAATGCAGTTCTGGGCTCATGATAGAAACTTTTGCATCGGTATGAATGAGTGCTGGGACGGCTGTGCCATCCACGAGTACGGTGAGCAAATTACAGCGCGCACCTAGAGCTAGACAAGGATTTGAGATCGTTGTCCCTACTGCCGCATCACCTCTTGACGCTGTAGCGCGCAGTTTTGCGTCGGGGAGCGGCCATAGGGACTGGGAGATGAAAAGCGAAGATGTCGGGGTGAACGGGAATGACGGCGGGGGAGGGTGATCGGTTGAGGCGTGAAGGCTCGGTATCTCACCTAGTCACGACCCTTCAAGGGTCGTGACTAGGTGTCATCGTAGATAGAGGAGGGTGGAAGGCGGGACCTTTGTGGCTGGAACTAACAATTTCGGCAATAACGGGCGATATTGGCGATGCAGGAACAAGTAAAACAAATAGGTAGGCTATCGGATGTGCGTCATTCGTCTGGATTACATCAACGCGGGGCAACATAGGCAGGTCGGCCAGAATGAAGGGTGCGAATGTCGGGGTTATAAGCAAGTCGGCAAGGATAAACTGTGCGAACGTCGGTGTCGTAAAGAGGCCGACGAGGATAAACTGCGCGAACGTCGGCAACATGAGGCGGGCTGACGGCAGCAACGGAGTTGAGTCCCAAGATGGTGAGCTCTTGGCGGACAACGACCTGAATTAGGAGAACGACCGGGTGGTGACCGTCGGCAACATGTGGCGGCAAGGTAGCGGGACGATGGACTCTAGTTCGCGGCGGGCGATACGGGTCACATTTTTGGTCGACGGTGGCTGGTGTTGGGGAGGCAAATCGTGACACGAAGAAGTCGGAGCAATATCAGGAAGGCGGGCATATGAGTCGGCTATGCGACGGCTTTTGGCGTCTTCTTCAAAACGGCGGCATTCTTTGATGGTGGTATCAACAGTGTAGCAGTCTTTTAACGCAAGCAGATTGAATGAATCGTATGCGATGCCCTTCAAAACATTACCAACTTTGGCGGACTCGGACATGTGATCTACTTTGTGGCAAAGGGCGAGGACGTCCTGGATGTAGGCCACGCATGATTCGGTAGCTTTCTGGAGACGGGTCTCGAGGGTTCGTTGTGCGGTAAGCTCTCGACCAAGGGGTTTTCCAAAGAGTTCACTGAGCTTCTCTTAGCAAGTATCTCAACCGGTCAGCTAGTCTTCATGAGTCTCGTACCAGGCTATCGCAATGCCCTCGAAGTAAAAAACAACATTCGCTAGCATGGGAATGGGGTCCCAGCATTAAAAGTGCTCACACGTTCGTATTCGCGTATTCATTCGTCCACGTCTGTAGTGCCCGAAGTAGTAAAACTGCCAGGATCGCGCGGGTGGGTGAGGATGACTGGTTGCAAGGCCCCGTTGGTGTGGGGACGGTATCTTGAGGCATCTTTGAGCAGGAAATCAGGTTGCCACTGCGGCGTTCCGTCGTGCGGAGGCTGACGCCGGGATCAACGGCCGCACCTTCGCCAAAATGTTACGTGGAAACTTGATGCATTTACAGTATTTTACAAGTCTCAACTGGCATAACAGCGAGCAGCAACACAGAACCAGTCCCACTTCGTCGTCGTCCTCGCGTAACAATACGCAGATCAGAGTCGATATGCCCCTCCCCCCATGCATGCACTGAATTGAATTCAGAAATGGGAAAAGAAAGAGAAAAATATAGATGCGATACATGTTACTCAATAACTGGTTGATGGCTTCTTGTCGGTTGTGGTTCCAGGGAAATTCCTTCATCCCCCTCCTGTCCTTACAGTTCATTCAGTGAGTATTTTCACCCGTACGCAATGGTCTAGCTTAGCGTAGCCAGGCTTGAAATAGCTACATCATGGTAAATGTGGCCCATGCACTCTTGCGCAATTCTATTACTGCTTGTCACAAGCTATAAAAGGCTGGACGGTACCATATGTCTGTAATTCGTACCTGAATGAAACAATGTTTAAATTTCGCGCTTTTGCATTCGAGCTTCACGTCCTGCAACAGCATCATCATCAGCCTGCCTATATTCACTGCAGGGCGAATGCCTCTCCCATATTTCACCAATTAACCCGGTTCTGTGCTAGCTGCATCCACTTCACCCCTGCGAACTTCTTAACCTCATCCGCTCATCAAACTTTCTGCCGCCCCCTACTACGCTTTCCTTCACTTGGAATCCAGTTTGTTACCCTAAGCGACTATCGGTTATCCTCTCTTCGCACTACATGTCGGGCCCATACCCATTTATTATTCTTAATTTGCACTAGAACGTCAGTAACGAGTTATTTCTGGTCCACTCGGCACGCTTCCTATCTCCTAATGCATATAGTGGTAACCGTTATTTTGCTTCGTTGCTTGAGTAAATCGCCAAAATTTCCTTGCTACTGTGATTTGTTGCTCTCATCTAGCATCTGCTGTGCTCTCAGCACGTTTATGGGCAATATCAGGTGCCATATCAGGTACTACAAATCAAGAATTTGGCAGATAAGGTATGCCTCATCAGATATGCCCCATCTGATGCGTAAGTCAGGAATGGGGCCGATATGTTTATCTGGACTAGATTGGTCCAGATATTCTTTATCTGTCCAATTCCTGATAAGCTTTTTTTAAAGTCCAGATATGACGTTACCATAAGGATATGTTAAAAGTTTTAGAATACTTCATCGCCCTCCTTGATAAAATCGCAACATAACAGGTGCATTGATTTTTCTGTTCAAGCTGACAGCGCTTGCTCTACGTATAAAAACACAATAAGGCACAGTATGCAAGCATATACACTTTGCAATGTGCAATGGGACAGTTTAACCCATTAAGACCCACGCAAAGCCTAGTCGTATGATTTCTACTACCTTTTGCGTATCTTATTACTAAAGTAAATACACCATATACAAAGTTTTGTAGCTTTACCTTTCTTAGTTCAGAGGTTATGACACTGTACTTTAGAAAGTACACTGGGCGCTTCCCATAGCAATGCGGAAGTTAGCGCGGTGCGTGAACCGTATTGAAGCAGCCATGCTTTTAGCGTAACATTACACTTTTCGCAACACCATTGCGACTTTTTGCGACAGACTGTGCAGCGCAACAGTTTTTCGAGCTTCTTGTGAAAATGTCCATGGGGATCTAAAGCAACAGCTGGCACAACTGAGGCTGGAGACCTCTTGATGAGTCGGTTAGGTACACCGATGCGCAGGTAATGTCTCGCTATGATGCGGGTGAATGAGAGCAAGTCAACCCGTGAATCTCCTAAAAGTTGATATATTTTCCGTGCGTTGACTACAGCCTCGGTAAATAAGGGCCAGCACCACTTTTTCCCTCGGATCCCAATTCTGTAGTTGTTCGCAGTTTGATCGTACAGATCCACACTTCCCATGCCACATGCCACTGTTGTAGTTGCTGAAGAGGTTCGGTTGCGGCACATTTACGTTTTTTTTTTTTCTCGCACGAGGACCATCGGTTTACAGAGGTTAGGGGTTCGATAGTGTCGTAGTTTGTCGCCATGGTCAATATGCTGTTGTCTTACCACTGTACGAAAAAGAGCCTCGTTTTTGGGATGAAAACAAGAGCAGTATTCTTCCTGTTCTTGCGCTGCTTCTCCTTTTTCGACCTCAGAGGGCATCCTTTCAGACGATTCTCTCGAATAGTCTCAGTTGCTAGAAATCCTAGTTTGCATAATGACATGAGAAGGCTGTGGCTTGTAAAAAAAGTGTGAAAAATGCAGCATGGTCGCTGGATGTTCGTACAACTTCGAGAAGAGGAAGGACGACACGAGATCCCAGTGACCTTTCGGCAGGTGTTGCAGGCTTGCCACAGTATGTATTGAAAGCCATCGGCACTACACAACACCCAGAGTCTGTAACAGAAGCGTATCGGCTTCCCTTTTATAAACTGCTTGCAGCAGTGATGTCCAAAATATTTTATGATTGATTCGTCTACCGACAGGATGTGATAAAAAATGCTGTGCTGTCTGAACTTGTTCTTCAGGAGCTCCATCAGCGGTCTCACATTGAACATTCTGTCATTTGCGTCCTGAATCAAATCATAGTCGGCAAAGGGAAAAAAGCGCTTTATGGACATAAATCGCTGTCGCCTCACGCAGTTTGCAACACAGGAAGCCCCAGCGTCCTCGTCGAGAGATCAATACATACGCTGACTAAGGAGCTTGTGATAGCCACTAAGCAAGAGAATTCCAATGAATTTCTTCACGTCATCTATGTTGACCACAAAACCATGTTCACTGTTTTGCTTCGCATATCTTCGGGTTTGTATCAGAATGTGAGTGAGAATTTCTTGATCAAGTATTGTGCTAAACTTCATTTGGAGACTTTCCAAAAAACAATGATTTTAGCTTCAATTTCCTCTCCTCAGCACCATTAGTTGAAGTAGCCCAGTGGTAGTCCGGCTGGCTCTTCTGCCAAGGTGGGCGTGGGACTTGCTTTTTTGGTGCGTGGTCTTGCATTGCCAGGAGATTCCTCACATTCGTCCCAATGTATTTCCAATGTGCCTACAAAACAATATAAAGACTTAGGTTCATCTAAAATTTAAATCAAGATAGGTACAATGTCTCTGTACTCACTCGAGACGTCGTTTACAACCGTATCTGTCGTACCGCCGTCGTCTCTCTCCTCCTCATCAGTGTCCACGCTAGGGTCAAGGGGGACAATAACGACATCCACAGGCTCTTCCACAACCACAACGACATCGGCCGCCGCCTCTAGAGCCTCATACAAACGACAAAGCGGTCTTCTTCCAAAGAAAATACGTGATTCCAACCCGAGGCTACCTACAACCAGAAACACATGTAAGCTCTCGCGAAGGCCCATTGTACTATGCGAAGTACACCACTATTTATCTACTCCTCAAATGAAACCATATCATTATAGCCGTTTTACGCGCTTGGCAGCGATGCTTTCGTTCCTTATAAAGCTGAATCAGCATTATTTGTTTTAATATACAGTGCAAAACGACAGATCAAAAGACAGAAAGCAGTACTCATTGCGAGCATTCCACGAGCGCTCGTTTTCCGAGGTTATGACGACTCATAGAATGAAAGAATGTGTTCCGCATCGATATAGCGGATTATGGGAGTCTTGCTGCAACACCTGGTGTCAAAAGCACGAACTCAAAAGATTACAATATTGGTGCGGGAATTTTCGTCGCTCAAAAGCAAGTGTATTTTGTAAAGTAGGCTGAGCGCTAATGGGTTAAAGACGTAGCGACTACTCGACCATATATATTAAGACGGCAAGCGCGATGTATTTCGTAGCTCAGAGGTTCTAAATCCGCGTTCTGTTAACCTATGTCTATAAGTGCAAACGTGTACATAAATACTTTGTTTACACACTATTGTATCTGAATTGTAGAGGGAAAGCGAATATGATCAAGTGCTTCAAAACCGGTCGAAGAGAGTGCTCTAGCGAAAGAAAGTGATGCACCGTTTCGCTATGGACGACGCTAAGCTGGCTCCGTCACTCGGCGTGAGCATCGACTGTATTGCACTTGAATACTAGCAGGTCTTGTAAACACAGAGGTTGAGACAGCTGCAGAAACTTTTGTACTGCGATATCCACCAACATAAACTTGCATTTGATTTGTATATGCCGGGGAGCTCGCTTCAGCAAGGGACGAGGGATGAACAAACCCGTTAAATTGTTGCTGCAGCGTATCTCTTAAGGTATATTCGTTCACATAAAAATATAAGCACCACTTTCTATAGGACTCCTATCTCCGCCTGGCAGTGGAAGAAATCTAGCGTTAACTCTTAGATGTTCTGGAATGAAATATATTTAGTTCAATGGGATTGTACGTGGCCAGTTGTTTTGCTGTAAGTTGTGTTTATGTTGTGGCAGCTCTATCTACTTCGAACTTAACGTTTGCAGGTAGAACATATTTCATTACAAAAATCAATGAAGAAACTTGTGCATAGCAACGGCACCATTCGGGACTGGAAATATAAAGACAAAAATATCACCACATAATAAATTCTTGATCAGATAACCGCCGAAACATTCATCGTAAAAGTATCCTTGCCTTGTTGTGCTGCTCTTCAAGGAATTTACTTTTTGTCCGAAAGCTGTATTTGCGAGTGTACTCTCATGGAGGTGCCTTCGAATACCATGTTTGGTTTAGCAACACGCGTTTAAAGGCGGCTTCCTATGCAGTGCTCAGGGACGTTTCTCCATGCTTTTTGTTATCAAAAAAAAGTTGCGCCAAGTCCAAAAGTATTCTAATTTAGAAAATATGGACGTTTCCTCAAACAGTGTTGGGTAGGGAGCTATTTGTGACGCAGCAGCGCCAGCCCTCGCCGGTATAGCGTGCGCGTCCTTAGTTCCCACGCCTGAGCAGCCGTGCTGTGATCGCTGGTGGAATTCGAACTCGAGGTGACATATGAAAGCCATGTCCACAGCACAGTATTGCTCACGCGGCTGACACACCCTTCGCTTCTCTTCCCTCTTCTTTCTAGCAGCGGTGGTGCGCGCCTCGCACGTTGCCTGCCTCAGCTTCGCTTCGACTCAGAGAAAAACGGTGGCACCACCGACGTGCCTCCTCCTGTCTCACATTGCGCATCTTAAGGACAACCTGCGCTTCAGTGTGAGTGCCACTGGCGGTTTATGTTAGTATATGTGTTCGTAACTGAGCACGTTTTTAGGAACGCTTGTTGCTTACCTGCCTGCCAGGTTGCTAAACTTCCCTGTGGCAGGAAAGACGCAAGATCGCTGGGATGTACGTTTTTTGGAGCTTTGCTGTCTTGCCGCATGAAAGGGTGTGCTGGCCGAAGGATACGGTATCCATTTTTGATATACGGTGCGCTGCAATGGCAATTAATAGCCTTGTTGGTAATTGGCACCTGATATCAATAAATTTTTCTGCTCATCTTGTTTATGCACGCTGCAAATAAGAAAAGCTTTTCTTTCAAGTAAACAGAAAATATTCACTTTTGTGTATGCAATTTTCGGCACACTGTAAAACGGTAAAATTTTACAGCTCCTGAACTGTTTGTCCAATGCATACAGAAAAGAAAAATATAGTCCTGGATTATGGACCTTTAATGTTGTTTTTACATACAGACGTTTCTGCGAAAAGAAAGATGGTGATATTGTGACATATATGCCTTGCATCGCTGGAAGTTGAAGATGACAACGATCAGCAACAGTGACACAGAAGAAGACAAAGTGGTAGCAACGATTGATGCTAGAATAAGGTCGACGCTGCTGTGTTTCTGTGTTCTGTGTGCGGTGCCAGCCTGGACTAACAACCTTCGTGAACTCACCTTGCCACGTATCATCTTGGTGGAGGTCAATCAAGATCCTCGTACGCGCCGATTAGCCCATTTACGCTGCCAAAAGCTGGATTTACGAAGCGGCCGCCACCTACCTGAGATCACAACCACGTCTCAAACAGCCACGATGACCTCCGAAGCAGCCCCGTACCACCGCGAGAACATCGGCTCAGCCAGTTGTTCTAACGAAAATTCGCCACCCTCCCATCTTCAATGGCGACGACAATCCCGACGTTGACGATTGGCTTGATGCGTATGAGCGCTGCAGCCGGAACAACCACTGGGACGCCACCATCATGCTCGCTAACATCATCTTTTATTTGGCGGGAACAGCTCGAACATGGTTTCAAAACCACGAACAAGAGCTCGTTACCTGGGATACCTGAAAGCGCAAGCTTAAGGACTTGTTCGGGAAACCAATTGGATGCGCTCTGGCTGCAAAAACGGAACTTAATTCTTCTCGTGTTCAATCCCCCACGGAGTCCTACCTCGCCTACATTCAGGATGTACTTGCGTTGTGTCGCTAGATTAACACCTCCATGCCGGAAGGTGACAAGGTAGGGCATATCATTAAGGGTATCGCGGATGATGCGTTCCACATCCTATTCTGCATGGATTGCTCTACCGTCGACTCGGTGCTCCAAGTCTGCCGAAAATGCGAACAGGCAAAACAAAGACGTCTCGTACATCGCTTTGAGCGTCTTCCGAACACGGCGGCTACGTCATCCTGCGATGACCTGGCCCCTTTGCACCAACCCTCCCATCCCACGACCGTGACTAGGATCGTCCGCAGAGAACTCGAGGCCCTAACTCCTGCACCACTCTCGTCTCCGCTGCCCGACACCGTTGACATAATACAGGCCGTTATCCGCCAGGAACTTGCAAACGTCGGTCTCTCCTCTAGCTCCGTGCCGCCCCCGCCACCATCGCACCCTGTTCCTTTAGTGGCAGCTACAACCAGCGGAAGCATGGAAGAATGCAAACATTATCCTCATTCACAAGAAAGGGGACTCTAAGGACCTTAAAAATTACAGACCAATCAGCTTACTGTCTGTTACGTATAAGGTATTTACTAAGGTAATCGCTAATAGAATCAGGACAACTTTAGACTGCAATCAAGCAAAGGATCAAGCAGGGTTTCGGAAACGGTACTCTACTATCGATCATATCCATACCATCAATCAGGTGATAGAAAAATGCGCGGAATATAACCAGCCCTTATACATAGCATTCATTGATTACGAAAAAGCATTTGACTCAGTTGAAACCTCGGCGGTGATGCAGGCATTGCGAAATCAGGGGGTAGACGAGCCGTACGTGAAAGTGCTGGAAGATATATATAGTGGCTGCACAGCAACCATAGTTCTGCATAAAGAAAGTAACAAAATTCCCATAAAGAAAGGTGTTAGGCAAGGAGACACAATCTCCCCAGTACTATTCACAGCTTGTTTAGAGGAAGTATTCAGAGACTTGGAATGGGAGCAGTTAGGGATAAGGCTAGATGGAGAATACCTCAGTAATCTGCGATTTGCTGATGACATTGCCTTGCTAAGCAACTCGGGAGATGAACTGCAAATGATGATTGATGACCTAGACAGGAAAAGTAGAAAGGTAGGCTTGAAAATCAATATGCAGAAGACTAAGGTAATGTTCAACAGCCTCGGGAAGGAACAGGAGTTTACATTAGGTAGCGAAATACTGGAAGTAGTAGGCGAATATATCTACTTAGGACAGGTAGTAACCGCAGATCCGGACCATGAAAAGGAAATAACAAGAAGAATAAGATTGGGATGGAGCGCATTTGGCAAGCACTCGCAGATTATGACTAGCAGCTTACCGGTATCGCTCAAGAGGAAAGTATACAACAGTTGCATCTTGCCTGTACTCACCTATGGGGCTGAAACGTGGAGGCTAACCAAGAGAGTTCTACTTAAGTTGAGGACAACCCAGAGGGCTATGGAACGAAAAATGGTAGGGGTAACATTAAGAGATAGAAAGCGTGCAGAGTGGGTCAGAGAAATAACTCAAGTTAGCGACATTCTAGTGGAAATTAAGAAGAAGAAATGGACATGGGCAGGACATGTAGTGCGAAGAGAGGATAACCGATGGTCGCTGAGGGTAACAAACTGGATTCCAAGGGAAGGAAAGCGTAGCAGGGGGCGGCAGAAAGTTAGGTGGGCGGATGAGATTAAGAAGTTCGCAGGGGTCAAGTGGATGCAGCTAGCACAGAACCGGGTTAAGTGGAGAGATATGGGAGAGGCCTTCGCCCTGCAGTGGGTATAATCAGGCTGATGATGATGATGATGATGATGACAACCAGCAACATAGCCTCCCCACGTCGCTACCTTGGTCACAACCCAGCAGAGTGGCGCACCTCAGACGACAGGCCAATCTGTTTCATTTGCTGTCGAGCCGGCCACACTTCGCGGTATTGCAGTAGCCGTACTTTCTCCACCCCTCGCTTCTATTACAACGCTGACCGTCGGTATTACTATGGACCTCGACGCTTTGTCGCCCCCCACCAGAGGAGCCCCGCTCCGCCTATGATCGACCTGCACACTCTCCTCCTCAACCAGATGAACCTCGCACCGAAACCGTCCCAACTGCTCGTCGCTACAGCCGATCTCCATCTCCCCGGGCTCATCGATCCCGTTCACCGGTACCTCGTCGCGGCTCCTCTCAATCATACGCCGGCACCTACTCGGGAAACTAGCGAATGCAGAGCCCGAAAGTGACGCTGCATTACCGACCCGGACTGCCAACTCGGAACTGACCCTTGCACCCAGACGTAATCTCATTGACATTCTTGTGGATGGAGTCTCAGTTTGTGCCCTTATTGACACTGGCGTCCACATTTCCGTCCTCAGTTCCTCGCTCCGTCAACACCTCAACAATGTCCTCAGACCCGTTCCCTCATCTGCCGTTCGTGTTGCTGATGGCAACACAGCTGCTGTGATTGGTATGTGTACTGCGAGAATTACCATTGCCGACCGCCATATCCCTGTGCTATTTACAGTCTTCACCAGTTGCCCTCACGACGTTATATTAGGACTCGACTTTTTAACTGCGCATTCCGCGCTCATTGACTGTTCTTCTGGACTGTTTCATCTTGACCTCCCACTCTGTCCTGACAAACAGGCCTCTGATACTTCAACGCTCCGTCTCCGCTCCTCTACATTTATTCGTCTGCCACCAGAAGCTGCAGTGTATGTGCTCATGTCGCTTTTCCCTTCCGTTCCTGGTGGCGACTACTTTGTTTGCCCCATAACTGACGTGACACTGCAGCGTAGAATCGCTCTCCCTCATACCATCGTACACGTAGAAAATAACAACGCTTATACTCCAGTCTTGAACTTTGGCCTTTTTGTGCACGTTCTTCCTGAGGGCATTACTCTCGCCGAACTGACCCCACTGTCTGACGTCACAGTTGCCGCTCTTTTAACTGACCCTGCTGCTAAAGTATCGACACGACCTGCACCGTCCCTACCTCCGGAGGCCCGCATATCAGAAATGGTTGCACCTAATTTGCGGCCTGACCGTGCTACACCACTTGCGAGCCTTCTGACTTCGTACAGCGATATTTTCGATTTTGGTGACCGCCCCTTAGGACAAACGTCCCTCGTTACACATCGCATCGATACCGGTGACGCCAGCCAAATTCACAAAAGACCTTATCGAGTCGCCATTTCTGAACGTCGCGTCATACAAGATGAAGTGGACAAGATGTTAGCAAAAAAAAACATTATAGAGCTTTCGAGCAGTCCCTGGGCGTCGCCTGTCGTGCTTGTTAAAAAGAAGGACAATACCTGGTGGTTCTGCGTTGATTACCGACACCTGAACAAAATTACAAAGAAGGACGTTTACCCGCTCCCCTGGATAGACGATGCCCTCGACTGTTTACACGGTGCCAGCTATTTCTCTTTCATTGATCTTCGTTCCGGTTATTGGCAGATCGCAGTCGACGAACGGGACCGAGAGAAGACCGCCTTCGTCACTCCCGATGGCCTGTATCAATTCAAGGTGATTCCTTTCGGCTTGTGTAATGCGCCCGCAACCTTCGAGCGCATGATGGACTCTCTCGTGCGCGGCTTGAAATGAACGATGTGCTTGTGCTATTTCGATGACGTCATTGTATTTTCCTCTACATTCGAGAGCCATCTCCATCGCCTTGATGCCATTCTTGGCGTCTTCCGAAGAGCTGACCTTCAGCTGAACTCGAAGAAATGTAGCTTCGGCCGACGTGAACTCAAGGTGCTCGGTCACGTGTTCGATGCCCGTGGCGTTCAACCCGATCCAGACAAAATACGTGCTGTAAGTGCATTTCCTGCACCCCGTTGTACCAGTGACGTACGTGGTTTTCTTAGGCTTTGCTCCTATTTTCGGCGGTTTGTACCCAACTTCGCGGAGACGGCTTGTCCACTCACCAATCTTTTGAAGAACGACACTCCATTTTGCTGGGACCAAGAACGATCCCAAGCCTTTTCTGCGCTCATTGCAGCCCTCACCAACCCGCCCGTTCTGGCACACTTCAATCCCTCGGCACCAACGGAGGTACGCACCGGCGCCAGTGGTCACGGTATTGGTGCCATACTCGCCCAACAGCAGATGGGTCGCACTCGCGTCATTGCTTATGCCAGTCGCCTCCTTTCTGCGGCTGAACGGAATTAATCGATCACAGAACGTGAGTGCTTAACCCTCGTGTGGGCCATTACAAAGTTTCGCCTTTATTTGTTTGGCCGCTCGTTCTCCGTCATCACAGACCACCCCGCCTTATGCTGGCTTCCTACGCTGAAGGACCCTACTGGTCGCCTGGGCCGTTGGGCTCTCCGCCTTCAGGAATAGATCTTTTTCTGTCTTCCACAAGTCTGGCCGGCTGCACGCTGACGCCGATTACCTGTCCCGCCACCCGGTAGATCCGCCACCTGCGAGCGAGTGGGACGATGACACATATGTGTTGGCCATCTCTGACCTTTCAAACATTCGCTATGAGCAGCGCTTAGATCCGAAGCTTAGCAGCATTATCAATCGCCTCAGCACTGATCACTTTGACGCTACCCTAGCTCTGTTTGTACTCCACAACGGCACCTTATACCGACGGAATATGCGACCAGATGGCACCGAACTTCTGCTCGTAGTCCCCGAACACCTGCGTACCACCGTTCTTCAATAGCTGCACGACGCACCTCATCATCATCATCATCAGCCTGATTATACCCACTGCAGAGCGAAGGCCTCTCCCATATTTCTCAACTTAACCCGGTTCTGTGCTAGCTGCATCCACTTGACCCCTGCGAACTTCTTAATCTCATCCGCCCACCTAACTTTCTGCCGCCCCCTGCTACGCTTTCCTTCCCTTGGAATCCAGTTTGTTACCCTCAGCGACCATCGGTTATCCTCTCTTCGCACTACATGCCCTGCCCATGTCCATTTCTTCTTCTTAATTTCTACTAGAATGTCGGTAACTTGAGTTATTTCTCTGACCCACTCTGCACGCTTTCTATCTCTTAATGTTACCCCTACCATTTTTCGTTCCATAGCCCTCTGGGTTGTCCTCAACTTAAGTAGAACTCTCTTGGTTAGCCTCCACGTTTCAGCCCCATAGGTGAGTACAGGCAAGATGCAACTGTTGTATACTTTCCTCTTGAGCGATACCGGTAAGCTGCTAGTCATAATCTGCGAGTGCTTGCCAAATGCGCTCCATCCCAATCGTATTCTTCTTGTTATTTCCTTTTCGTGATCCGGATCTGCGGTTACTACCTGTCCTAAGTAGACATATTCGCCTACTACTTCCAGTATTTCGCTACCTAATGTAAACTGCTGTTCCTTCCCGAGGCTGTTGAACATTACCTTAGTCTTCTGCATATTGATTTTCAAGCCTACCTTTCTACTTTTCCTGTCTAGGTCATCAATCATTATTTGCAGTTCATCCCCTGAGTTGCTTAGCAAGGCAATGTCATCAGCAAATCGCAGATTACTGAGGTATTCTCCATCTACCCTTATCTCTAACTGCTCCCATTCCAAGTCTCTGAATACTTCCTCTAAACAAGCTGTGAATAGTACTGGGGAGATTGTGTCTCCTACAGCGGGTCATCTTGGCGTATGTCGTACGTACGACAGCGTCAGCCGCCGCTTCTTTTGGCCAGGCCTCTATCGCTCTGTTCGTCGTTACGTGGCTTCTTGTGACCGGTGTCAGCGACGGAAGAAGCCCTCGGTTATGCCGGCTGGATCCCTGCAGCCGATCGACATCCCAGTAGACCCGTTTTCCCGAGTTGGTCTTGATCTTCTCGGGCCTTTCCCACTTTCTGCGTCGGGGAATAAATGGATTACGGTGGCCACTACGTGCTACGCTGTCACCCGAGCGATACACACCAGCTGTGCAACTGACATTGCTGCGCTTCTTCTCCACGACGTCATCCTGCTCCATGGTGCTCCACACCAGCTGCTCACTGACCGTGGCCGTTGCTTTCTTTCTCGAGTAGCTTCGGTATTGGTCCATGAAGCACTCTTTTACCACCGCTTACCACCCACAAACGAACGGCCTCACCGAACGCCTCAACCGCACGCTCACGGACATGCTGTCAATGTATGTCTCGGATGATCACCGTGACTGGAATATTACTTTGCCGTTTGTAACGTTTGTGTACAATTCGTCTCGTCACGACACAATGGGCTACTCACCCTTTTATCTTCTATACGGCCGTGACCCTCCCCTTCCGTTTGACAGCGTACTGCCACCAACCGCTAACGCCAGTTCCTACGTTCGTGACGCCATCTCCCGAGCTGACGCCGCCCGTGTTATCGCTCGCCGCCGACTAACTTCCTCCCAAAGTTGTCAAAAACGGCACCATGATTCTCGCCACCGGGATGTCCACTACTCTCCGGACTCTCGTCTTGCTCTGGACTCCCGCTCGCAAGGTAGGGCTGTGTGAGAAGGTCTTGCCACGCTACGCAGTACCCTACCGTGTTTTACGGCCAGTCACTCCTGTCACATACGAGATCGCCCCTGTACATCCGCCACAACAGTCCTCTATGCCACGCCCCGAGATTGTTCATGTCGCCCGGATTAAACCGTACTACCCCTGTAGTAGTTCGTCCTAGTGTGCACCGGGACTGTGCTTTTCGTGGGGGGGGGGGGGGGTAATGTGACATATATGCCTTGCATCGCTGGAAGTTGAAGATGACAACGATCAGCAACAGTGACACTGAAGACAAAGTGGTAGCAACAATTGATGCTAGAATAAGGTCGACGTTGCTGTGTTTCTGTGTTCTGTGTGCGGTGCCAGCCTGGACTAACCTTCGTGGACTAACCTTGATACGTATCAATATGCAAGCTGCTCAAGCAGACATCGGCAAGGTCTGCTGGAAGCTGTTATCCATAGAACCTATAGTAAAAGGCGCATGCTAGAGATGCTGGCTTGGCACAAACCTTAAAGGGCCATTAATTTGTGTGCATGCATACTTTCAGCGCGTTGTAAACATATATACATTAGATACGTACCCGTCGTGTCATACGGCTAATAACGATCTCAGAGACGCTGTCGGGGTCCCAGTAGGCGCTATTTCTTTTGTCCATGCATATAAAATAATCAAGGTAAAAAACATGCAAAATAATTTTCAGATGTTTTCGTTTCAACACTTTGAATCAAATTTAAACTATAAATCTGATCTTCATTCAAGTAAAACGAATGCACTGTTACTTATAATAGAATAACGAGTTTATCTGTTCTGCTGGCTACAATGTGATTGCCAAATTCTTGCCTGGACGCTTGGATAATTGCTTGTTTTCTTTTTTTTACATGCTTAATTGCGTTGTGTTACAGTACTAAAATTAGTTATAAACGCAAAATTAATCCTTATATGTTTTTTTGAACCTGCACTGAAGCTCGCGGGGAACCAGACTACTCCCTTTACCTGCTCGATGGAGATGATCGGAGCTCCTTACGCTAGAAACTTCCTTAAACTTCCTTTCCTAAAGGACTGCCGTGTGACAAGGCGCATATCTTCATTGAGATAAGGGCTACCTTGGTTGAAGGGACTTAAAAGGAGTTCAAGCCGTGCCCGTGTGACAGCAGTTAGCTGCCTCTGTGCCATAATTCCCAACAAAGCACAAAACAGACAGACATAAATGAAATCAATCGTTCAGAAATGATGGAATTGGCTGGATGCTATTGATACGAAGCTAGTGGAAAAGTTTGTGTAAGCTATATTGGGCAGCCGATGAGCCAAGCTGGATACTTGTATTTAAAAGCCAGTGAGTAAGCTTGGTCGCAAGTATTAGACAGCCAGTGAAAGTGGCTGGATGACTGTTGTAAGCCAGCCAGTGGATATGTTTGGGTGGAAGATAATGGGTAGCCGTTGAGTGAGGCTGCATGCCAATATATAAGCTAGTGTGCCAATAATGGCTATTGTAGGAAAGCCAGTCGAGTATATAAAATCTTGGAATCGGGTAGCACTCTAATGAAACGCCATTATTGATCTCGGTTTTGCTCAATATTTTACTGATGGCTGCCCATTGATGGCGCGCTACTTAGGAATGCGCTTGTCCAGATTCTGGGGCATGCAGTGCATATTAAAAGCTTAGTCGTTATCACCTTTTCCATTAATTTTGGTCTCTATCTGCCACGCTTCCCCCGTTTTCGCCGCAATAGTTTTGCGATAATCTGAGACATGCATCAGGTTTGTTCTGAGCACTTTCTTCAAATTCTTCATCCCTCCTGCTTGAGCACGTACAAAGAGCGCTCACCAGTGTTAGGACCACTACCTGTACTAATGATGGTCGACCGGTACCAGAGCTAAGCCTAGTTAATTTGTTCGCTGCCCACCGTAAAGCCGAGCTGCATGCTACGTGAGACTACTTCGGCGCACGCACTCGCACAGTGGAAACTCAAAACCTCCCAAAACAGAAGCAAATGGCCGGAGGTCTAGCGTACTGTCAAAGAGATTGTTTTTAAATTCTCAGAAAATGAGTATCTGTCTTACTTTCCCGTACGGAGGGATATTTAAGGTGTCCGGAGGTGCAAATATTTTACTTCTCTTCGGATGGGGGGTTCTTTTTGGAGTAAATATGAGGTCATTAAGAAGCTATTATGACATCTAATAGCACTGTGAATACTCCTCTGAGTAGTGCTTTGGCTCGCTCCGTTGAAGTAGTTTAAACAGGGGAGTTAGGAGTAATTCGTGCTGCTATAAAGGCACTCAGGGTGCCAAAAGAGTATAGTTCACTTCATTATGAAGCTCATTTTAAACGCAGCACGTTCTCACAATCTAATATCTTTCTGTTTCAGAGTGAATACTTCAATAAAATTACAAAGAGTGATTTCAATGAACATTTTTATTGATACAAAACATTCAGCCCCTATTTGGCAGCTTGCACTGCACGTTTTGAAATAACCAAATGTGAAGTGCCTTGACCGGCGCTCTTCTTGGGGTCACCCGTTAATAATTATGAGTTATAATGATGCGCCTCTAACGGTGCGCACACTCCAAGATACCCTTAGAGTGAGGGGGGTAGCTGTCCCGGTCTCAAAAAAGACGCCGTCGACTTGTGTGGCAAGCTCAGCCGGAAATCAACTATCTTGTAGTGACAGAAGGGAGTGGCCGTTCGGTGCCCAGCTTTCGCTAGTTCAAGCCAGAGTAAGGGTCGGAGTCAGTAGTAACAAACAAAACAAACTTTATATACAGCAAGCGTCGATACAGAGGAATACACACAATAATAGTCTATACTAGTATAAGGCACTTTTTTAGACAAGGGGTGATATCTTATGGCACTAATGCGATGCAAACAGAAATGATGTGCGCTTTAATTTCGCCAGGTGGCGACACTTGTCTATGCTTTGCACCGAACTGGAATATTTTTAACACTAACAACCTTGTACCATCGCGATGCATTATTGGAGGTAGTAAATAAAAAGTTTAATAAATATCTAGCACGTATTCACCTGTCATTACTTTGAGGCACTTTCTACAATAACAAGTGAGTTTCTAAACACGCCCTGATAGTAACTTGTCGACATTGTGTGGGCGATCTGCCTTAGGGGACGGAGAAGTAACGGACAATGGGACCTAAAAATGTAGCCGTAAATGCTGTCCTGCACCAAATAAAGACCCCATATTTCTTTAGTTGGCTAAAAACTTTCAATAAAAGGCTCAGTAAGCATTTGTTAAGGTGTCGTCAATTTTAAAGCTGATTCTATCCTGTGCAGACATTCCAGATATATCTGGAATGTTTACTGAGGAGCTTATTATGCGTGAAACCATACGTGAGTGACCATCACTCACAAGCTACTAGCCGGTAGCTTTCAGTAGGATGAAAAGAATGACAAGCGCCTCGGCAAAACTTGCTATTGAAAGACAAGACTATGGTCGATGCAAGCCAAAAGTTTGTAGTTCTTTAATTCTCGTTACATCATTCTTTGAACATTGTCCGTATAATTTCATGAATAATTGCGCCGCTCAGCAACGAACTTCCTGTCATCTGCTGAAATGTAATTTTTTATAGAACCAGTATTTTTTTGTGATTTTGATGGCAGCGTCATCGATCTATGCTGATTCCTAGTCGAGGAAATCAACGAAACGAGGCCGAGAATGCTACCAATTAGCGTATATCGGTTTCAGAGTAGATTTCTTGAGTAGCTTGTGTGTTCCTAATTGTGTCTGTAGTATGTTTCTGTAATCTGTACTTTTGTAAAGTATTCTATTCTAACCGCACAAAGTTCTGACGTTGCTACTGAAACTTCTTTCATCACAAACGATTCACTGTCAGAAACTACAAAAATTCTACAGTGACAACAGGAAAGTTTCAGTGCTTATTGTTTCGCCTAGGCCGATATCATCATCATCATCATCATCATCATCATCATCATCATCATCAGCCTGATTATACCCACTGCAGGGCGAAGGCCTCTCCCATATCTCTCCACTTAACCCGGTTCTGTGCTAGCTGCATCCACTTGACCCCTGCGAACTTCTTAATCTCATCCGCCCACCTAACTTTCTGCCGCCCCCTGCTACGCTTTCCTTCCCTTGGAATCCAGTTTGTTACCCTCAGCGACCATCGGTTATCCTCTCTTCGCACTACATGTCCTGCCCATGTCCATTTCTTCTTCTTAATTTCCACTAGAATGTCGTTAACTTGAGTTATTTCTCTGACCCACTCTGCACGCTTTCTATCTCTTAATGTTACCCCTACCATTTTTCGTTCCATAGCCCTCTGGGTTGTCCTCAACTTAAGTAGAACTCTCTTCGTTAGCCTCCACGTTTCAGCCCCATAGGTGAGTACAGGCAAGATGCAACTGTTGTATACTTTCCTCTTGAGCGATACCGGTAAGCTGCTAGTCATAATCTGCGAGTGCTTGCCAAATGCGCTCCATCCCAATCTTATTCTTCTTGTTATTTCCTTTTCATGGTCCGGATCTGCGGTTACTACCTGTCCTAAGTAGATATATTCGCCTACTACTTCCAGTATTTCACTACCTAATGTAAACTCCTGTTCCTTCCCGAGGCTGTTGAACATTACCTTAGTCTTCTGCATATTGATTTTCAAGCCTACCTTTCTACTTTTCCTGTCTAGGTCATCAATCATTATTTGCAGTTCATCTCCCGAGTTGCTTAGCAAGGCAACGTCATCAGCAAATCGCAGATTACTGAGGTTCGATGGACGTTCCTTCCTTCCGTGCGGCAGGATATCAGTCCGTCCGTCTGTTCGTCCGTTCATCCATCCATTAATTCATACACCCACCACCCATCTGCCCACCCACACACATACTTATCTACTCTCTCACCCACCATCTATCAACCCACTCTATAATTCATCTATCTATCATACATTTGTTTTTTTACAGTTCCTGCCTTTGTTACTCATCCGTTTTTTTTCTTTATAGCTACTTGCTTTCTTTCCTTCGTTTCAATAATTGAATAATTCGTTTCAATTGTTTCAATAATTTATCTTCATATTTAAAAGAGGCATGCCGCAGTGACTAACTGTTTGGAGCGCTTGACTACAGGTCTTTAGGAAGCGGGTCGACTTTGGCAGCAGGGGGTGAGCATCGATGGAGAATTAACACAAAGCACCTGCGTGCTTGGCGCCACCAGTGCAGATTAAACGACACTACGAAGGTCCTTCACTACGGCATTGTGATAACCAATCTGACATTGGGGCATGAAAAGGTACAAATTAGTTCAAAGTGAAAATATATTTAAAGCGACAAGGACTACAGTGGGAAGAACTAATGAAATGCATTTTGTGGTATTAAACTGAGCGCCTATTATAGATGTCCAGTACTTCTAATACGCTTAGAAATTTCAGATGGAAAGGACAAAAATATAACTTTATGTTCGACTAAGATGTCAAAACTTCCTTTGGGACTCATATTTTAACTGGCACATGTTTCCAACAGGACAAAATTGCAATCTTGCATTGTTCCTAAATGCCAACGCTTTCTTTGGAAAATGGATTGTTGGGCGAGTTGGTTGGGCATTATGTTTCTAGACTAGCGCTGTTTTAACATAAAGCTTCCTTAGGGTTTGACGCGGCATTGGCTACATGAATACGTGGGGCTTTCGTCTGTTTTGAAATTCATATATCAGCGACCTGCGCGTCAGCAATGATGTCAGGGCTGCAAGTGAGTGTGCTGCAATAAAATTAGGGTATACGGTTTGGTGGCGATGATTTCCCAAGATAATTTGATTTTCATAGCGCTGAGTTCGAATACGGAATTAGCTATAAAACATTGAAATAATAGTGAGGCTTTTGACGGAATCGTTAAATACATGTAGAGTGGCAATAATATGCTAGAACCTAGATTAGACGTGAGGTCTAGTGTAGTTGGGGAGTTTGAAAGCTATGAGCGGACCCTTTGTTGATGACTGTGGCAATGTGGGCTATTTCTGCCGACTACATTTCTAGAAACACTCAATCATTTGCAGTGATATCGTTCACACCTCGTATTTTAATCTTATGTTTATCACATCAATGACACAAGAAGCTTTAATGACTTCATAGCGGTATGCGCACCGATGTATAGAGTATTTTAAGGCATTGAATTAGAGTTAGGATTCCATAATAATAATAACATGCGGGCTACTGTTGTGCAATAGATATTTCAGGATGCATCTCACTTCATCACCGAACTTAAGGAGCTGAGGTATACCACAATGGCCTATGCACCCATCATATATAAATTATACGATATCCAGGAATCATAAGAGTGGGACACATGGGCGCATTGAGAATATTCTATTTAACTGAAATCTCAATGACATAAATTTAAAGAACACTTAAGGACTCCTGCACGCTCATTTCGTGCAGCATAATTGGCTCGCATGTGCTGCACCGCTTGCGAAGTGTAATTCACGCGCATGCTCCTTCCTAGTCTATAATTATCTCTGATAGATAGTAATGTCTGGTATAATTATCTGATACATATCATCAACATACAGCGATTAAGCAATCACAGTATGTGAAATTCACTCTCGACATAGATATAACGCCTCCTCTCAAAAAAGTTGAGTGAACGTCCCTGTGTACCTTAGGGCTAGCATGTCTGAGGCGAGGTCCAAGGTTCCCGGCCGGTTTTAAAAAGAGCCACCGAGCTGGGGCTTCTGCCAACGCGGCCATGTCAGTTGGTCGTGTGACGTCACGCAACCATCCGATCAATCAGTGTCCAACCATATCACGTGCATAATGTCGCTTGACAGCGACATGCTCCTAACGTTTCGCTCACAACAGGGAAAGGAACAACGTCAATGCTAGATTTTCATCAGTACGGGTGCTTTGAAGTTTCTGCGCTGTCAGCCTTTCATAATTCGGCACCGGTGGCGCAATGGGTGTTGGCACTCTTTGATGCGAAATCGAAGCCGAATAAAGACAGCAACAAGTCAGCAGACAAGCAAAGCCATGTAATCAACAAAGAAACCACTGAGTGCTGCTTGGGGCGTCAGTCTTCTTATGTAACGTGCAATATACGGATGTCATGCATACGTCCTAACAATGCTGTGTAATTGTACCAAACGGGACATATAAAGCGTTTTTTCATGGGCGCTGGCATTTTGCATAGGTGGTGCCATCTAGCGGCCAAGTTGAGAACAACCGCCATGCTGGTATGAATGGTCGCGTCCGCAGAACAGGAGACAAGTAGCGCGCATGGGCATTTCGGAGCTTTCGCGTTCAATTTTGCAGCATTAAGAAAGTGCCTGACGGAAACAAAAAACATTTTTAGCAGCACTAAAGACATTCGACCAGAAATGACTGGAAGTTAGGCACCTAATCGTGTCGGTTTAACTCTACAAGCCTGATTAAATTCTAGGGTGTGAAACCGTAATGGGGCACATAGAGGAGGTGGCACACCAATGGCGAGGGCGATGGAGGAAATAGTGTAAGAAAGTTTTTTATCTAATGTCTTTCCTCGAATGGTTTACGGGCTACCGCAACCGTTTGAGCAGTGAAGCAAGCAAATGTAGCAGTTTTATGACATCTTTACGAGCAATGTTGATCACGCCACATTTTTTGGTACATCCGATCATGCATATACCGTTTATTTCTTTAGCAGCTACTAAATGGAGTTCTCACGCCTCCACTGGGGTTCTATTCATGATGATCGGATGTGCATTTAGGATTCATTTACTGTACCCTAGGACGCTGTTGGGTGACAAAACGTTCAAGCGTCGTTCAAGCGTCGTATTACTGACTATCTGCCGATCTGTTTTCAGCATAGCTTGCATGACTCATCACCGGAACGTGTGTCGAGTGGCGAGGACTGTTGTCGAAGGCGGGAGCTGCTTCCTGGAATTTCTGTCACTGGCCGCTAGACGCGTTCTTCTGATGCTGCCGTCATGCTGACGTCCGGCCAGATGAAACAAAAATGGACAGTTGATCTTGATGCCTGTTTGAATATTGTCCCTAAGTTACCTCAGCGAAAGTTACTTTGATGAAGAATTATTTCATAGCTCATTTGTCGTCACAAAATATGATTAAGGAATGGCCGTCGTTCCCATCCATCATATCCATTATCGGCAGCAGAAGCGTGTGAGATGTGTGCTTTCAGAAGAAAAAATATATTGTGGCGCTGTTTATGAAATAATCAGCTGATAAGTATGTCATTAGGAATTGCTGTCTTCGAGTGAGATATGCAGCAATATAATTTCATATACTCATAAATCTCAGGGGACTGCGCCGAAATATTATTTTTACCACTAGACAGCATAGGGTTAATTTTTGATTCAAAGAAAATTATCCGCTTATTTCAATTTTCCTCTACGTTATTTACAAGCACAACATTCGCAACTCCCCCCAAAGGTTGACAAGGCGAAACACGTTCGCTTGGGGATTGAAATTCTGAGGTCGGTCGTCTTCCCTCAACTGAAGGAGTTGGAGCATAAATAAAAAAAATGCATGCCGCCACTGTTCATATGTTAATAATCTGGCTTCGGCTGTTCATCTCTTGTTAACTCGAACAACACAGTAAAAAGATTTTGGAAGCTGCGGCCCATGCTAGTAGTTAAGCTGCAGATGGCAGAAATGAGACGAACAGGGATAGAAAGGAAAGAAAATGATGAAAAGAAGGACCCGGGTATGGTATCTAAAAGCATACGTAACATAAAAAACACCAATGAGAGCGCACTTCTCATATTAGCTGAGCAGCTCAGACGCTTTTCGGCTATTGATGATACGTTTTGTGCAAAACACTGCACAGTGCGAGTGCTTCCTGCGTAGCATGCTACAGTACCCCTGCTGTCACCGGTTCCGTTCATACCAGAGAGGAGGAGTGACGCTGAGCGCTCTGGTTCGAAACTGCTTTCCTCATCGCCGCGAAAACAGTAATATACACTTTAAACCCGAGATGTACGCCAAAACCGCATGAAGACAACTGCGTAGACGGATGGTGAAGAATAAGGAAGAAATTCCCTTTCTACACCGAAACCGCTGCCCAACACTACAGAGTGCAGCCGCATGTGGTACAGAAACCAATAAGACAGCTTTGGTTCAACGTTTATTGCATCAGGGCATAAAAAGAATCCTATGAATGATGAACAGTGTGGTTAAAGAAATGAAAAAGGTTGGCTGATGCAATGAACTCGAGGAGTGAACAATGATGTGGCCCCTGCGTCCAAGCGGCATATGACGCCGTATTATGGGGGAGAGGCCAGCTGCCACCATGTGCCGAATCCGCGTCGGCTTCAGCGTTGGACATTATCACAGCAGGTGGTGGATGTCAGCTTCTGTATTTCTGAATATGCAGATAGGGCACCCAGGGTGTGGTTAGCAATCTCGAAATTGAGACCACTTTCGAGTCACTGCTGGTGTTAGGGCCACCGGAACTCTAATCTTCCGAAGCGCCACCTCCGCGACATTAGACTGCGGTGGTGGGTTACCGTACACGTACGTGTGAAATCACGTGTAGGGCGTCGGAGGTGCTCCTTTCTTGTTCAAGGTAAGGCAGCATTGTCCAATGTAATGAGGTTTGCGATGTCGAGGTTGAGGGTCAAAGGCGGGTCGCGGAATCCGCCTGGCTTTGAGCACTTAAAAGGACACGCGAGTCCATTGACTACGAACTGTCTGTAGTATGCGTGCCGCTAGACTGTGTATGTTTTAACAGATTTCTGTGCTATGCGTCTGAGTAGCTTTGCCATCTGGAGGGCACCAGTGCGTATGAAAACACGGACCGTGGGAAGCATGAGAGTGGCGGTCACAGAGCGATTCGCCTCTTACACTGCAAGTAGTTCCGCACAAAAAGAAAATGGAGGTTCCGGTAATTGAAATGTTGATGTCTTGTTCAGTGAAGACTTGCTAGGGCAGTAAACTGCAGTTGTAACTTCGCAAGCTTGGATGCTTGCGTCGACGTAAGTTATAATGGAACCTTGTGGTAACGGGCGTCTTGTTCCAGACACATTCCGTGCTCTCCGTCCTCCGCATCAAGGGGAGATGCGAAGCTCTACTTCCCACTTTGCCGATTTGGAACGACGGCAAGTAGCAAGCTCTTTTCGAGAAAGCGGTCCCAACATTGTGGCTGATTTAAATTCAATGTAAAATTCCCAAAGGACGGTGCATCATATTTGTTCTCATTATCTTTACCAATTAAATGCATCGCCAATTTATTCGCTACTATAGCCAGTGTCATTATCAGAAACTGCAGCGTCATTGTCATCGCTACTAGCATCCTCACGGTTGACAAGGAGAACTATGATGTGCGCAGCACGATGTTGGGAGTGGCGCAGATGGTTAAAGCGCTCGCCTGCGGATCCCAGGGACGGTGATTCGATTCCCGGTGGAGATAAGATATTTAATAATTTATTACTAAGTAATACCCAATTAATGTTTTGATATCACTGCTACAAAGTTACTGAGGTACGCGATGATGTCATCAGTAAGATTGACCAGACTCCTGCTGACTAAATTATCGAAATTGCCGCTTAACCGGATTTGACGTCTCATTCGCTGTAGTGTGACGGAAACGATTGGTAGAGTTGTGGCCTACAGTATGAGCCGTTAAAGGCTTTCGCCTCAATACAGTTATTCACTTTGTAACTGAGCCGTTAACTGGATTTCGTGAGATGGTCGGGCAAAGTGGCAAATCATTTTGTAGCATTCTATGTCGGTTGTGGGAGCGCCACACCCAAAATGTCAAGTACATACCCTTCATCATTTAACGGGATGCGGCCATATCGGTTTTAAGTTACTTTTGCGACTTTATACGCTGTCCTCCCAGCTACGCATTTTGTTCATACTCTGCCTTCCTTATCACCTTGATGATCTTCCAATTTTAGTAGTGTTTCAGTTTTCAATAAGGTAAGAACAGCCAATAGCCTTTCTACTGCATTCGTTTCTTTACGCTCAGCAGGAATATTCAACTTTTTTTCGTGCTCTTGTGACTTCTAATAGTCTTTTTTTTTTTTTAGTGGAAGAATCGAGGTGTTTTCGCAGAATGGCCCTGCTCGTCGCACCAGCTTCGTCAATCACTTGTAGCTTTGCTGCTCAGAAGATGGTTCCTAATTCAATACTTATCATGTTTCCCATGTCTACAACATTGGGCTCACACCCGGAAACTGGCGAGTGTTAATCCGGTACTCCAAATAAAATAGTATTCTATAATAGGACGATAGTTAAAACAGGCGAGAGAGAGAGGATAAAAACGGGTGGCATGTTTATTCACCTCACTAGTGGCAAACATGTTGCATTGAATAATATTTCGATTTGGGCTTCGCGAATAGATATAGAGATGCACCTCCCTGTGTTGTCTGTATTTTGTAACTGCCTGTCTGAGGACAGCGAAATACGCTCCCTTCTGGGTTGATATATATGCTGAAGAAAGCAGAATGTTACAACAGCCGTACCTGTTTGTTTTCATAGTTTATTTAGCTGAAAGTTTCGGAAATGGTATTCATGACACTGTCGGCGAATTAGACACTGAGAACAAACAGTGCGGCTGTCGTAACGTCTTGCTCTGTTTAGTAAAGTGGCGTACTGAAACTTTTAATGAAAATACATACACTCACAGAGAAGAATGCTTAAGTCATTCTATAATTCTATATTATGCTAGTTTGTGAATATTGGGGAAGAAATATCTATAACCAGTATAGAGAAATTAATAGCGCCAAATCATATACCTTCAAGCTTTTTCGCCGTGTCTGTCCCTCTCTTTAGAAAACGCTTGGCTTCTTTTGAAATGAGGTTCCTTTTATATCTATATTTGTTCAGGTAGGAATAACAAAAAAAAAGCAGATGTTTCAATAAAGTTCAATCGCGTTCTTAGATGCGCACTTCGACTACGCAGGGAAATGTTAATTAGTCTGTGTGTTTAGCATAGTCCAGACAGGCCCTGCATGGGGCAAGAAGAGGCTGACCAGTGAAGGTTTTCCTTCATTTGTGGCACCAAAGCGTGCGTAAGATATTTTTAAAGGTGTTGTAAGAGAATTAAAATTTTTATTTGAATATAAACGCATTCCCATTTTCTAAATTTATCTTGTTATTGCTGAAACATAAATAAATACGGTGACGAAGATTTGTCTACTGGGTGGTGTGAAAATGCTTCCCACCATTTATTTCTGAGGTTCATCATCATCATCAGCCTCACTATATTCACTGCAGGGCGAAGTCTTCTTCCACATTCCTCCAATTAACCCGGTACTGTTATAGCTGCATCCCCTTGACTCCTTCGAACTTCTCAACGTCATCTGCCCATCTAACTTTCGGCCGCCAGAGTATCGGCACAAAAACCGCGACAATAATACAAGCAGTGATTTTAGTATGAGTAGTGATGAGTTTCTACAACAATGTAAAGCGAATAAAGATATACATTTATAGCACCTACGTCAGGGAGAGGTTAATAGGCTGCATAATAACATTTTTTAGGTAAACGTAAACCAAATAGGAAGAAAATATACTGCGTCAACATGGCTGCGGATTTTGTTAAACATTGTTTGTGTTTGGGAGTGATGAAAGTAATGTGGAACCATTATCGAGCAACCTAAAATTCCAGTTAAAAGTTACACATGAATGAAATGAATTAGAGGCATTTAAAAAGTAGTATAAACTGTATTTTTATACTCATATCTGCATTTCTTTCGAATTGGGTCTGTCTTAGACGTCTGTCGAGAAGAGGTGCTACGACTTAAGTGCCTCTAAAGACATCGGTGTCTCTATGCGATATTCAGATAGACATTCATAACTGCCCAATTATATAACGTTTTTCATTAAATGCCCCTCATTAGAATAGCAAAACCGTGCCTGTAAATCAGAATAATTTATTGTACTCCGTTGATATAGTCCCCCGATTTCAACAGTGTACTTATCGTCGAATCGTTGCTTTGAAGAAGTCCGGCTTGCTGTAAGAAACATATGAGCACTATTGTTTTGTAGGCGGTAATTTAGAAATTCATGAGCGTTATTTCCTCGCCACGGAACAATTCCTTCAATTGAATGAAAATTTGTTTTCCTTTTTTTTTCCAACGCACCAACATCGATCAATATAGCGTTTTGTTGGCAGCAGTCAAAGATGTAGCGGTTGCAGTTACATGTGAAAGGAAATGGAAACTAATCGATATCATAGTCGGCTGAAAAACACCTGAAAAAAAAAATCGAGTTGCGTGAACTGAGTGCATAATGTTTAATGATGTCAATTCAAATATGAATAAAGTGCGTTTACTGAAATCTCTCTCATCTGGGGAAGGAGCTGTGAAGATGGCCCTAAAGAGCACCCGTGGTTGACTTTTGACGCTTTTCTGAACATACTTCCCAATGTCTTCTTTATTTTGCCCTTGCGTTCTTCGAAAATACATTTTATTTTAACACTGGGAATAAATTGTGTCCGCGGATATTGTTCTTCGACACCATTTATGCCATTTGGTATAGGGACTGGCTGGCCAAAACCTGTCTAAATACCCATTCATATTTTATTTGGGGTTAAGCATTGGCACATAACGGGAGGTGTGGTGGGCGCAGCTGATGGTGATTTAAACGGTGTAAAAAGTATGACGAATAATGGGCAGTCAATGGGACCATGTGGTTTTCCGCGCCCACAGGCTGTTCTCGGACGCAACAGGAAGTATAATTTCAAATGTATCACAAACAGCCGGCAGTTTCCGTTAAGCAAATTGCTTCAAGTAATGGCGTTTAAAATAACATTTCCTCTAGCGCTCGGAATGAAGAACGTTTTGTGACTTTTTGGCGCCATTTAGGGCAACGTTCGGGGACTGATTAATAAAATTTTCCGTTTGCACACGTCAGTCATGGGTCCTTCGCTTCCCATGTTTAAGTGCTTTCTTCGAAGCTGACATCTCGAAAAGTAACTAATAATTTGTAAAGGTGGATAACTTCTTAAGATGAGAAAGAAGACTCTGACTGCTCTTTCTGTCGTTCAGTTTATTATCGAGCTGAAATTAATCATTTTTACTCCAATAAGTAGGGCCGTCGTCTATTATTCAGTATATATTTACATTTCTACTTGACAGCAAAATATCTATTTCGGCTGGATACATGTCTGGCATATCCCGCTCGTGGGTATGTGCAACTATCTAAGCGCACAGCAATGCCTTCAGCGGGATTATGAGGGCCATGACAGTTGGCGGACTTGAGAACAGCCGCGCGGAAGATGTCGCCGTAGTGTGACTCAAAGTATCTAGTGCACACAACAGAATTTTCGCAGACGCCACTCACGTGTCCAGTCTTTATCGACTTCCGGCATTCAAGTGGCTCCGCCTAAATACCGAACGGGCTGTGCTGAAGCATATGGTGCGTGATCGCTCTGCGCAGAGAGAAGCCGCTGCCAAGCGTCGCCGAATACCATATACGAACAGAGTTACTTTTGATGGCGAGGTCTCAAGCACTCCTAAATCTTGTCCTGCTCCTACGCCTGTTGTACCAAATCAAGAAATCTCGACGGCCGGTGAAGTCGACGTGCTGCATCATGTTACCTGGCCAATGTTACCAAAGCCTTGCACGTCCACTGGGCCAGGAAATTTGCCGCGAACTAAATGTCCAACCCCTACTGCCAAACCAGAGAAATGTCAGTAGTTGGGACATGGTCAAGACCTATCGGTTATGGCCATTCTAATGCTCATGATGAACGCCATCCACGCTGTGCTATTTAGCCTGTTCGCGACAGCAGCACAGACTGCGCTACAGGTACTGAACACGTTAATAACAGTTCTCGCGGCTCCATAGTAGCAGGCATAATGGCTCCCCCAGCGTGAACATTTAGAGAAACTCAAAGATGCCTCAATATTTTCAGTGGAATTCCTGTTAGCTCCAGTACAGAATTACGGATATACGGCAATATGTACATGCAAATCATATCCCCATTCTTATTTTTTGTGAACTCAAAGTACCAAAGATCTTGCCACTATCAGGTTACGAGGAATTTGCATCTCCCACGCACCAGAAAAACAGCAGTCATTGCCTGCACTCTATGTGAACTCTAGTATGTGATTCAACCTATTATATCCAGTAGTAACGAGTACTGATGTTTAACAGTAAGTAAAATGGCTCAATATCACGCTTATGCTTGTGGGCGCACATATGTCGCCATCAAGTGCTTTTGACGTCACACAATTGAACGACTTGATGGCGAGCATACATCACCCTAGGATCATCATAGAAGCCTTTGACGCTCACTACATCATGTGAGAAGGTATTCGAGTGAACCTTCAAAAAAGAAAGCTTGTGTCCTTCGCCTTTGACTATGACTTTAGGTGTCTTAATGACTGTGCCCCACCTTTATTTAAGGGGCGAGTTATAGCAGCTGTCTTAATGGCTTTCGCGTATCGGGTACTTACCAGCAGCGTCCGGTGATTTGCGGATATAGTACCGCACGGAATCGACCACATCTCTATATATAAAATCATTATTGTTCTTTCCTCATCTGCCTCTGCCACATGTATGCGCAGCATCGATTGGTCTGAGTTTCAAGCACTTAACGAACACACTTGCAGAGCAGGCGTCTCCAGAAGATTTTGAACACAAAATTAAGGGGGGCCATGGTAAACACGACGTCTTTCTTCATCCCAGGGCCTAACTACCCAGAGTTTGATATTGAATTACAGCGCCTGCGATCCTTGCGAAAGAGGGGAGAACGTAAATACCGAAGCACAAACTCGCGCCTCCGCCTTAGAGATGCGAGGCACAACGAAAAAAAAAATCAGCACAGAATTGAAGCCACCCAGGCAAACGTTGTAGATCATTCTCTGAAACACCGGATACATGGAAGCCTTTATCACGCTTCTGAAATGTCGGTATTGGCTTTAGAATATCCTCTCAACGATTATATGCATTCGCCCTGATGATTGCATTGATTACGGCGCTCGACTACGGTTCCAAGGATTCGGGATCGAATCCCGGCCTTGGTGGCCGTTTTTCAATGGAGGCGAAAAGCAAGGCGTCCGTGTGCTGCACATTAAAGAACCTCAGGTTGTCGAAATTTCCGCAGACCTTCTCTACGGTGTCTCTCACAACCTGAGTCGCTTTGGGACGTTAAACCACATAAATCAATCCAAATAAATTCAAATCTCTCGCGCTCTAGCAAAGACATGGTGAGGTCGCTATAGCTGGAAAGTTCTGCGCTAGAACAGAAGCTAATCGACCTCAAAGGCAACGCTATATTTGAACGATGTTCCCACTTCCTGGGATTCACGAATGAACCTTTTCCGTCTCCGTGGAGGAAATTGACGCTGTTCTGGCTCGCTGCAGATGGTCATCATCGCCGGGTCGAGATGGTGTGATACGCTCTGCGCTTGGCAACCTTGGACAAGAAGGTAGGCGCGTTGTTTTGGGATATTACAATGGATCATGTACTGAGGGAACTATTCCAGATGAGTTGAAGCGCGTTCGTTTAGTTCCGCTCCTTAAATCAGCGAAATCGCCTTAGAACTTGACATCATACCATCCATTTTCACTGACTAGCTTCGTCAGAAAAGCACTGGAAACAATGCTACATACACGTAATGAGTGGTACCTGGAGCACTACCGTATATTTTCCAATGTAATTTCTATGTTTCGATGCTGTACGCTCATAAACGGACAACGTGGTGGACCTGGTATCACATGTAAAGTGTCAAAAACGTTTGAAGAACTGACCCGCGACGTTGTTCATGAATATAACGGGCTCGTGTGACAACGTCCCTCATAAAGTCATTTTGCATGCTCTGGAAGCAGCCGAACGTTAGCTGTTAGCGTTTCCTGCTGAATGAGAAGCTATTCATCTAGCCCAAAATCTGATTTCGTTTCCCGTGGAGTCCTACACGGCGGAGTACTAAGCCCAACGTTTTTCATTCTTACAATTGGCGCGCTTGTAGACCCATTACAACAGTCGGCGCAACTCTCTATATATGAAGACGACATCTATATGTGGGCATCTCGAGTTACGCGCCCTCAAGTTCAAGCGTCGCTTCAAAAGGCGATATCTATAGTTGCGTGCTTTCTCGATCTAGCTCTGCATATTTCAACCGAAAATTGTGAGCTCGTTGCGTTTACACGGAAGAACATGTCTCTTACGCCGTACGTATAAATGGTAGAGTAATGCACTACGAAAGCAGCCATCGCTTTATAGCAGAGATAATCGACCGAAATGTTTAGTGAAGTCCTCCAATCAGCTCTTGACTTTAACAGCTGCAAAATATTTCGTACATTACAGTAACCTCGGCATCGGCGTCGATAAGAGCCATGACAGAAATGCCTTCGTCTGACACTTCATTAAGGTTTGTAGGTGGTAGGTGAGGGCTTTAAATGTTTCACGGTGGCGCAGTTCTCGCCTCAGGAAGAGCGGCCTTTAGTTTTCTTCACTAGAAGCGTTCAGTTGACATTCATCTCAGTTATGAAGCGGCGTAGCGGCGAGGATCAACTCTGGTGGGAGAGGACTGAATAGCTTGGATAGAAATGAGAACTTACTGCAGTCACAGTAGACGCGGACTGCTAATGCTTTGAAGACCATTGCACACAAACTTAGGCAGCAGGTGATGATACTTGGAGACGATTCCGGGAAAAGCGGGCTATGTGCGCAGCCAATCCGCAAGTGTTCAAAATTGGCCGGTTATCTTTTGTGTGCCAGGAATTGCGTGGTATTTGATCCGTTAGAAACTGGGCGCTGCCGCTTGCCAAGGCGCGAACGGTAGGGTGCAAACAGGTGGGCGGGGTGGTGCAACGCTGTCAGTGTAAGTCGAGGAACCAGTGACAGGCATCGAGATGACATCATATTAGTTCATATAAACGGCGACTGGCCTTGGGATGGCATCGACTTATTTCATAGAAACAGCAGCGACAGCTGGTGGCTGATGGGTGGTGGAACCGCCTCAGCAACATGATCTTCAATAGCCTTCCGCAAGGACGGGGCAAAATGGGGGGCTGCTGTTTAGGGCAAAGTACCAGGGTGAGATTTCACTCAACTGTTCATGAATGAAGACTGATTTGCCGCAGAAACGAGAGATTGTTGGCTGCAGGCGCCAGCTCGGCAAGCGATTATACCTGACCTTGGTGCTGACGCGTTACCACCCTCTACTTGAGCAACTCCTCGAAGCTCTGGCGGAGTGTGCATACTTCTGTGACATTCTGCTGTCGCGTGCTAAAATATCTGGAAGGCATCGTGGTCAATACCCTTCAAGGTGCGATTGACTTTGTGAGTTACTGACATGTTGACGTTCGCAGATTTGCAGAAGTCGACGACTTGTTGTAGCCTATTCACAGTTCGCGAACCTGCAGGGACAGTTCACGCGATCGTTGTTCGGGGCACAATTTCATGAAAGCCGACCGACCACAAACATCTTAGAATCTTGTTTTAAAGGCATCCCAAATACGGATGTCGTCTTCATGGTTGCTTTACCACAAGTCAACTACGTTGGTGAGATGAAACATTATCTTGGTTAGCCTAGTCGTGTTATCTCATTTATTTTATCGGCTCGACCATCGTAAGAAGTGGATTAATCGTATTCATCATGCCCGTCTACTCCCGCTGAGGGCAACTGGGCCCCACTGGAACAGGAAGCCGCAGCAGATGACAGCTGGGTCAGTTCGTACTGTTTGGGGTTGAACGCACGCTGTATTGCAGGCATGCGGAGAGTGTGGCAACGGAGCATCAGGACCGAAGTTTCTACCAGGTGACTGCACGAAATGTAAGGTGGGATTATCATGTTACTGGAGTACCTGTGGGGAGGTGAATAAACTATGTACAGTCAGGTGAAGCACACGCAGTGATAGAGTTGCCACTAAATACGAAGACACGGGTCAGAATTGCCTTCCTCATCTGGACAAGTCCTTTCTTACAAAAAAAAAATAATAAAAGTATAAGACATCATTTCGATACAGTACACAGGATGGTCACACTTGGAGCGGTCATAGTATTGAGTAGCGTGCCTTGTTTTTAAAAGTTTTTATTCACACGAACCTTAGCGTTCTGCTTCAGCCAAGCCTCAGTGGCAGATGACCGGGAAGTAATGGTGCGTTGATGGCAAGGCATGTTCCCCTGCGAGGCTTGTGAATTTTAGGGTGGCAACGACATCTGTCTGGGCAAGGCGTTGCTGGATCACCTGGCCTACACTAGGAAATAAAGGTGTTGCTCAAATGTTAAAACAGTGATTGTGGAAAAGAACTATTGTTTCCAACGTATTTATTCTATAAAAGTTTATTCAATATTTTGTTTATTTATTTTATTTACTGGATAGAAACCTCAGGTTGTGGTTATAACATTTTCATAATGACCACGATACAAGGAAATTGCACCGCATTCTTCGATTAGCTCATTGAAACTAAATGCTTGCGGTTCTGAGCACATAAATGTATAACGTTGCTTAAATACACCATGTGGTGAGCATATTACATATTGTTTATCAAAACGTGTCCTTGGTTCATCGACAAATATTTTATTATTCTCATTCAAAAACAAGCAATGTTGCTTGTTGCAGGGCTCAAGCCGAAATATTCGCAGTGCATAGAATAAGTGATGTCCGCTCGATCCGTTGCAACAAACCATTTATATTCTATAATGACTTATTCTTAAAATGAAAAGAAAAAACGAAATCGGACCTGAAGCTGGTTTCATAGCCACAAACAACTTTTCTGTTGACAAGATAGATAGATGGATTTATTGAAAGGAAAAGGCAGAGAGGTTGGCCCGAATAATTCAAATCTGGCCTGTTACTCTGCACTGGGGAAGGGGAAGGAGAGAAGAAAGAAGGTCATGATGGGTGACGATGTGGGAGAAGGTATATGAAATATATATACAGACACAGTAGCTTGCTTTATAAGCCCGAATCAAGTCCGCTGGCGCCCAAATAACGGCAAAGAGCACGAACTGCTTGGACGCCCTTCCCCTTCCCCTTGGCCTGCCAAGCGCCCAGCAGCAGTTCCTCCGACAGAGGTCTCTTGTCTAAACGCTTCAAGGAAGCAGTTAGCACATTTCTTTCGTTCGCATACTCTGGGCACACCAATAATACATGGTCCACAGTCTCTGGGATGCCACAAGTTGAACATTCCGGTGAGTCCATCTGTCCAATTAAATGTGAGTACTAGCAATGATGTAACATACA
The DNA here is from genome assembly GCF_055883805.1 of Amblyomma maculatum. Classification (NCBI taxonomy): domain Eukaryota; kingdom Metazoa; phylum Arthropoda; class Arachnida; order Ixodida; family Ixodidae; genus Amblyomma; species Amblyomma maculatum. The sequence continues at coordinate 84,265,928 of NC_139353.1, forward strand.
GTATTAGAAAAACGCACGGACACACGTTGAATGGTGGAGATAGAGACTGGAAATCATGATGCTGTTCGTAAAATAACTAAGATGACCTTATGTAGACCTTTCAATTTGCATTTTAGGCTGGGAGTGGATATTAACGTGGTCATAAAGTTTGTGACGTAAAAACGAGGGTTTTCCGCAGAAATAGAAGAAACTGGGGCCACAGAAATTCCACAATTAAAATTGAGTAGCGCTAGAAAGATTTATTGAATGGCCCCCAAATTGTTAGAACGCATCAGGCTGGAGACTAAAGAATACAGTAAACATTTTGCCACAATTCGTGAAAGCAGAGAAACAACCGCAGTTGCCCATTGCGTATTGTGATGTGGCAGCCTTAATGAGCCCCGTCAATGTCTGCTCTATCTCCCATCGTATTTCGCGTGCACATACCCATCTTCGATATGCGAGTGTGCCGATGATAATTCAGGTTTATATTATATCATCTGAAGTTTGTTATGCGCTGCATTGTTTCAAGATGCCTATTGCAACCATAATTATTGCCTCTAATATAACGTGTAATAAATAGACTACAGTAGTAAACAGTTACAATATAGATAAAAGCCCATGCTTTAATCTAGCCATACCCTGACGTTTCGGCAGTGAATGTACATGACTCCATGTACACGAGTCCCGGATCTATTCATACACGTTTCTTAGTAACTAAATTTGCTACTCTGTGAATCCGCCTGCCAATGTTTACCTTGAAATCATTGCGGGCAATTATAATTTTCTCCTCACGTGGTCAATGCTTGCACTGAGGGGAAGCTACGAAGCTGCAATTTTAAGTAAAATGATGTGAACCAAACTAGTGAATGTAGCTCGCCAAAGATAGTGCCTGAAAACAATGTTGGCGATGAACGCACACTTTTTTGGTAAGTTTTCTAAACACCAATGATCTCGCATCACACAAAATTCGTGCGAAAAAACCATATAAAAATATCTCAGTTATACATAACCTGAAGAAATCTACCTCGCTACAACAGTGGTAAGGGTCTGTAATTTTCGGATTAGCGACTATGAAATCATGTTGCTGCGATCAAGGCTGCAAGAAGCCTTTGAGCTGCAGTGGCAAATTCATTGCGGTGAGAATGGATTATTACAGCTCTGGCTGGGGATGTTCGCACGCATTCATGAACAGTGGAAATATATTAAGAGCTCTCTAATCAGGCCTTTGTCATACAACCCCTACTGCTATGTTGAAAAACCTGTGGTGCGCAATTTTCGCAATTTTAAACTCAGAGTGCAATAGGAGGAGATAATTGGCCGATTTCTTCAGCATATACACTGCGAAAATTAATGTCTAAGTTTAACTTTACAAATACGACTTGAATATTGTGGCTCATAAGCAAGCTGTGTGTCTTGATTTTCGTTTGCGTGTACTGGGCATTCTGCACCATGTAGGACCTGTCTATTACAATATATTTAATGCAAAAGTTTTAAAGCACGTCAATATCAGATGTCCCATTGAGTTCGTACGAAATTAGTAAATGTCCTTTATTGCTGCAAGTTGCCTTCTTCTCTTACTTTGAATGCACCCATAATCAGCAGTGCCAGTATAATCGAGTACGCAACCGGAAGCCTTAACACGGGCCATTGAAAGTTAAAGCTTTACCAGGTTTTGAAATTTTTTGTATGTTCATTGAGCGATTGTTAGCATAGCTCCCAGCTTATGCTGCGCACTGTACTCTATATGCGGCAGTATAATGTCTTAAAACGTTATGAGGCGTGACATATGAGATGTCCCGTAGTTCTTTTGCACGTCTATTTCCTTGGAAGTGTGGCGCTCGCACCAGCAACCCAAGCCTTATCCTCACATGAAAGACTACATATCTGAGACTTCAGTTCTATGCTTAAGGCCCCCGGCTTCGAGAACAGTCATGATGCGTTACTTTTATTGTTTTCATTTTATCTCCCTTCTACTCTGCGCTAGCCGTAGTATTTATAGGTTGCTCAAGATTGCTTCATACGCCGTCAACGAATCCTCTCGGAAGATCTAAATCAAAGCTGCAATTTGGTATGTATAAAGGCCTCCCTGCGCTGAGCTGTGCGTTCATTCAGTTAGCGCTAAAATACGAATGCGTAAACAAGAGTGCGCAACGCAGTACACATAAGGGCAAAACCACAGCAACACGTAAGAAACAATCATCACAGTAATGAGCTGAATTATGCTTACTACAAGGTGAAGACATCACACATATTACTCTAACCTGTTACTCTGCTAGCTGCATTCACTTTACCCCTGCGAAGTTCTTAACCTCAACCACCCACTAACGTCTGCCGCCCCTGCTTCGCTTTCTTTTACTTGGAATCCAATTTGTCACTCTTAGCGACCATCAGTTAGCCTCCCATCGAATTCTACTCGCAAAGCCCGATTCGTGAGCTCCACTAGAATGTCATTAACTCGAGTTATTTCTCTGATCCAATCTGCAACTCTCTTATCTCAACGCTGCACCTATCATTTTTCGTTTCGTAGCTCTCTGTGTTGCCCTCAGCTTAACTAGAACTCTCTTCATTAGGCAGCACGCTTCAGCCCCATATGTGAGTACAGACAAGATGCAACTATTATATGATTTCCTCTTTAGCAACATCAGTAAGCTGCTATTCATAATCATCGGTGCTTGCCAAATGCGCTCAATTGCTCAATTGCTATCCGAAACATTGCTATTAACAGGAACAAAGATTTGCATTCTGCCATCCGTGGCTACAGGAAAAATATTGACATTAGAGTTTGGTTGCGGGCTTCATTTCTGAATGTGAATGTAGCATGCAATCCGGTATTGCGAGTTTGATACACTGCTTTACAGTGCTGAAGGACTGTGAAAATATTTGAAAGGTAGGCACCTGATTCGCAATTCTGATTATAGCATAACGTTTCAATTAGTGGAACGTTGTTATTTCAAAAAAGGGCGACAAGATATCATCCATGACTGAAAAGAAATCAACCTTAACGACATCACATATACCGGCAAGGCTGGTTTCAGTTTGAAACGCTGGTGGGTTTTTCGAATGTTCGATGCTTTTGCCTGTTTTCACCTCTGACTTTGATAACAATAAAGACCGTGAGCGTTTTTAGTAAGATTTAAAGAAATAAATTCATGCTCATCTAGGTGATGTTCTTTGGCAATGTTTCCAGTGTGCTGTGATAATTTAAAAAGTAATACTTAAAATGACACGGCGATGCCATCTTTATTTCTCACCTCAATCGGGTGCATAATTCGTTATCCTCGTGGTGTCACAAATAATGAAGCTGGTAGTCAGCAACTTGCACAGATAGTGCGGCATTGCTGAGCACAATTACTTTATACCGCGCGTTGTATTTTTGCGAAAAAACGTTTATCAATTAACAGTTCTCCAAAACAACGCTAGCAGGTAACACCTCAGGGACTATTATGAAATGAGAAAAGAGACAGGAACGGTAGATATAATATCGTTGGAACAATGTTGTTCCTGTGCTATGCTGGGTTGTCTTGATGTTGCCTGATTGTTCATGATGTTTAGTCGCTAGATCAAACCAGATCGATAGAAAGATACTATCCAGCACCCTCATCCTCTGACGCTAGTTTACAATCGTGATACTCCACTAACTTACCTCGTCTAGGCAGCGTCTGTGCAGTTGAAGCAGCGCGTTAAGTTTGTTTCGTTTGGAACTGAAAATATATAAAACAACGTAGCAAATTAATTTTTTTCTCTTAATACATGTTTCAGATTTTAGTGCCCGTTAAAGAATCCATGGTTGTCGAAATTTCTGGAGCCCTCCAATGGGGCATTTTTCATATTCTTAGTCGCTCTTGGATGTCAAGCTCTACAAACCAAATCAAACTTATAGTTTCAAGTGCTGTCCTGCAGGACTTGAAATATATACTACGTAGTTATTCCTGACAGTGTGTATTCGGGTGGATAGAGAGAAACCAAGAAATGTTTTAGAAAAACTTCAAGTATCAAAGCAATCACTAAAGAAAGTTGAAAAATCAAAGACAGTTTAAACAGCGTAACCAGAGCGCTGAAGCGTGGTAAATGAAAAATGTTTGCTTTCCTTTAAGGTAATGGACCGCATTTTTTGCACTCGTATTCATTCAAATATTTGTTTCAGGAGGACAATTACGTGCCAAGTTGAAGTACATAAAAGAGTGAGTGTTTGATGCAACTCGTACATTTATGTCAAGAAAAACTATTAGTCCGTGTCGGCTCGGGCTTTTGCTGTACTGAGAGTGTGAAGAGTAGATGGGCAACACAAAGCTATGGTGTAACTTATTTTTTAAGACCTGGCTCTCTGGTACTCACAACTCAGTCATTAAATCAACCAGTCATAAAAATCAATCAATTAATCAATTATTCAATCAATCAATCAATCAATCAATCAATCAATCAATCAATCAATCAATCAATCAATCAATCAATCAATCAATCAATAACTCAAATATATTGTTATGGTATGTAGTATCGTGACGACAAAGACATTCTGGTTTAATGTGGTGCACAAAGGCGGCGCTGAAGCTAGGTTGGGTTAGTTCTGTCGTAATACACGTGTGTAATGTTCCGTCTATATGGCACTATACGCCTAGGCCAATCCCCTATTGTGGGTATCTGCTATGTTTCAAAGGGTCAAGAAAAAGTTCTGGCAGTGTGTCGCTGAGGGCGAACTGTTGCGGTTACCTGCATGTACTTCCATGCACTAATAATGCGTGGAGGCTTGATGGGACTACATCAATAGCGAAACCTGGATTTTCGTAGCGGCCGTCAGCTTGGCGCAGGCACTACGCCGTCCGTCCGACATGACACCTTCTGCAGCGGGACAACCTGTTCTCACGGTCATCATGACGCAGCCTCGTGATCTGGGCACCTTATGCGGCACCGATCACATCGACGTCGAAAACTGGCTAGCTATGTACGAGCGCGTCAGCAAGCATAACCTTTGGTACGCGACGCTCATGCTTCCCCCTCGCAGGCACAGCACGTTTCTACGACACGAAAGTGTCGCACACGAAAGTTTCTACAAGAGCGCGGCACCGACATCTCTGGCGACCTTACGCGGAGACATTTTTCTTGGGACGTTCTCGTTTTTGCCGCGTTAACTCCAACTTTAAGAAGGTATTTGTCTCCTCTTCTCTAAACCCTGATGGGATGCTCCTGCTGTATGCCCAGTCCTGCTTGCGAGCTGTATCATCGATACGTAATCTAAACCTACCTCTTTTTTCATGCTCTCGGTAAATAACAAGTGTTCCAAAGAGAACTACTTGCTTTCTCACTGTCGGATGTGGAAACTTTATCTTGTGGTCGCGTTACCGATATTGGCATACACTTGAAGAATTCGAAATTTTCTTACACCTCTTGGGATCTGCTTAGTCTCTAGACAAACGGTCGCAATAAACAACAAGCATTTACCGCGGGTAGTTAACTTCGTTCGACTATCTTCATAATCCAGCACAAGTCGAAGTGGCCACAGGCAATTAGGGAGATCTCGTGGCGAACTCGGCGGGTGAGATCTATCCGCACAGAAATGACGGGAGGATTACCGCCATGTCCACAGCCTTGAAATTACAATATATCTTGCATTGCCTATCTTGAGCTAAAGAAGCTTATTTGCGAAGTTAACAAAGATGGTGACATGATAACTATATTGTTTCCATCCTTAACTCCGTCAAGAGGGAGATATCTTTAATAACTAAATATAATAATTTATGCTGGTAAGCGCGCCGTATACTCTTATTCACCGTTCCCTACCGGCCCCCCTGAACTAATGTCATGAGTGGTTTTTCTCCTGGTTGGGCAACAAATCTTGATCTGAATGTGTTCAATATCATTGGGTTTTTTTTCCTTCATTCATTGTGTGTCCATGCACTTGCCAATAAACACTACATGTCTGGAAGGATCTAAGCTTGTTTGCCAGGATTGCAGCAAAGTGTTAATGAGAACGTTTCAACCATATATACCTTCATTACACCATGAAACGGACAGAGCTTCTGCAGGTGAATCTTCAACTAGAGGTTCTTTTAAGCACCACCCGTTTCAGTTTGCTCTTAGTGCTTCAATTCGTTTTATTCGAATTATTTATTTTCCAATGTGACATGGTTAGAATGCGCGAACAGGTTTAAATTGACACGGTTAGAATATACCATGAGTAAAATTCAAATTAATGTTGGTTTGGCTTGTATTTAATGCAGCATAAATAACTGAGATTACCATGGACCAATCCCAATGACAGACGTCTATTGTATTTAGGTTTTATATTTATTCTACACTACATTAATGAACTTATTTTCTTTATTTATTAACCTAAAGTTACAGGACAGAATAAGGAGAACATATTACACATTAGCAACGATCAACAGAAAGAACTGTGCTCCTTGTAAAATGGTGGGCGAACAATGTGTCATTTCAGGTTTCCTGCATACGAGTAAAATGTGGCTTACTCCTTGCTGATCCTGCACGCATCGCACTTGTTCTTGCCCTGATTAGTTCATTATTTTCTTCGTTGTTCTGATTTGACTCTTAATTGTTTTCCAGATTATGATGCAATAGCTTCATGCGGTCTTTAAATGAGACGTATATTCATGACATGCTACTCACAACCTTGATCAGCACTCATAACTGCGATTTGTTGCCTGTAATACCAACGTGATTGGGGACAGAGCAGAATTTCATGTTCCGTCCATATACTGCTACAGTGATATGACCTAGAAGCGCTCCAAGAAGTGGTGCCACTGCAGTTTCAAGGTGAAGGACTGAGAGCGCATTTAAAGGGTATCTGTATGTAGTCATACTATAGCACATAGGGGCAGCCGAGCCCTCAGCTAGACAGATAAAAATAACAATTTAAACTTAGTCTTGCCTTACTGTCGGCAGTAAGAGAGGACACAACTTAATGTTCAAGAATTGAAGTTAGCAATATTGTTTGGCATCAATGAAGAAAATATTGTCAAGGGACGAGGAGGACAAAGTGCTGTGCTCGTGGTGGAATGTGGGGAACGCGAGGACGACGAAGTGTGCGGGTGGTTCGGGCTGGGAGCCACTGGCCCGAAGTTGTTCGTCTGCGGTAAGCTACCCTTATGTAAATATTTGTTAATACTGTAAAGAAGAGGTTCCCATTAATTGGGTAGATCACCGAGAAGGAGGAAGAGAAAGTGATTTTTGCGGACTAGCTGACTGCAAGTTAAGCCTCCCCTGCTCCGGTCCTGCTCGCTACCAGTGTCCGCTACCAGTGCCTGGATCCCCGCTTAACACTTGGTGGAGGTCGCGGGATTTCTCTTCCATTTATTCGCTCTGGAGCTCCGCAGCCGCCGAATTACTACCTCAATGACCGACTCCAGCTCTAACACCACCGGACCCGCTACCTCGGCCCCTTCTATTCCATGCTCCGGGGTGCTTCGCCAGCGGGACCCGCCGGTCTTCAGCGGTACCGACGATCAGGACGTCGAGGACTGGCTTTCTTCGTATGAACGCGGAAGCACCCACAATAAGTGGGATGACGTCCTAAAACTTAACAACGTGATCTTCTACCTGACCCAAGTAGCAAAGTTATGGTTCACAAATCACGAGGCTGACATTCCAACTTGGGCCTCGTTCAAATCCCGATTTGTTGACGTCTTCGGCCGGCCTGCGGTCCGCAAGCTTCGCGCCGAACACCGTTTGCGCGAGCGAAGGCAGCAGACAGGAGAAACCTTTACCAGCTACATTGAAGACGTTTTAGATTTGTGTCATCGTGTAAGCGCATCAATGACTGAAGCCGAGAAGATTCGCCACATCATGATGGGCATCCACGAAGGCGTATTCAACATTCTGATGGCAAAAGAGCCCCGTACTGTAAGTGAAGTTGTCACGATGTGTCAAAGCTACGACGAATTTCGTCGGCAACGCATCGTCCCTCGACAACCCGAAGCCACGATCGCGGCTATGTCTGACGCCCCTGTCAGCTCCACACTAATTCAAGAAATTAAAGACTTCGTACGGGAAGAAGTTGCACGTCAATTATCGCTAATTTCAAACGTTCCGCATTCCAGCTCACACCTGGCTCCGACCATACGCCAGGTTATTCAGGAACAAGTTGCCGACGCACTTCCGCCCCATCGAAACCCTACTCCTCATTCCACACCACTGACAGCTCCGCTCATTCATGCCGACGCTGTTCCGACGTCCGGACCTACACCACTGTCCTATGCTGAGGTTGCCGCAATACCACCCCCTCCTACGCCTTTGCCATCGTATGGTCCGCCTCAGCGCGCATTTTTCACTCAGCGTCGTGCGCCACCTATTCTACGCCCTTGGCGCACATCTGACAATCGGCCAATTTGCTTTGCATGTGGTCTCCCTGGCCATGTTGCACGCCTGTGCCGCCGTCGTCCGACACCGTACGCTTTCGATCAGAGCCCGGCTGCCTACGCACAGCCGCCGTCCCCACCCCGTGCGCCACCTCAGCCCTCCTCTCACTTTGACCACTTCTCGCATGACAACCGCTCAACCTATGACAACCGCTCAACCTCTCCGCGCCGTCGCTCTCCGTCGCCGATGCGCCGCCGTCCTACCTCGCCAATGCCGGAAAACCACTAGACGCAGTTCCGCAGGCAAGAACTGCGCTTTCGTCGAACAGTGAAAGTCCTGCTTCGCCACCGAACAATTTAATAGAAGTTAGCATTGAAAATGTTTGTGCTCTTGCGCTTGTAGATACTGGTGCTGCTGTGTCGGTTATTGACGTTAGACTGTGCCGCTTGTTACGAAAAGTTGTTCTGCCATATTCTGGGGGTTCATTGCACACCGCCACTGCTCAGCACATCGAACCGATCGGTACCTGCACGGCTCGAGTCACCATTCAGAACATTCTCTAGGTCATCAGTTTTATCGTTCTCCGTGACTGCTCTCATGGCATTATTTTAGGATGGGACTTCTTGTGTCGCAATCGCGCCGTAATTCATTGCGCTCGTGCTGAAGTAGAGTTTTTTCCGCTGTGCACCGCACCGACTGCCGCTAACGTTCTTGGGGAAACCAAATGCCACGTTGCGGATGCTACTGATATCCCGCCTTCATCCGCTGCGATTGTGCCTATAAACTGTCCCTCTCTTCAAGACTGTACAGTGCTCTTCACCCCATCTTCCCTCTTCGTCTCGCGACGCTGTCTTCCCCTGCCCTGCGCCGTCCTTAGTGTACGAAGCGGACGCACCGAGCTAGCCATTACTAACGATTCGTTCTATCCACTCACGTTGCAACGTAGCGAGTGCGTTGGGCATGCTGAGCCTGTTCGATCAGAAAATTTTGTGACCGTCCCACCGGTTTTCTCCACCTGTGCCGACACAATATCCCACAACGTCAGTGCCCTTAGCCCACCTCGTTCCTCGTCTCCTTCACCGCCTCTGGCTACCTTCGACAAAGCCATCGACAGTGCTCTCGCTCCAGATCAACGCGCCAAGCTCCTCGACTTACTGAACCGATTCCAAGCTTCCTTTGACATCCAGCAGCTATCCTTGGTGGTACGTCAACTGTTTCTCACCACATCCATACTGGTACGCACGCCCCATTACGCCAACGCCCTTATCGTGTATCAGCCTCAGAGCGCCGCATTATTGATGAGCAAGTCGACGAGATGCTCAGTAGGGGTGTAATTCGGCCTTCCAGTAGCCCTTGGGCGTCCCCGGTCGTTTTAGTCAAGAAGAAAGACGGTTCTATTCGGTTCTGTGTGGACTACCGACGCCTTAATGCAATCACACGAAAGGACGTCTATCCGCTACCACGCATAGACGACGCGCTGGACACTTTGCATGGAGCGGAATTTTTCTCTTCAATCGATTTACGTTCTGGCTACTGGCAAGTTCCGATGGCTGAGGACGATCGCCCCAAGACAGCTTTTGTCACCCCCGACGGGCTCTATGAGTTCAACGTGATGCCATTTGGCCTGTGTAATGCGCCCGCCACATTTGAACGCATGATGGACAATATTCTCCGCGGTTTGAAGTGGCACACATGTCTCTGCTACTTGGATGATATTGTTGTATTTTCATCCGACTTCGCGACCCACCTAACTCGCCTTGAAACCGTCTTGCAATGCCTTAGCAACGCCGGTCTACAGCTCAATCTGAAAAAGTGCCATTTCGCCGCTCGCCAACTCACTATTTTAGGGCATTTAGTGTCCAAAGATGGCATCCTCCCTGATCCATCTAAACTTCGAGCTGTCGCTGAGTTCCCGAAGCCAACATCTATCAAGCAATTACGCAGATTTATAGGCTTATGCTCCTATTTTAGGCGTTTCGTTCGGAATTTTGCGACCATCATTGCCCCTCTGACGCGACTTCTCAGCGCTCACAAAGATCTTTCTGCCTGGTCGCCGGCTTGCGATGCTGCTTTTACGAAATTGCGCAAGATACTTACCTCACCCCCCGCATTGCGCCATTTCGATCCGGCTGCTCCTACCGAAGTGCACACCGATGCCAGCGACGCCGGCCTCGGCGCTGTTCTTGCCCAACGAAAACCCGGTGTTGAATACGTTGTGGCGTACGCAAGTCGAACGCTGACCAAAGCCGAGACCAACTACTCGGTGACAGAAAAGGAATGCTTGGCAATTGTTTGGGCGCTTCAGAAATTTCGGCCATACTTGTATGGGCGCCCATTTGATGTTGTTACGGACCACCACGCTTTATGTTGGTTGTCTTCACTAAAAGACCCCACCGGCCGTCTCGCCCGCTGGTCGCTTAGACTACAAGAGTATGATATTCGAGTCATCTATCGTACAGGGCGTAAGCACTCCGACGCAGACGCTTTATCCCGCTCGCCAGTGTCGCCTGACGCTCCGTTGTCCCCTGCCTCCAGCTCCGCCTTGTCTTCTTTGTCCATCAACGACATGCCATCAGAACAGCGCAAGGATCCGTGGCTTACATCACTAATCGATCTTACGAACTCGTCACTTTCACCGGCTCCTCGCGCCCTTCGTCGTCAAGCGCAGCATTTCGCCCTTCGTGACCATCTTCTCTATCGACGCAACTATATGCCAGATGGCCGTAAGTGGCTGCTCGTCGTACCTCGCCACCTCCGAAGTGATATCTGCGCATCTCACCACAACGATCCGCAGTGTGGCCACGTGGGTGTATTTAAGACTAATGAACGGTTGCGACAGCGCTTTTACTGGCGCGGTATGTATACCTTCGTCAGTAAGTATGTGCGTTCGTGCATCGATTGCCAACGTCGCAAGCCACCTCCTCTCCATCAGCCGGCTCCACTACAGCACCTTCCGTGCCCATATAGACCATTCGATCGTGTTGGCATCGATTTGTATGGACCTCTACCGTACACACCTGCAGGAAATCGTTGGGTGATCGTAGCCGTCGATCACCTTACTCGCTATGCGGAGACAGCAGCACTTCAGGATGCCACGGGACCCACTATCGCGTCCTTTCTTCTTCATCATTTTATTCTGCGGCACGGTGCCCCCCGAGAACTTCTAAGTGATCGAGGCAAACCTTTCCTATCCGAGGTTGTCGAAGCGCTCCTACGCGAATGCCAAACCACCCACCGGACATCCAGCGCGTACCACCCTCAAACCAACGGACTGACAGAGCGCTTCAATCGCACACTAGGTGACATGATGTCCAAGTACATCGCAGCCGACCACTCCGATTGGGACAAGATTCTCCCATTTGTAACCTATGCCTATAACACCGCCGTTCAAGCAACTACCGGATTCTCACCATTTTTTCTGCTGTACGGGCGTGAACCTTCGTCTCCACTCGACACCATCCTCCCCTACCGTCCTGATCTGTCAGAGTACACATCACTTTCAGCAGCTGCCAGGCACGCTGAAGAATGTCGCAAGCTGGCTCGCTCGCTTACTTCGGACGAGCAAGCCCAGAAGAAGGCGCACAGCGACAGCAGCCACCCTGTGCATCAATTCTCTCCCGGTGCTCACGTATGGCTCTGGGTCCCATCGACACCACCCGGCCTGAGCAGCAAGTTTATTTCCAAGTACCACGGACCCTACCTAGTGCTCCAACAGACTTCTCCAGTGAATTACCTAGTTGTGAGATTGTTCACGTCGACCGTTTGAAGCCTTACTACGATCCCGCATTCCTTTCGTCTCCTTGAGTCGCCAGGATGGCTCCTCTTTTCTGCGGGGGCAAGATTGTAAAGAAGAGGTTCCCATTAATTGGGTAGATCACCGAAAAGGAGGAAGAGAAAGTGATTTTTGCGGACTAGCTGACTGCAAGTTAAGCCTCCCCTGCTCCGGTCCTGCTCGCTACCAGTGTCCGCTACCAGTGCCTGGATCCCCGCTTAACAATACATATAAGCTCTGTGTGCGTGTATCCACGCTACATTATTGTTTGGAAGTGCGGGGTAGCCTAAAGCAAGCACGGAACTCCGCAGCGGTCTTCGACTCCCCGGCTGTTTAGTCATGCACAGCGACGGGGCCGCATCATCGGCGTCCCTACTCGGCTATCATCATCATCATTTCCCACCCGCGTGATCCCGGTGCCTTCAGTGGAGTGGACGCTGCTGATGTCGAGGACTGGCTCGCTATATACGAGCACGTGAGTGCGCACAACAGGTGGGACCCGACCGTGAAGTTCGCTAACGTTATTTCTACCTGACGGGCACTGCAATGGTCTGGTTTGAGACCCACGATGAGGAACTAACCAGTTGGGACCTCTGCAAGCGGAAACTTTCTGATTTATTTAGTAAGCCAATCGGACGTCACCTTGGGGCCCAGAAAGAGCTCACATGCCGAAAATGATCGTCCACAGAATCGTATGTGTCATACATTCAAGACATTTGGCTGTCTGCATGAAAATTGACACCGCATTGTCAGAGAGTGACAAAATGGTCCTGCAATGAAGAAAATAGCAGACGACGCTATTTACAGGCTGTTGTCCGGCAAGAATTCGGCAATCTCGGGATCCAACCTGTATGCCCCATTAGCTCCTCAGATGCTCGCCGTGTGCCCCGTTACTTGGTTGTGGACATATGTACTACCTTCGCCACAGCCGCAACGCAAATGAGTGGCGAACACCTGACAGCAGGCCTACCTGCTTTAACTGATCCCGATTCGGTCACATATCTCGACACTGCCGAACTCGCCCACCATCTACCTACCGCCACTATCCGGATTATGTCTATTCCCGCCGCTATTCATCGCCCTCTGAACAGCGATTCTCAAGCTCCCACGCTCAGACGCTGCCCACCAACCGTTTGTCGCCGCCCTACCACCGTCGTGTTCCGTCGCCCCGATCTCACTACCCGTCATCTCCTGACCCGTATGCTCAATTTCGTTCAGAAAAGTGATGGCTGCAGCGCAAGAGGTGATGCTGTTCTGAGGACCCAACCCGAAACTCCTCCAATTCTCCAGGTCCGACGGAATATGATTAGCGTCGACTTCGACGGGATCACTGTTACAGCTCTGATCGACACGGCAGCGAAAGTCTCCGTTATGACTTCCCGGCTCCGCCATCGCCTAAAGAAAGTGCTCACTCCTGCCCCATAAGCTGTTGTCCATGTCGCTCATGGTGGTACTTCTGCTATCGTTGGAAAGTCTACAGCTCGTATGTCAGTCGTCGGCCGTCATACTTCTGGTCTCTGCACTGTCCTTGAACAGTGCCCTCACGACCTAATCTTTGGCCTTGACTTTCTCACTGAACATTTTGCCCTCATTTATTGTAACACAAACGTTGTCAGCTCGACCTATCTATTATGGAGGAGCCGCCGGATACAGTTGTGCACCGCCTAAGTACTGTCAATTTTTTCCGCCTGGACCCCAAAGCCATCACCTATGTATCGTTCTTGTCCGTTCCACCAGTCTCCGATGGCCAGTACATCATTACTCCAGCCCTTAATGTACCTCTCGCACGAAAAGTTGCCCTAACGCAAATAGTGGTCACTATGTCTGCCAATCAAGTATCCCTTCGTGTCCTCAACTTTGCATCGCAAGTTCAGACGCTTCCCCAAGGTATGTAGTTTACCACGCTCTGTCTTGCTTCCGAATGCGTTGTATCAGCTGTTACAGGTTGTGTACCCCCCTCGGCGAACCGCCACGTGTTTGACGTCACACCATCTGACGAATGCACAAAGATGGTTGCTACTGGACTTTTACCAGCACAAACTCATTATCTCAGATGTCTTCTTTCCTATTTTCGCGACATCTTTGGCTTCGATAACCGCTCTTTCGTTCGGACCTCTATGGTTACGCATCACATAAACTCCAGTGACGCCGCTCCCATTCACATACGTCCGTATAGAGCGTCCAGTACAGAACGCAGCAACATTCAGCTGGAGGGGGACAAGGTGCTTACTAAAGACATCATAGAGCCCTCGACAAGCCCATGAGCCTGACCAGTTGTCCTTGTTAAAAAGAATGACTGGAGTTAGCGCTTCTGTGTTGATTACCGGAACCTCAATAGTATCACGAAAAAGGACATGTATCCTATCCCATGATTGATGACCTAGACAGAAAAAGTAGAATGGTAGGCTTGAAAATCAATATGCAGAAGACTAAGGTAATGTTCAACAGCCTCGGGAAGGAACAGCAGTTTACATTAGGTAGCGAAATACTGGAAAAAGTAGGCGAATATGTCTACTTAGGACAGGTAGTAACCGCAGATCCAGACCATGAAAAGGAAATATCAAGAAGAATAAGATTGGGATGGAGCGCATTTGGCAAGCACTCGCAGATTATGACTAGCAGCTTACCGGTATCGCTCAAGAGGAAAGTGTACAACAGTTGCATCTTGCCTGTACTCACCTATGGGGCTGAAACGTGGAGGCTAACCAAGAGAGTTCTACTTAAGTTGAGGACAACCCAGAGGGCTATGGAACGAAAAATGGTAGGGGTAACATTAAGAGATAGAAAGCGTGCAGAGTGGGTCAGAGAAATAACTCAAGTTAACGACATTCTAGTGGAAATTAAGAAGAAGAAATGGACATGGGCAGGACATGTAGTGCGAAGAGAGGATAACCGATGGTCGCTGAGGGTAACAAACTGGATTCCAAGGGAAGGAAAGCGTAGCAGGGGGAGGCAGAAAGTTAGGTGGGCGGATGAGATTAAGAAGTTCGCAGGGGTCAAGTGGATGCAGCTAGCACAGAACCGGGTTAAGTGGAGAAATATGGGAGAGGCCTTCGCCCTGCAGTGGGTATAATCAGGCTGATGATGATGATGATGATGATGATCCTATCCCAAGAATCGATGACGCTTTGGATTGCCTTCACGGAGCAAACGTTTTCTCTTCCATCGACATTCGATCCGGGTATTGGCAAATTGCAGTCGATTGCAAAGACCGTGAAAAGACCGCATTCGTCACTCCGGACGAATTATACCAGTTTAAAATCATGTCATTCGGTCTCCGAAACGCGGCAGCTATCTTCGAGCGAATGATGGACTCATTGATTCGAGGCTTTAAACTGACTTCATGCCTGTGTTACCTCGACGAAGCTGTAGTTTTTTCCTCCACATTTTCCGCGCACCACGAAAGACTGACGACAATTCTTTCCGTCTTCCGTGGAGCCGGGTTACAGCCCAACTCATCGAAATGCCAATTCGGCAGCCGCACGCTCACAATCCTTGGGCATCTTGTCGATGCTTCTAGTGTCCGCCCAGATCCTGCTAAACTTCAAGCTGTCAAGGACTTCTTTCTGCCTCGATCTTCTACGTATGTGCGAAGCTTTGTCGGCTTTTGCTCCTATTTGCGACGTTTCATCAAAAAAGTTTCTGCGATCGCCCGTCTCTTCACCAACCTTCTTAAGAAAGACACCCTTTTTACCTGCGGCCCTGCTCAACAAAACTCATTTTCTTCACTAATTCACTTATTCATCGCGATGACATTCTGTACCGCCGCAACCTTCACCCTGATGGACCTACGCTACTGCTTGTCGTTCCCCAGCGTCTCCGCTCTTCTGTCCTCAGGGATCTACGTGAACTGCCCACCGCGGGCCACTTCGGTGTCTCGCGAAATTATGATCGGGTGCGACGCCGCTTCTTTTAGCCCGGTATATATCGTAGTGTTCGCCGTTACGTTGTCAGCTTCAACCTCTGTCAACGCAAAAGCGCACCCATCCACATTGCCTGCCGGTATATTCTGCAGCCTATCGACGTACCCCTCGAACCCTTCCATTGTGTCGGACTAGACCTCGTCGGGCCTTCTCAGTCCGAGGAGGCTTAGTCTAGTTCCGGTAACCGCTGGATCGCTGTTGCGACCGACTACGTCACTCGAGACGCTATCTCGCGTGCATTACCAACCAGTTGCGCCAAAGATGTCGCTTATTTCCTTCTTCAAAATGTCATCCTTCAGCATGGTGATCCACGCTAATTGCTGACCTGACCGCGGCCGCTGCGTTTTGTTCCGGGTAGTTGACGACATACTCCGGTCCTGTTCCAAGAAGCATAAGCTAACTACAGCGTACCATCCTGAAACAAACGGGCTTACCGAGCGGCTGAACAGGACCCTCCCTAACATGCTATCTATATACAATCGCACCCGACCATCGTGAATGGGACATTGCCTTGCCCTATGTAACATTTGCTTACAATTCGTCGCAGCAGAACATCACAGGCCATTCGCCTTTCTTTCTCCTATTTGGGCGACATCCTGCATTGCCATTGGATAAACTGCTGCCGCCATCCTTAGAGTCGACCACAGAGTACGCACGTTACGCCATAGGCCAAGCAATTCTGGCCCACCAAATCGCCCGCGACCGTCTCACCGCCTCCCAGACCTACCATAGGTCTGTTTACGACCGCCGGCATCGCCCAGTGCACTATGCCTCAGGATTACTCGTTTTCGTTTGGTCTCCTTCTCGGCGTATCGGTCTTTCTGAGAAGCTTCTTCGCCAGTACAACGGACCTTATCATGTGCTCCGTCAGGCGACCGACGTGACATATGAGGTGTCCCCCTCGATTCTCCGACGTCATCCACCCGCCCTGGCACCGACGTTGTTCACATAGTTCGCCTCAAGCCGTACCATGCACCTTATCCGTTTGCTACTTAGCACCGCGCTGGTGCTTTCGCCGCCGGGAATTATGTCAATTGACGACGAGGACAAATTACTCTGCTCGCGAGTGGAATGTGGGGAACGCGAGGACGACGAAGTGCGTGGGTTGTTCGTGCTGGGCGCCGC